>NC_088242.1:47118439-47470939 GCF_036934945.1 Oncorhynchus masou masou
GTCTCTGTCTGGGTGTCTGTCTGTGTCTCTGACTGGGTGTCTGTCTGTGTGTCTGACTGGGTGTCTGTCTGTGTCTCTGTCTGGGTGTCTGTCTCTCTGTCTCTGTCTCTGTCTGTCTGGGTGTCTGTCTGTCTCTGGGTGTCTGTCTGTGTCTCTGACTGGGTGTCTGTCTGTGTCTCTGACTGGGTGTCTGTCTGTGTCTCTGTCTGGGTGTCTGTCTCTGTCTCTGTTTCTGACTGGGTGTCTGTCTGTCTCTGTCTCTGTCTGGGTGTCTGTGTCTGACTGTGTCTCTATCTGGGTGTTTGTCTCTGTCTGTCTGTCTCTGACTGGTGTGTCTGTCTGTGTCTCTGACTGGGTGTCTGTCTGGTCTCTGTGTTTGTCTGTGTCTATCTGGGTGTCTGTCTGTGTCTCTGACTGGGTGTCTGTCTGTGTCTCTGACTGGGTGTGTCTGTCTCTGACTGGGTGGGGTGTCTGTCTGTGTCTCTATCTGGGTGTCTGTCTGTGTCTCTGACTGGGTGTCTGTCTGTGTCTCTGACTGGGAGTCTGTCTCTCTGTCTCTCTGTCTCTGTCTCTGTCTGGGTGTCTGTCTGTGTCTCTGACTGGGTGTCTGTCTGTGTCTCTGACTGGGTGTCTGTCTGTGTCTCTGACTGGGTGTCTGTCTGTGTCTCTGACTGGGAGTCTGTCTCTGTCTCTCTGTCTCTGTCTCTGTCTGGGTGTCTGTCTGTGTCTCTGACTGGGTGTCTGTCTGTGTCTCTGACTGGGGTCTGTCTGTGTCTCTGACTGGGTGTCTGTCTCTGTCTGTCTCTGGTGTCTGTCTCTTCTGTGTCTCTGACTGGGTGTCTGTCTCTGTGTCTCTGTCTGGGTGTCTGTGTCTGTCTGTGTCTCTTTCTGGGTGTTTGTCTCTGACTGTGTCTCTGACTGGGTGCCTGTCTGTGTCTCTGACGGGTGCCTGTATGTGTCTCTTACTGGGTGTTTGTCTGTGTCTCTGACTGGGTGTCTGTCTGTGTCTCTGACTGGGTGTCTGTGTCTCTCTGTCTGACTGGGTGTCTGTCTGTGTCTCTGAGGGGGTGTATGTCTGTCTGTCTGTGTCTCTGTCTGAGGGGGTGTATGTCTGTGTCTGTCTGTGTCTCTGACTGGGGTTTGTCTCTGACTGGGTGTCTGACGGGTTGTGTGTCTGTGTATCTGACTGGGTGTCTGTCTCTGACTGGGTGTCTGACTGGGTGTCTGTCTGTGTCTCTGTCTGGGTGTCTGTCTGTGTCTCTGACTGGGAGTCTGTCTCTCTGTCTCTCTGTCTCTGTCTCTGTCTCTGTCTGGGTGTCTGTCTGTGTCTGACTGGGTGTCTGTCTGTGTCTCTGACTGGGTGTCTGTCTGTGTCTCTGACTGGGTGTCTGTCTCTCTGTCTCTCTGTCTCTGTCTCTGTCTGTCTGTGTGTCTGTGTCTGGGTGTCTGTCTCTGTTTCTGACTGGGTGTCTGTCTGTCTGTCTGTCTGTCTGTCTGTCTGTCTTTCTGTCTGTCCCTGTCTCTGACTGGGTGTCTGACTGTGTGTCTGTCTCTGTCTCTGTCTGTCTGTGTCTCTGACTGGGTGTCTGACTGGGTGTCTCTGCCTGTCTCTGTCTCTGAATGGGTGTCTGTCTGTCTGTCTCTGTCTGTCTCTGACTGGGTGTCTGACTGACTCTGACTGCGTGTCTGTCTGTGTCTCTGACTGGGTGTCTGTCTGTGTCTCTGACTGGGTGTCTGTCTGTGTCTCTGACTGGGTGTCTGTCTCTCTGTCTCTCTGTCTCTGTCTCTGTCTCTGTCTGGGTGCCTGTCTGTGTCTCTGACTGGGTGTCTGTCTCTGTGTCTCTGTCTGGGTGTCTGTCTGTGTCTCTGACTGGGTGTCTGTCTCTGACTGGGTGTCTGACTCTGTCTTTGTCTGTCTGTCTCTGTATCTGTCTCTGACTGGGTGTTTGTCTCTGACTGGGTGTCTGACTGGGTGTCTGTCTGTGTCTCTGACGGGGTGTCTGTCTCTGACGGGGTGTCTGTCTGTGTCTCTATCTGGGTGTCTGTCTGTGTCTCTGACTGGGTGTCTGTCTGTGTCTCTGACTGGGAGTCTGTCTGTCTGTCTGTCTCTCTGTCTGTCTGTCTCTGTCTGGGTGTCTGTCTGTGTCTCTGACTGGGTGTCTGTCTGTGTCTCTGACTGGGTGTCTGTCTGTGTCTCTGACTGGGTGTCTGTCTCTCTGTCTCTCTGTCTCTGTCTGTCTCTGTCTCTGTCTGGGTGTCTGTCTGTGTCTCTGACTGGGTGTCTGTCTGTGTCTCTGACTGGGTGTCTGTCTCTGTGTCTCTGTCTGGGTGTCTGTCTCTTTTTCTCTGACTGGGTGTCTGCCTCTCTGTCTCTGTCTGGGTGTCTGTGTCTGTCTGTGTCTCTATCTGGGTGTTTGTCTCTGACTGTGTCTCTGACTGGGTGTCTGTCTGTGTCTCTGACTGGGTGTTTGTCTGTGTCTCTATCTGGGTGTCTGTCTGTGTCTCTGACTGGGTGTCTGTCTGTGTCTCTGACGGGGTGTCTGTCTCTGACGGGGTGTCTGTCTGTGTCTCTATCTGGGTGTCTGTCTGTGTCTCTGACTGGGTGTCTGTCTGTGTCTCTGACTGGGAGTCTGTCTCTCTGTCTCTCTGTCTCTGTCTCTGTCTGGGTGTCTGTCTGTGTCTCTGACTGGGTGTCTGTCTGTGTCTCTGACTGGGTGTCTGTCTGTGTCTCTGACTGGGTGTCTGTCTCTCTGTCTCTCTGTCTCTGTCTCTGTCTGTCTCTGTCTGGGTGTCTGTCTGTGTCTCTGACTGGGTGTCTGTCTGTGTCTCTGACTGGGTGTCTGTCTCTGTGTCTCTGTCTGGGTGTCTGTCTGTCTGTTTCTCTGACTGGGTGTCTGCTGTGTCTGTGTGTCTGTCTCTCTGTCTCTGTCTGGGTGTCTGTGTCTGTCTGTCTCTATCTGGGTGTTTGTCTCTGACTGTGTCTCTGACTGGGTGTCTGTCTGTGTCTCTGACTGGGTGTTTGTCTGTGTCTCTGACTGGGTGTCTGTCTGTGTCTCTGTCTGGGTGTCTGTGTCTGTCTGTGTCTCTAACTGGGTGTCTGACTGGGTTTCTGTCTGTGTCTCTGAGGGGGTGTATGTCTGTGTCTGTCTGTGTCTCTGACTGGGTGTTTGTCTGTCTGACTGTGTCTGACTTGTGTGTCTGTCTGTGTCTCTGACTGGGTGTCTGTCTCTGACTGGGTGTCTGACTGGGTGTCTGTCTGTGTCTCTGTCTGTGTGTCTGTCTGTGTCTCTGACTGGGAGTCTGTCTCTCTGTCTCTCTGTCTCTGTCTCTGTCTGTCTGTGTCTGACTGGGTGTCTGTCTGTGTCTCTGACTGGGTGTCTGTCTGTGTCTCTGACTGGGTGTCTGTCTCTCTGTCTCTCTGTCTCTGTCTCTGTCTGTCTGTGTGTCTGTGTCTGGGTGTCTGTCTCTGTTTCTGACTGGGTGTCTGTCTGTCTGTCTGTCTGTCTTTCTGTCTGTCCCTGTCTCTGACTGGGTGTCTGACTGTGTGTCTGTCTCTGTCTCTGTCTGTCTGTGTCTCTGACTGGGTGTCTGACTGGGTGTCTCTGTCTGTCTCTGTCTCTGAATGGGTGTCTGTCTGTCTGTCTCTGTCTGTCTCTGACTGCGTGTCTGTCTGTGTCTCTGTCTGGGAGTCTGTCTGAGTCTCTGACTGGGTGTCTGTCTGTGTCTCTGACTGGGTGTCTGTCTGTGTCTCTGACTGGGTGTCTGTCTCTGTGTCTCTGACTGGGTGTCTGTCTCTGTGTCTCTGTCTGGGTGTCTGACTCTGTCTTTGTCTGTCTGTCTCTGTATCTGTCTCTGACTGGGTGTTTGTCTCTGACTGGGTGTCTGTCTGTGTCTCTGACGGGGTGTCTGTCTGTGTCTCTAACGGGGTGTCTGTCTGTGTCTCTAACGGGGTGTCTGTCTGTCTCTCTGAGGGGGTGTATGTCTGTGTCTCTGAAGGGGTGTCTGTCAGAGACACAGTTAGAGACACAGACAGACAGTCTGTGTCTCTGTCTGGGTGTCTGTGTCTGTCTGTGTCTCTTACTGGGTGTCTGTCTGAGTCTCTGACTGGGTGACTGTCTGTGTCTCTTACTGGGTGTCTGTCTGTGTCTCTGACTGGGTGTCTGTCTGTGTCTCTGTCTCTCTGTCTCTCTGTCTCTGTCTCTGTCTGGGTGCCTGTCTGTGTCTCTGACTGGGTGTCTGTCTCTGTGTCTCTGTCTGGGTGTCTGTCTGTGTCTCTGACTGGGTGTCTGTCTCTGACTGGGTGTCTGACTGTGTCTCTGACTGGGTGTCTGTCTCTGACTGGGTGTCTGACTCTGTCTTTGTCTGTCTGTCTCTGTATCTGTCTCTGACTGGGTGTTTGTCTCTGACTGGGTGTCTGACTGGGTGTCTGTCTGTGTCTCTGACGGGTGTCTGTCTCTGACGGGGTGTCTGTCTGTGTCTCTGACTGGGTGTCTGTCTGTGTCTCTGACTGGGTGTCTGTCTGTGTCTCTGACTGGGAGTCTGTCTCTCTGTCTCTCTGTCTCTGTCTCTGTCTGGGTGTCTGTCTGTGTCTCTGACTGGGTGTCTGTCTGTGTCTCTGACTGGGTGTCTGTCTGTGTCTCTGACTGGGTGTCTGTCTGTCTCTGTCTCTCTGTCTCTGTCTCTGTCTGGGTGTCTGTCTGTGTCTCTGACTGGGTGTCTGTCTCTGTGTCTCTGTCTGGGTGTCTGTCTCTTTTTCTCTGACTGGGTGTCTGCCTCTCTGTCTCTGTCTGGGTGTCTGTGTCTGTCTGTGTCTCTATCTGGGTGTTTGTCTCTGACTGTGTCTCTGACTGGGTGCCTGTCTGTGTCTCTGACTGGGTGCCTGTATGTGTCTCTTACTGGGTGTCTGCCTCTGTCTGGGTGTCTGTGTCTGTCTGTGTCTCTGACTGGGTGTCTGTCTGTGTCTCTGACTGGGTGTCTGTCTGTGTCTCTGTCTGGGTGTCTGTGTCTGTCTGTGTCTCTAACTGGGTGTCTGACTGGGTGTCTGTCTGTGTCTCTGAGGGGGTGTATGTCTGTGTCTGTCTGTGTCTCTGAGGGGGTGTATGTCTGTGTCTGTCTGTGTCTCTGACTGGGTGTTTGTCTCTGACTGGGTGTCTGACGGGTTGTGTGTCTGTGTCTCTGACTGGGTGTCTGTCTCTGACTGGGTGTCTGACTGGGTGTCTGTCTGTGTCTCTGTCTGGGTGTCTGTCTGTGTCTCTGACTGGGAGTCTGTCTCTCTGTCTCTGTCTCTGTCTGGGTGTCTGTCTGTGTCTCTGACTGGGTGTCTGTCTGTGTCTCTGACTGGGTGTCTGTCTGTGTCTCTGACTGGGTGTCTGTCTCTCTGTCTCTCTGTCTCTGTCTCTGTCTGTCTGTGTGTCTGTGTCTGGGTGTCTGTCTCTGTTTCTGACTGGGTGTCTGTCTGTCTGTCTGTCTGTCTGTCTGTCTGTCTGTCTGTCTGTCTTTCTGTCTGTCCCTGTCTCTGACTGGGTGTCTGACTGTGTGTCTGTCTCTGTCTCTGTCTGTCTGTGTCTCTGACTGGGTGTCTGACTGGGTGTCTCTGTCTGTCTCTGTCTCTGAATGGGTGTCTGTCTGTCTGTCTCTGTCTGTCTCTGACTGGGTGTCTGACTGTCTCTGACTGCGTGTCTGTCTGTGTCTCTGTCTGGGAGTCTGTCTGAGTCTCTGACTGGGTGTCTGTCTGTGTCTCTGACTGGGTGTCTGTCTGTGTCTCTGACTGGGTGTCTGTCTCTGACTGGGTGTCTGACTCTGTCTTTGTCTGTCTGTCTCTGTATCTGTCTCTGACTGAGTGTTTGTGTCTGACTGGGTGTCTGTCTGTGTCTCTGACGGGGTGTCTGTCTGTGTCTCTAACGGGTTGTCTGTCTGTGTCTCTAACGGGGTGTCTGTCTGTCTCTCTGAGGGGGTGTATGTCTGTGTCTCTGAAGGGGTGTCTGTCAGAGACACAGTTAGAGACACAGACAGACAGTCTGTGTCTCTGTCTGGGTGTCTGTGTCTGTCTGTGTCTCTGACTGGGTGTCTGTCTGTGTCTCTGACTGGGTGTCTGTCTGTGTCTCTGACTGGGTGTCTGTCTGTGTCTCTGACTGGGTGTCTGTCTCTCTGTCTCTCTGTCTCTGTCTCTGTCTGGGTGCCTGTCTGTGTCTCTGACTGGGTGTCTGTCTCTGTGTCTCTGTCTGGGTGTCTGTCTGTGTCTCTGACTGGGTGTCTGTCTCTGACTGGGTGTCTGACTCTGTCTTTGTCTGTCTGTCTCTGTATCTGTCTCTGACTGGGTGTTTGTCTCTGACTGGGTGTCTGACTGGGTGTCTGTCTGTGTCTCTGACGGGGTGTCTGTCTCTGACGGGGTGTCTGTCTGTGTCTCTATCTGGGTGTCTGTCTGTGTCTCTGACTGGGAGTCTGTCTCTCTGTCTCTCTGTCTCTCTGTCTCTGTCTCTGTCTGGGTGTCTGTCTGTGTCTCTGACTGGGTGTCTGTCTGTGTCTCTGACTGGGTGTCTGTCTGTGTCTCTGACTGGGTGTCTGTATCTCTGTCTCTCTGTCTCTGTCTCTGTCTGGGTGTCTGTCTGTGTCTCTGACTGGGTGTCTGTCTCTGTGTCTCTGTCTGGGTGTCTGTCTCTTTTTCTCTGACTGGGTGTCTGCCTCTCTGTCTCTGTCTGGGTGTCTGTGTCTGTCTGTGTCTCTATCTGGGTGTTTGTCTCTGAATGGGTGTCTGACTGTGTCTCTGACTGGGTGCCTGTCTGTGTCTCTGACTGGGTGCCTGTATGTGTCTCTGACTGGGTGTCTGTCTCTGTCTCTGTCTGGGTGTCTGTGTCTGTCTGTGTCTCTGACTGGGTGTCTGTCTGTGTCTCTGACTGGGTGTCTGTCTGTGTCTCTGAATGGGTGCCTGCCTGTGTCTCTGACTGGGTCTCTGACTGGGTGTCTGTCTGTGTCTATGTCTGGGTGTCTGTCTCTGTGTCTCTGTCTGGGTGTCTGTGTGTCTGTGTCTCTGACTTGGGTGTATGTCTCTGTCTTTCTGTGTCTCTGACTGGGTGTCTGTCTGTGTCTCTGACTGGGTGTCTTCTGTCTCTGTCTGTCTGTGTCTCTGACTTGGTGTCTGTCTGTGTATCTGACTGGGTGTTTGTCTCACTGTCTCTGTCTGGGTGTCTGTCTGTGTCTCTGTCTGGGTATCTGTCTGTGTCTCTGTCTGGGTATCTGTCTGTGTCTCTGACTGGGTATCTGTCTGTGTCTCTGACTGGGTGTCTGTCTGTGTCTCTGTCTGGGTGTCTGTGTCTGTCTGTGTCTCTGACTGGGTGTCTGTCTGTGTCTCTGACTGGGTGTCTGTCTGTGTCTCTGACTGGGTGTCTGTCTGTCTGTCTGTGTCTCTGACTGGGTGTATGTCTGTGTCTCTGACTGGGTTTCTGTCTCTGTCTCTTTCTGGGTGTCTGTCTGTGTCTCTGACTGGGTGTCTGTCTGTGTCTCTGACTGGGTGTCTGTCTCTGTCTCTGACTGGGTGTCTGTCTCTCTGTCTCTCTGTCTCTGTCTCTGTTTGGTTGTCTGTCTGTCTGTGTCTCTGACTGGGTGTATGTCTGTGTCTCTGACTGGGTTTCTGTCTGTCTCTTTCTGGGTGTCTGTCTGTGTCTCTGACTGGGTGTCTGTCTGTGTCTCTGTCTGGGTGTCTGTGTCTGTCTGTGTCTCTGACTGGGTGTCTGTCTGTGTCTCTGACTGGGTGTCTGTCTGTGTCTCTGACTGGGTGTCTGTCTGTCTGTCTGTGTCTCTGACTGGGTGTATGTCTGTGTCTCTGACTGGGTTTCTGTCTCTGTCTCTTTCTGGGTGTCTGTCTGTGTCTCTGACTGGGTTTCTGTCTCTGTCTCTTTCTGGGTGTCTGTCTGTGTCTCTGACTGGGTGTCTGTCTCTCTGTCTCTGTCTCTGTCTGGGTGTCTGTCTCTCTGTCTCTGTCTGGGTGTCTGTCTCTGTCTGGGTGTCTGTCTATGTCTCTGACTGGGAGTCTGTCTCTCTGTCTCTGTCTCTGTCTGGGTGTCTGTCTGTGTCTCTGACTGGGTGTATGTCTGTGTCTCCGACTGGGTGTCTGTCTCTCTGTCTCTCTGTCTCTGTCTCTGTCTGGGTGTCTGTCTGTGTCTCTGACTGGGTGTCTGTCTCTGTGTCTCTGTCTGGGTGTCTGTCTGTGTCTCTGACTGGGTGTCTTCTGTCTCTGTCTGTCTGTGTCTCTGACTTGGTGTCTGTCTGTGTATCTGACTGGGTGTTTGTCTCACTGTCTCTGTCTGGGTGTCTGTCTGTGTCTCTGTCTGGGTATCTGTCTGTGTCTCTGTCTGGGTATCTGTCTGTGTCTCTGACTGGGTATCTGTCTGTGTCTCTGACTGGGTGTCTGTCTGTGTCTCTGTCTGGGTGTCTGTGTCTGTCTGTGTCTCTGACTGGGTGTCTGTCTGTGTCTCTGACTGGGTGTCTGTCTGTGTCTCTGACTGGGTGTCTGTCTGTCTGTCTGTGTCTCTGACTGGGTGTATGTCTGTGTCTCTGACTGGGTGTCTGTCTGTGTCTCTGACTGGGTGTCTGTCTCTGTCTCTGACTGGGTGTCTGTCTCTCTGTCTCTCTGTCTCTGTCTCTGTTTGGTTGTCTGTCTGTGTCTCTGACTGGGTGTCTGTCTCTGTCTCTGACTGGGTTTCTGTCTCTGTCTCTTTCTGGGTGTCTGTCTGTGTCTTTGACTGGGTGTCTGTCTCTCTGTCTCTGTCTCTGTCTCTTTCTGGGTGTCTGTCTGTGTCTCTGACTGGGTGTCTGTCTGTGTCTCTGACTGGGTGTCTGTCTCTGTCTCTGACTGGGTCTCTGTCTCTCTGTCTCTGTCTCTGTTTGGTTGTCTGTCTGTGTCTCTGACTGGGTGTCTGTCTCTGTCTCTGACTGGGTTTCTGTCTCTGTCTCTTTCTGGGTGTCTGTCTGTGTCTTTGACTGGGTGTCTGTCTCTCTGTCTCTGTCTCTGTCTCTGTCTGGGTGTCTGTCTCTCTGTCTCTGTCTGGGTGTCTGTCTCTGTCTGGGTGTCTGTCTATGTCTCTGACTGGGAGTCTGTCTCTCTGTCTCTGTCTCTGTCTGGGTGTCTGTCTGTGTCTCTGACTGGGTGTCTCTCTGTCTCTGAATGTGTTTCTGTCTCTGTCTCTTTCTGGGTGTCTGTCGTTCTATGTCTCTGACTGGGTGTCTGTCTCTCTGTCTCTGTCTCTGTCTGGGTGTCTGTCTCTCTGTCCCTGTATGGGTGTCTGTCTCTGTCTGGGTGTCTGTCTATGTGTCTCTGTCTGGGTGTCTGTCTGTGTCTCTGACTGGGAGTCTGTCTCTCTGTCTCTGTCTCTGGGTGTCTGTCTGTCTGGGTGTCTGTCTGTGTCTCTGACTGGGTGTCTGTCTGTGTCTCTGACTGGGTGTCTGTCTCTCTGTCTCTCTGTCTCTGTCTCTGTCTGGGTGTCTGTCTGTGTCTCCGACTGGGTGTCTGTCTGTCTCTGACTGGGTTTCTGTCTCTGTCTCTTTCTGGGTGTCTGTCGTTCTATTTCTCTGACTGGGTGTCTGTCTCTCTGTCTCTGTCTCTGTCTCTGTCTGGGTGTCTGTCTCTCTGACTCTGTCTGGGTGTCTGTCTCTGTCTGGGTGTCTGGGTGTCTGTCTCTGCCTGGGTGTCTGTCTCTGCCTGGGTGTCTGTCTGGGTGTCTGTCTGTCTGTCTGTGTCTGTGTGGCTGTGTCTGTCTCTGTGTCGTTCTCTCTGTCTCTCTGTTCTGTCTGTCTGTCTGTCTCTGTCTGTGGGTCTGTCTCTGTCTCTGACTGGGTGCCTGTGTCTGTCTGTGTCTCTGACTGAGTGTCTGTCTCTGTCTCTGTCTCGGTGTCTCTGTCTGTCTGGGTCTGACTGGGTGTCTGTCTGGATGTCTGTCTCTGTCTCTGTCTGGGTGTCTGTCTCTGCGTCTCTGTCTGGGTCACTGTCTCTGTCTCTGTCTGGGTCTCTGTCTGGGTCTCTGTCTCTGTCTCTGTCCGGGTCTCTGTCTCTGTCTGGGTGTCTGTCTGTCTGGGTGTCTGTCTCTGTCTGTCTGGGTGTCTGTCTCTGTCTGGGTGTCTGTCTCTGTCTGGGTGTCTGTCTCTGTCTCTGTCTTGTTGTCTGTCTCTGTGTCTGTCTCTGTCTCTGTCTGGGTCTCTGTCTCTGCCTGGGTGTCTGTCTCTGTCTCTGTCTGGGTGTCTGTCTCTGCCTGGGTGTCTGGGTGTCTGATTCTGCCTGGGTGTCTGTCTCTGCCTGGGTGTCTGTCTCAGTCTCTGCCTTGGTGTCTGTCTCTGTCTCTGTCTGGGTGTTTGTCTCTGTCCTGGTCTCGGTCTCTGTGTCTGTCTGTGTGTCTGGGTCTCTGTGTCTGTCTGTGTGTCTATCTCTGTCTCTGTCTGAGTGTCTGTCTCTGTCTCTGTCTGGGTGTTTTTCTCTCTTTGGGTGTCTGTCTCTGTCTCGGTTTCTGGGTGTTTGTCCCTGTCTGGGTCTGTGTCTCTGTCTGGGTCTCTGTCTGGGTGTCTGGGTGTCTGTCTCTGTCTGGGTGTCTGGGTGTCTGTCTCTGTCTGGGTGTCTGGGTGTCTGTCTCTGTCTGTCTGGGTGTCTGTCTCTGTCTGGGTGTCTGTCTCTGTCTGGGTCTCTGTCTCTGTCTGGGTCTCTGTCTCTGTCTGGGTGTCTGTCTCTGTCTCTGTCTGGGTGTCTGTCTCTGTCTCTGTCTGGGTGTCTGTGTCTGTCTCTGTCTCTGTCTGGGTGTCTGTCTCTGTCTGGGTGTCTGTCTCTGGGTGTCTGTCTCTGTCTGTCTGGGTGTCTGTCTCTGTCTGCCTGGGTGTCTGGGTGTCTGACTCTGCCTGGGTGTCTGTCTCTGCCTGGGTGTCTGTCTCAGTCTGTGCCTGGGTGTCTGTCAATTCAATTCAATTCAAGGGGCTTTATTGGCATGGGTAACATGTGTTAACATTGCCAAAGCAAGTAAGGGAGATAATATATAAAGTGAAATAAACAATAAAAATTAACAGTAGACATCACACATACAGAAGTTTCAAAACAATAAAGACATTACAAATGTCATATTATATATATATACAGTGCCTTGCGAAAGTATTCGGCCCCCTTGAACTTTGCGACCTTTTGCCACATTTCAGTTTTCAAACATAAAGATATAAAACTGTATTTTTTGTGAAGAATCAACAACAAGTGGGACACAATCATGAAGTGGAACGACATTTATTGGATATTTCAAACTTTTTTAACAAATCAAAAACTGAAAAATTGGGCGTGCAAAATGATTCAGCCCCTTTACTTTCAGTGCAGCAAACTCTCTCCAGAAGTTCAGTGAGGATCTCCGAATGATCCAATGTTGACCTAAATGACTAATGATGATAAATACAATCCACCTGTGTGTAATCAAGTCTCCGTATAAATGCACCTGCACTGTGATAGTCTCAGAGGTCCGTTAAAAGCGAGGAGAGCGCATCATGAAGAACAAGGAACACACCAGGCAGGTCCGAGATACTGTTGTGAAGAAGTTTAAAGCCGGATTTGGATACAAAAAGATTTCCCAAGCTTTAAACATCCCAAGGAGCACTGTGCAAGCGATAATATTGAAATGGAAGGAGTATCAGACCACTGCAAATCTACCAAGACCTGGCCGTCCCTCTAAACTTTCAGCTCATACAAGGAGAAGACTGATCAGAGATGCAGCCAAGAGGCCCATGATCACTCTGGATGAACTGCAGAGATCTACAGCTGAGGTGGTAGACTCTGTCCATAGGACAACAATCCGTCGTAAATTGCACAAATCTGGCCTTTATGGAAGAGTAGCAAGAAGAAAGCCATTTCTTAAAGATATCCATAAAAAGTGTTGTTTAAAGTTTGTCACAAGCCACCTGGGAGACACACCAAACATGTGGAAGAAAGTGCTCTGGTCAGATGAAACCAAAATTCAACTTTTTGGCAACAATGCAAAACGTTATGTTTGGCGTAAAAGCAACACAGCTCATCACCCTGACCACACCATCCCCACTGTCAAACATGGTGGTGGCAGCATCATGGTTTGGGCCTGCTTTTCTTCAGCAGGGACAGGGAAGATGGTTAAAATTGATGGGAAGATGGATGGAGCCAAATACAGGACCATTCTGGAAGAAAACCTGATGGAGTCTGCAAAAGACCTGAGACTGGGACTGAGATTTGTCTTCCAACAAGACAATGATCCAAAACATAAAGCAAAATCTACAATGGAATGGTTCAAAAATAAACATATCCAGGTGTTAGAATGGCCAAGTCAAAGTCCAGACCTGATTCCAATCGAGAAACTGTGGAAAGAACTGAAAACTGCTGTTCACAAATGCTCTCCATCCAACCTCACTGAGCTCGAGCTGTTTTGCAAGGAGGAATGGGAAAAAATTACAGTCTCTCGATGTGCAAAACTGATAGAGACATACCCCAAGCGACTTACAGCTGTAATCGCAGCAAAAGGTGGCGCTACAAAGTATTAACTTAAGAGGGCTGAATAATTTTGCACGCCCAATTTTTCAGTTTTTGGATTTTTAAAAAAAGTTTGAAATATCCAATAAATGTCGTTCCACTTCATGATTGTGTCCCACTTGTTGTTGATTCTTCACAAAAAAAATACAGTTTTATATCTTTATGTTTGAAGCCTGAAATGTTGCAAAAGGTCGCAAAGTTCAAGGGGGCTGAATACTTTCGCAAAGCACTGTATACAGTGTTTTTACAATGTACAAATGGTTAAGGACACAGGATAAAATAAATAAGCATAGATATGGGTTGTATTTACAATGGTGCGTGTTCTTCACTGGTTGCCCTTTTCTCGTGGCAACAGGTCACAAATCTTGCTGCTCTGATGGCACACTGTGGAATTTCACCCAGTAGATATGGGAGTTTTTCAAAATTGGATTTGTTTTCGAATTCTTTGTGGATCTGTGTAATCTGAGGGAAATATGTCTCTCTAATATGGTCATACATTGGGCAGGAGGTTAGGAAGTGCAGCTCAGTTTCCACCTCATTTTGTGGGCAGTGAGCACATAGCCTGTCTTCTCTTGAGAGCCATGTCTGCCTACGGCGGCCTTTCTCAATAGCAAGGCTATGCTCGCTGAGTCTGTACATAGTCAAAGCTTTCCTTAATTTTGGGTCAGTCACAGTGGTCAGGTATTCTGCCGCTGTGTACTCTCTGTGTAGGGCCAAATAGCATTCTAGTTTGCTGTTTTTTTGTTAATTCTTTCCAATGTGTCAAGTAATTATCTTTTTGTTTTCTCATGATTTGGTTGGGTCCTAATTGTGCTGCTGTCATGGGGCTCTGTAGGGTGTGTTTGTGAACAGAGCCCCAGGACCAGCTTGCTTAGGGGACTCTTCTCCAGGTTAATCTCTCTGTAGGTGATGGCTTTGTTGTGGAAGGTTTGGGAATCACTTCCTTTTAGGTGGTTATAGAATTTAACAGCTCTTTTCTGGATTTTGATAATTAGTGGGTATCGGCCTAATTCTGCTCTGCATGCATTATTTGGTGTTCTACGTTGTACACGGAGGATATTTTTGCAGAATTCTGCGTGCAGAGTCTCAATTTGGTGTTTGTCCCATTTTGTGAAGTCTTGGTTGGTGAGCGGACCCCAGACCTCACAACCATAAAGGGCAATGGGCTCTATGACTGATTCAAGTATTTTTAGCCAAATCCTAATTGGTATGTTGAGATTTATGTTCCTTTTGATGGCATAGAATGCCCTTCTTGCCTTGTCTCTCAGATCGTTCACAGCTTTGTGGAAGTTACCTGTGGCGCTGATGTTTAGGCCAAGGTATGTATAGTTTTTTGTGTGCTCTAGGGCAACAGTGTCTAGATGGAATTTGTATTTGTGGTCCTGGTGACTGGACCTTTTTGGAACACCATTATTTTGGTCTTACTGAGATTTACTGTCAGGGCCCAGGTCTGACAGAATCTGTGCATAAGATCTAGGTGCTGCTGTAGGCCCTCCTTGGTTGGTGACAGAAGCACCAGATCATCAGCAAACAGCAGACATTTGACTTCAGATTCTAGTAGGGTGAGGCCGGGTGCTGCAGACTTTTCTAGTGCCCGCGCCAGTTCGTTGATATATATGTTGAAGAGGGTGGGGCTTAAGCTGCATCCCTGTCTAACCCCACGACCATGTGTGAAGAAATTTGTGTTTTTTTGCCAATTTTAACCGCACACGTTGTTTGTGTACATGGATTTTATGATGTTGCATGTTTTACCCCCAACACCACTTTCCATCAGTTTGTATAACAGACCCTCATGCCAAATTGAGTCGAAGGCTTTTTTGAAATCAACAAAGCATGAGAAGACTTTGCCTTTGTTTTGGTTTGTTTGGTTGTCAATTAGGGTATGTAGGGTGAATACATGGTCTGTTGTACGGTAATTTGGTAAAAAGCCAATTTGACATTTGCTCAGTACATTGTTTTCATTGAGGAAGTGTACGAGTCTGATGTTAATGATAATGCAGAGGATTTTCCCAAGGTTACTGTTGACGCATATTCCACGGTAGTTATTGGGGTCGAATTTGTCTCCATTTTTGTGGATTGGGGTGATCAGTCCTTGGTTCCAAATATTGGGGAAGATGCCAGAGCTAAGGATGATGTTAAAGAGTTTTAGTATAGCCAATTGGAATTTGTTGTCTGTATATTTGATCATTTCATTGAGGATACCATCAACACCACAGGCCTTTTTGGGTTGGAGGGTTTTTATTTTGTCCTGTAACTCATTCAATGTAATTGGAGAATCCAGTGGGTTCTGGTAGTCTTTAATAGTTGATTCTAAGATCTGTATTTGATCATGTATATGTTTTTGCTCTTTATTCTTTGTTATAGAGCCAAAAAGATTGGAGAAGTGGTTTACCCATACATCTCCATTTTGGACAGATAATTCTTCGTGTTGTTGTTTGTTTAGTGTTTTCCAATTTTCCCAGAAGTGGTTAGTCTATGGATTCTTCAATTACATTGAGCTGATTTCTGACATGCTGTTCCTTCTTTTTCCGTAGTGTATTTCTGTATTGTTTTAGTGATTCACCATAGTGAAGGCGTAGACTCTATGTTTTTGGTTGGACAGGTTTCTCAATTTCTTTCTTAGATTTTTGCATTCTTCATCAAACCATTTGTCATTGTTGTTAATTTTCTTTGGTTTTCTATTTGAGATTTTTAGATTTGATAGGGAAGCTGAGAGGTCAAATATACTGTTAAGATATTCTACTGCCAAGTTTACACCTTCACTATTACAGTGGAACGTTTTACCCAGGAAATTGTCTAAAAGGGATTGAATTTGTTGTTGCCTAATTGTTTTTTGGTAGGTTTCCAAACTACATTCCTTCCATCTATAGCATTTCTTAATGTTACTCAGTTCCTTTGGCTTTGATGCCTCATGATTGAGTATTGCTCTGTTTAGGTAGACTGTGATTTTGCTGTAGTCTGATAGGGGTGTCAGTGGGCTGACTGTGAACGCTCTGAGAGACTCTGGGCTGAGGTCAGTGATAAAGTAGTCTACAGTACTACTGCCAAGAGATGAGCTATAGGTGTACCTACCATAGGAGTCCCCTCGTAGCCTACCATTGACTATGTACATACCCAGCGTGCGACAGAGCTGCAGGAGTTGTGATTTTTTTACCTTTATTTAACCAGGCAAGACAGTTAAGAACAAATTCTTATTTTCGATGACGGCCTAGGAACAGTGGGTTAACTGCCTGTTCAGGGGCAGAACGACAGATTTGTACCTTGTCAGGTCGGGGGTTTGAACTCGCAACCTTCCGGTTACTAGTCCAACGCTCTAACCACTAGGCTACCCTGCCGCCCCGGTTATGTTGTCATAGTTGTGCCTAGGGGGGCATACGGGGGAGGGAATGCTGTCACCTCCAGGCAGGTGTTTGTCCCCCTGTGTGCTGAGGGTGTCAGGTTCTTGTCCGGTTCTGGCATTTAGGTCGCCACAGATTAGTACATGTCCCTGGGCCTGGAAATGATTGATTTCCCCCTCTAGGATGGAGAAGCTGTCTTCATTAAAATATGGGGATTCTAGTGGGGGGATATAGGTAGCACACAGGAGGACATTTTTCTCTGTTAGGATAATTTCCTTTTGAATTTCTAGCCAAATGTAGAATGTTCCTGTTTTGATTAATTTAATGGAGTGAGTTAGGTCTGCTCTATACCAAATTAGCATATCCCCTGAGTCCCTTCCCTGTTTCACATCTGGTAGTTTGGTGGATGGGACTACCAGCTCTCTGTAACCTAGAGGGCATCCAGTGGGTCTGTCTCCTCTATACCAGGTTTCTTGCAGGATGACAATGTCTGTCTCTGCCTGGGTGTCTGTCTCTGTCTGTGGGTCTGTTTCTGTCTGTCTGTCTCTGCCTGGGTGTCTGGTTGTCTGTCTCTGCCTGGGTGTCTGATTGTCTGTCTCTGCCTGGGTGTCTGGGTGTCTGACTCTGCCTGGGTGTCTGGGTGTCTGTCTCTGTCTGTCTGGGTGTCTGTCTCTGTCTCTGTCTGGGTGTCTGTCTCTGTCTGGGTGTCTGTCTCTGTCTGGGTGTCTGTCTCTGTCTGGGTCTCTGTCTCTGTCTGGGTCTCTGTCTCTGTCTGGGTGTCTGTCTCTGTCTGGGTGTCTGTCTCTGTCTCTGTCTGGGTGTCTGTCTCTGTCTCTGTCTGGGTGTCTGTCTCTGTCTCTGTCTGGGTGTCTGGGTCTCTGTCTCTGTCTGTGGGTCTGTCTCTGTCTGTCTGTGTCTGCCTGGGTGTCTGGTTATCTGTCTCTGCCTGGGTGTCTGGGTGTCTGTCTCTGCCTGGGTGTCTGGGTGTCTGTCTCTGTCTGTCTGGGTGTCTGTCTCTGTCTCTGTCTGGGTGTCTGTCTCTGCCTGTCTGGGTGTCTGTCTCTGTCTCTGTCTGGGTGTCTGTCTCTGTCTCTGTCTGGGTGTCTGTCTCTGTCTCTGTCTGGGTGTCTGTCTCTGTCTCTGTCTGGGTGTCTGTCTCTGTCTCTGTCTGGGTGTCTGTCTCTGTGTCTGTCTCTGTCTCTGTCTCGGTGTCTGGGTGTCTGTCTCTGTCTCGGTGTCTGGGTGTTTGTCTCTGTCTGTGTGTGTCTGACTGAGTGTCTGTCTGTGTCTCTGACTGAGTGTCTGTCTCTGTCTCTTACTGGGTGTATGTCTGTGTCTCTGACTGGGTGTCTGTCTCTGCCTGGGTGTCTGGGTGTCTGACTCTGCCTGGGTGTCTGTCTCTGCCTGGGTGTCTGTCTCAGTCTGTGCCTGGGTGTCTGTCTCTGTCTCTGTCTGGCTGTCTGTCTCTGTCTCTGTCTGTGGGTCTGTCTCTGTCTGTCTGTGTCTGCCTGGGTGTCTGGTTGTCTGTCTCTGCCTGGGTGTCTGGGTGTCTGTCTCTGCCTGGGTGTCTGGGTGTCTGTCTCTGTCTGTCTGGGTGTCTGTCTCTGTCTGTCTGGGTGTCTGTCTCTGTCTCTGTCTGGGTGTCTGTCTCTGTCTCTGTCTGGGTGTCTGTCTCTGTCTGGGTGTCTGTCTCTGTCTGGGTGTCTGTCTCTGCCTGTCTGGGTGTCTGTCTCTATCTCTGTCTGGGTGTCTGTCTCTGTCTCTGTCTGGGTGTCTGTCTCTGTCTCTGTCTGGGTGTCTGTCTCTGTCTCTGTCTCAGTGTCTGGTTGTCTTTCTCTGCCTGGGTGTCTGGGTCTCTGTCTCTGTCTGTGGGTCTGTCTCTGTCTGTCTGTGTCTGCCTGGGTGTCTGGTTGTCTGTCTCTGCCTGGGTGTCTGGGTGTCTGTCTCTGCCTGGGTGTCTGGGTGTCTGTCTCTGTCTGTCTGGGTGTCAGTCTCTGTCTGGGTGTCTGTCTCTGTCTGGGTGTCTGTCTCTGCCTGTCTGGGTGTCTGTCTCTATCTCTGTCTGGGTGTCTGTCTCTGTCTCTGTCTGGGTGTCTGTCTCTGTCAGTGTCTGGGTGTCTGTCTCTGTCTCTGTCTGGGTGTCTGTCTCTGTGTCTGTCTCTGTCTCTGTCTCAGTGTCTGGTTGTCTTTCTCTGCCTGGGTGTCTGGGTCTCTGTCTCTGTCTGGGTGTCTGGGTCTCTGTCTCTGTCTGGGTGTCTGTCTCTGTCTCGGTGTCTGGGTGTTTGTGTCTGTCTGTCTGTCTGTGTCTGACTGAGTGTCTGTCTGTGTCTCTGACTGAGTGTCTGTCTCTGTCTCTGTCTGGGTGTCTGTGTCTGTCTGTGTCTCTTACTGGGTGTCTGTCTGTGTCTCTGACTGAGGTGTCTGTCTGTGTCTCTGTCTGTCTGTCTGTCTGTCTGGTTGTCTGTGTGTCTGTCTGTGTGTCCGTCTGTGTGTCTGTCTGTGTGTCCGTCTGTGTGTTTGGCTATGTGTTTGTCTGTGTGTCTGTCTGTGTATCTCTGTCTGTCTGGGTCTCTGTCTCTGGGTGTCTGTCTCTCCCTGGGTGTCTGTCTCTGTCTCTGTCTGGGTGTCTGTCTCTGTCTGGGTGTCTGTCTCTGTCTCTGTCTCTGTCTGGGTGTCTGTCTGTGTCTCTGACTGAGTGTCTGTCTCTGTCTCTGTCTGGGTGTCTGTGTCTGTCTGTGTCTCTTACTGGGTGTCTGTCTGTGTCTCTTACTGGGTGTCTGTCTGTGTCTCTATATGGGTGTATGTCTGTCTCTATCTGGGTGTCTGTCTCTGTGTCTCTATCTGGGTGTCTGTCTCTGTCTGGGTGTCTGTCCTGTCTCTGACTGGGTGTCTGTCTCTCTGACTGGGTGTCTGTCTCTCTGTCTCTGTCTCTGTCTGGGTGTCTGTCTGTGTCTCTGACTTGGTGTCTGTATGTGTCTCTGTCTCTGTCTCTGTCTGGGTGTCTGTCTCTGTCTGGGTGTCTGTCTCTGTCTGGGTGTCTGTCTCTGTCTCTGTCTGGGTGTCTGTCTCTGTCTGTCTGTGTCTCTGACTGGGGGTCTGTCTGTGTCTCTGACTGGGTGTCTGTCTGTGTCTCTGACTGGGTGTCTGTCTCTGTGTCTTTATCTGGGTGTCTGTCTCTGTGTCTCTATCTGGGTGTCTGTCTCTGTGTCTCTATCTGGGTGTCTGTCTCTGTCTGTTTGTTTGTCCCTGTCTGTCTGTGTCTCTGACTGGGTGTCTGTCTGTGTCTCTGACTGGGTGTCTGTCCCTCTGACTGGGTGTATGTCTCTCTGTGTCTGTGACTGGGTGTCTGTCTGTGTCTGTGACTGGGGTTCTGTCTGTGTCTCTGACTGAGTGTCTGTCTGTGTCTCTGTCTGGGTGTCTGTGTCTCTGTCTCTGTATGGGTGTCTGTCTCTGTCTGGGTGTCTGTCTCTTTCTCATTCTGGGTGTTTGTGTCTGTCTGTGTCTCTGTCTGGGTGTCTGTCTCTGTCTGTGTCTCTGTCTCGGTGTCTGTCTCTTTGTGTCTGTCTGGGTGTCTGTCTCTGTCTGTGTCTCTTTCTGGGTGTCTGTCTCTGTGTCTCTGTCTGGGTGTCTGTCTCTGTCTCTCTGTGTCTCTGACTGGGTGTCTGTCTGTGTCTCTGACTGGTTGTCGGTCTGTGTTTTCTGACTGGGTGTCTGTCTCTTTGTCTCTTCTCTGTCTGGGTGTCTGTCTGTGTCTCTGACTGGGTGTCTGTCTGTGACTGGGTGTCTGTCTCTGTCTGGGTGTCTGTCTCTCTGTCTCTTCTCTGTCTGGGTGACTGTCTGTGTCTCTGACTGGGTGTCTGTCTCTGACTGGGTGTCTGTCTCTGTCTGGTTGTCTGTCTCTGTCTCTATCTGGGTGTCTGTCTCTGTCTCTGTCTGGGTGTCTGTGTCTGTCTCTGTCTGTGTGTCTGTCTCTGTCTCTGTTTGGGTGTCTGTCTCTGTCTCTGTCTGGGTGTCTGTCTCTGTCTGGGTGTCTGTCTCTGTCTGGATGTCTGTCTCTGTCTGGGTGTCTGTCTCTGTCTGTCTGTGTCTCTGACTGGGTGTATGTCTCTCTGTCTCTGTCTGGGTGTCTGTCTGTGTCTCTGACTGGGTGTCTGTCTGTGTCTCTGACTGGGTGTCTGTCTGTGTCTCTGTCTGGGTGTCTGTCTCTGCCTGGGTGTCTGGGTCTCTGTCTCTGTCTGGGTGTCTGGGTCTCTGTCTCTGTCTGTGGTTCTGTCTCTGTCTGTCTGTGTCTGCCTGGGTGTCTGGTTGTCTGTCTCTGCCTGGGTGTCTGGGTGTCTGTCTCTGCCTGGGTGTCTGGGTGTCTGTCTCTGTCTGTCTGGGTGTCTGTCTCTGTCTGTCTGGGTGTCTGTCTCTGTCTCTGTCTGGGTGTCTGTCTCTGCCTGTCTGGGTGTCTGTCTCTGCCTGTCTGGGTGTCTGTCTCTATCTCTGTCTGGGTGTCTGTCTCTGTCTCTGTCTGGGTGTCTGTCTCTGTCTGTGTCTGGGTGTCTGTCTCTGTCTCTGTCTGGGTGTCTGTCTCTGTGTCTGTCTCTGTCTCTGTCTCAGTGTCTGGTTGTCTTTCTCTGCCTGGGTGTCTGGGTCTCTGTCTCTGTCTGGGTGTCTGGGTCTCTGTCTCTGTCTGGGTGTCTGTCTCTGTCTCGGTGTCTGGGTGTTTGTCTCTGTCTGTCTGTGTCTGACTGAGTGTCTGTCTGTGTCTCTGACTGAGTGTCTGTCTCTGTCTCTGTCTGGGTGTCTGTGTCTGTCTGTGTCTCTTACTGGGTGTCTGTCTGTGTCTCTGACTGAGGTGTCTGTCTGTGTCTCTGTCTGTCTGCCTCTGTCTGTGTGTCTGTCTGTGTGTCTGTCTGTCTGTCTGTCTGTCTGGTTGTCTGTGTGTCTGTCTGTGTGTCTGTCTGTGTGTCCGTCTGTGTGTCTGTCTGTCTGGGTCTCTGTCTCTGGGTGTCTGTCTCTGCCTGGGTGTCTGTCTCTGTCTCTGTCTGGGTGTCTGTCTCTGTCTGGGTGTCTGTCTCTGTCTCTGTCTCTGTCTGGGTGTCTGTCTGTGTCTCTGACTGAGTGTCTGTCTCTGTCTGGGTGTCTGTGTCTGTCTGTGTCTCTTACTGGGTGTCTGTCTGTGTCTCTTACTGGGTGTCTGTCTGTGTCTCTATATGGGTGTATGTCTGTCTCTATCTGGGTGTCTGTCTCTGTGTCTCTATCTGGGTGTCTGCCTCTCTGACTGGGTGTCTGTCTCTCTGTCTCTGTCTCTGTCTGGGTGTCTGTCTGTGTCTCTGACTTGGTGTCTGTCTGTGTCTCTGTCTCTGTCTCTGTCTGGGTGTCTGTCTCTGTCTGGGTGTCTGTCTCTGTCTGGGTGTCTGTCTCTGTCTGGGTGTCTGTCTCTGTCTCTGTCTGGGTGTCTGTCTCTGTCTGTCTGTGTCTCTGACTGGGGGTCTGTCTGTGTCTCTGACTGGGTGTCTGTCTGTGTCTCTGACTGGATGTCTGTCTCTGTGTCTTTATCTGGGTGTCTGTCTCTGTGTCTCTATCTGGGTGTCTGTCTCTGTGTCTCTATCTGGGTGTCTGTCTCTGTCTGTTTGTCTGTCCCTGTCTGTCTGTGTCTCTGACTGGGTGTCTGTCCCTCTGACTGGGTGTATGTCTCTCTGTGTCTGTGACTGGGTGTCTGTCTGTGTCTCTGACTGAGTGTCTGTCTGTGTCTCTGTCTGGGTGTCTGTGTCTCTGTCTCTGTCTGGGTGTCTGTGTCTCTGTATGGGTGTCTGTCTCTGTCTCTGTCTGGGTGTCTGTCTCTTTCTCATTCTGGTTGTTTGTGTCTGTCTGTGTCTCTGTCTGGGTGTCTGTCTGTGTCTCTGTCTCGGTGTCTGTCTCTTTGTGTCTGTCTGGGTGTCTGTCTCTGTCTGTGTCACTTTCTGGGTGTCTGTCTCTGTGTCTCTGTCTGGGTGTCTGTCTCTGTCTCTCTGTGTCTCTGACTGGGTGTCTGTCTGTGTCTCTGACTGGTTGTCTGTCTGTGTTTTCTGACTGGGTGTCTGTCTCTTTGTCTCTTCTCTGTCTGGGTGTCTGTCTGTGTCTCTGACTGGGTGTCTGTCTGTGACTGGGTGTCTGTCTCTGTCTTGGTGTCTGTCTCTGTCTCTGTCTAGGTGTCTGTCTCTCTGTCTCTTCTCTGTCTGGGTGTCTGTCTGTGTCTCTGACTGGGTGTCTGTCTCTGACTGGGTGTCTGTCTCTGTCTTGGTGTCTGTCTCTGTCTCTGTCTGGGTGTCTGTCTCTGTCTCTGTCTGGTTGTCTGTCTCTGTCTCTGTCTGGGTGTCTGTCTCTGACTGGGTGTCTGTCTCTGTCTGTCTGTGTCTCTGACTGGGTGTCTGTCTCTCTGTCTCTTCTCTGTCTGGGTGACTGTCTGTGTCTCTGACTGGGTGTCTGTCTCTGACTGGGTGTCTGTCTCTGTCTGGTTGTCTGTCTCTGTCTCTATCTGGGTGTCTGTCTCTGTCTCTGTCTGGGTGTCTGTGTCTGTCTCTGTCTGTGTGTCTGTCTCTGTCTCTGTTTGGGTGTCTGTCTCTGTCTCTGTCTGGGTGTCTGTCTCTGTCTGGGTGTCTGTCTCTGTCTGGGTGTCTGTCTCTGTCTGGGTGTCTGTCTCTGTCTGTCTGTGTCTCTGACTGGGTGTATGTCTCTCTGTCTCTGTCTGGGTGTCTGTCTGTGTCTCTGACTGGGTGTCTGTCTGTGTCTCTGTCTGGGTGTCTGTCTCTGCCTGGGTGTCTGGGTCTCTGTCTCTGTCTGGGTGTCTGGGTCTCTGTCTCTGTCTGTGGTTCTGTCTCTGTCTGTCTGTGTCTGCCTGGGTGTCTGGTTGTCTGTCTCTGCCTGGGTGTCTGGGTGTCTGTCTCTGCCTGGGTGTCTGGGTGTCTGTCTCTGTCTGTCTGGGTGTCTGTCTCTGTCTCTGTCTGGGTGTCTGTCTCTGTCTGGGTGTCTGTCTCTGTCTGGGTGTCTGTCTCTGCCTGTCTGGGTGTCTGTCTCTATCTCTGTCTGGGTATCTGTCTCTGTCTCTGTCTGGGTGTCTGTCTCTGTCTGTGTCTGGGTGTCTGTCTCTGTCTCTGTCTGGGTGTCTGTCTCTGTCTGTCTCTGTCTCTGTCTCAGTGTCTGGTTGTCTTTCTCTGCCTGGGTGTCTGGGTCTCTGTCTCTGTCTGGGTGTCTGGGTCTCTGTCTCTGTCTGGGTGTCTGTCTCTGTCTCGGTGTCTGGGTGTTTGTCTCTGTCTGTCTGTGTCTGACTGAGTGTCTGTCTGTGTCTCTGACTGAGTGTCTGTCTCTGTCTCTGTCTGGGTGTCTGTGTCTGTCTGTGTCTCTTACTGGGTGTCTGTCTGTGTCTCTGACTGAGGTGTCTGTCTGTGTCTCTCTGTCTGCCTCTGTCTGTGTGTCTGTCTGTGTGTCTGTCTGTCTGTCTGTCTGGTTGTCTGTGTGTCTGTCTGTGTGTCCGTCTGTGTATCTGTCTGTCTGGGTCTCTGTCTCTGGGTGTCTGTCTCTGCCTGGGTGTCTGTCTCTGTCTCTGTCTGGGTGTCTGTCTCTGTCTGGGTGTCTGTCTCTGTCTCTGTCTCTGTCTGGGTGTCTGTCTGTGTCTCTGACTGAGTGTCTGTCTCTGTCTGGGTGTCTGTGTCTGTCTGTGTCTCTTACTGGGTGTCTGTCTGTGTCTCTTACTGGGTGTCTGTCTGTGTCTCTATCTGGGTGTCTGTCTCTGTGTCTCTATCTGGGTGTCTGTCTCTGTCTGGGTGTCTGTCCTGTCTCTGACTGGGTGTCTGTCTCTCTGACTGGGTGTCTGTCTCTCTGTCTCTGTCTCTGTCTGGGTGTCTGTCTGTGTCTCTGACTTGGTGTCTGTCTGTGTCTCTGTCTCTGTCTCTGTCTGGGTGTCTGTCTCTGTCTGGGTGTCTGTCTCTGTCTGGGTGTCTGTCTCTGTCTGGGTGTCTGTCTCTGTCTCTGTCTGGGTGTCTGTCTCTGTCTGTCTGTGTCTCTGACTGGGGGTCTGTCTGTGTCTCTGACTGGGTGTCTGTCTGTGTCTCTGACTGGGTGTCTGTCTCTGTGTCTTTATCTGGGTGTCTGTCTCTGTGTCTCTATCTGGGTGTCTGTCTCTGTGTCTCTATCTGGGTGTCTGTCTCTGTCTGTTTGTCTGTCCCTGTCTGTCTGTGTCTCTGACTGGGTGTCTGTCCCTCTGACTGGGTGTATGTCTCTCTGTGTCTGTGACTGGGTGTCTGTCTGTGTCTCTGACTGAGTGTCTGTCTGTGTCTCTGTCTGGGTGTCTGTGTCTCTGTCTGGGTGTCTGTGTCTCTGTATGGGTGTCTGTCTCTGTCTCTGTCTGGGTGTCTGTCTCTTTCTCATTCTGGTTGTTTGTGTCTGTCTGTGTCTCTGTCTGGGTGTCTGTCTCTGTCTGTGTCTCTGTCTCGGTGTCTGTCTCTTTGTGTCTGTCTGGGTGTCTGTCTCTGTCTGTGTCTCTTTCTGGGTGTCTGTCTCTGTGTCTCTGTCTGGGTGTCTGTCTCTGTCTCTCTGTGTCTCTGACTGGGTGTCTGTCTGTGTCTCTGACTGGTTGTCTGTCTGTGTTTTCTGACTGGGTGTCTGTCTCTTTGTCTCTTCTCTGTCTGGGTGTCTGTCTGTGTCTCTGACTGGGTGTCTGTCTGTGACTGGGTGTCTGTCTCTGTCTGGGTGTCTGTCTCTCTGTCTCTTCTCTGTCTGGGTGTCTGTCTCTGTCTCTCTGTGTCTCTGACTGGGTGTCTGTCTGTGTCTCTGACTGGTTGTCTGTCTGTGTTTTCTGACTGGGTGTCTGTCTCTTTGTCTCTTCTCTGTCTGGGTGTCTGTCTGTGTCTCTGACTGGGTGTCTGTCTCTGACTGGGTGTCTGTCTCTGTCTTGGTGTCTGTCTCTGTCTCTGTCTGGGTGTCTGTCTCTGTCTCTGTCTGGTTGTCTGTCTCTGTCTCTGTCTGGGTGTCTGTCTCTGACTGGGTGTCTGTCTCTGTCTGTCTGTGTCTCTTACTGGGTGTCTGTCTCTCTGTCTCTTCTCTGTCTGGGTGACTGTCTGTGTCTCTGACTGGGTGTCTGTCTCTGTCTGGGTGTCTGTCTCTGTCTGGGTGTCTGTCTCTGTCTGGGTGTCTGTCTCTGTCTGTCTGTGTCTCTGACTGGGTGTATGTCTCTCTGTCTCTGTCTGGGTGTCTGTCTGTGTCTCTGACTGGGTGTCTGTCTGTGTCTCTGACTGGGTGTCTGTCTGTGTCTCTGTCTGGGTGTCTGTCTCTGTCTGTGTCTCTGTCTCGGTGTCTGTCTCTTTGTGTCTGTCTGGGTGTCTGTCTCTGTCTGTGTCTCTTTCTGGGTGTCTGTCTCTGTGTCTCTGTCTGGGTGTCTGTCTCTGTCTCTCTGTGTCTCTGACTGGGTGTCTGCCTGTGTCTCTGACTGGTTGTCTGTCTGTGTTTTCTGACTGGGTGTCTGTCTCTCTGAGTGGGTGTATGTCTCTTTGTCTCTTCTCTGTCTGGGTGTCTGTCTGTGTCTCTGACTGGGTGTCTGTCTGTGACTGGGTGTCTGTCTCTGTCTGGGTGTCTGTCTCTCTGTCTCTTCTCTGTCTGGGTGTCTGTCTGTGTCTCTGACTGGGTGTCTGTCTCTGACTGGGTGTCTGTCTCTGTCTGTCTGTGTCTCTGACTGGATGTCTGTCTCTCTGTCTCTTCTCTGTCTGGGTGTCTGTCTCTGTCTGTGTCTCTGACTGGGTGTATGTGTCTATGTCTGGGTGTCTTTGTCTCTGTATGGGTGTCTGTCTCTTTCTCATTCTGGGTGTCTGTCTCTTTCTCATTCTGGGTGTTTGTGTCTGTCTGTCTGTGTCTGACTGGGTGTCCTGTTGTCTGTCTCTGTCTGTCTGGTTGTCTGTCTCTGTCTCTGTCTGGGTGTCTGTCTCAGTCTCTGACTGGATGTGTGTCTCTCTGTGTCTCTGTCTGGGTGTCTGTCTGTGTCTCTGACTGGGTGTTTGTCTCTGTCTGTCTGTGTCTGACAGGGTGTCTGTCTGTCTCTGTCTGGGTGTCTTGTCTCTGTCTGTGTCTCTGTCTGGGTGTCTGTGTCTCTGTCTGGGTGTCTGTGTCTCTGTCTGTGTCTCTGTCTGGGTGTCTGTGTCTCTGTCTGTGTCTCTGTCTGGGTGTCTGTATCTGTCTGTGTCTCTGTCTGGGTGTCTGACTCTGTCTGGGTGTCTGTCTCTGTCTGGGTGTCTGTCTCTGTCTGTCTGTGTCTCTGACTGGGTGTCTGTCTGTTTCTCTGACCGGGTGTCTGTCTGTGTCTCTGTCTGGGTGTCTGTCTCTGTCTGTGTCTCTGTCTGGGTGTCTGTCTCTGTCTGTGTCTCTGTCTGGGTGTCTGTCTCTGTCTGTGTCTCTGTCTGGGTGTCTCTCTCTGTCTGTGTCTCTGTCTGGGTGTCTGTCTCTGTCTGTGTCTCTGTCTGGGTGTCTGTCTCTGTCTGTGTCTCTGACTGGGTGTCTGTCTCTGTCTGTGTCTCTGACTGGGTGTCTGTGTCTCTGTCTCTGTCTCTGACTGGGTGTCTGTGTCTCTGTCTCATTGTGGGTGTCTGTCTCTTTCTCATTGTGGGTGTCTGTCTCTTTCTCATTCTGGGTGTCTGTCTCTGCCTGGGTGTCTGTCTCTGTCACTGTCTCTGTTACTGTCTGGGTGTCTGTCTCTGTTACTGTCTGGGTGTCTGTGTCTGTCTGTCTGGCTGTCTGTCTCTGTCTGTCTGGGTGTCTGTCTCTGTCTGTCTGGGTGTCTGTCTCTGTCTGTCTGGGTGTCTTTCTCTGTCTCTGTCTGGGTGTCTTTCTCTGTCTCTGTCTGGGTGTCTGTCTCAGTCTCTGTCTGGGTGTCTGGCTCTGTCTGGTTGTCTGGGTGTTGGTCTCTGTCTGTCTGTGTCTGACTGGGTGTCTGTCTCTGACTGGGTGTCTGTCTCTGTCTCTGTCTGTCTCAATCTCAGTCTGGGTGTCTGTCTCTGTCTGTGTCTCTGACTGAGTGTCTGTCTCTGTCTGGGTGTCTTATCTCTGTCTGTGTTTTTGACTGGGTGTCTGTCTGTGTCTCTGACTGGGTGTCTGTCTGTGTCTCTAACTAGGTATCTGTCTGTGTCTCTGACGAGGTGTCTGTCTGTGTCTCTGACTGAGTGTATGTCTGTGTCTCTGTGTGTGTCTGTGTGTCTGTCTGTCTATGTCTGTCTGTGTCTGTCTGTATGTCTCTGTCTGTCTGTCTCTGTCTCTGTCTGTCTCTGTCCATGTGTCTGTCTCTGTCTCTGTCTGGGTGTCTGTCTTTCTCTCTGTCTGGGTGTCTGTCTCTGTCTCTGTTTGGGTGTCTGTCTCTGTCTCTGCCTAGGTGTCTGTCTCTGTCTCTGTCTGGGTGTCTCTCTCTGTCTCTGTCTGGGTGTCTATCTGTCTCTGCCTGGGTGTCTGTCTCTGTCTCTGCCTGGGTGTCTGTCTCTGTCTCTGTCTGGGTGTCTGGCTCTGTCTGGTTGTCTGGGTGTTGGTCTCTGTCTGTCTGTGTCTGACTGGGTGTCTGTCTCTGACTGGGTGTCTGTCTCTGTCTCTGTCTGTCTCAATCTCAGTCTGGGTGTCTGTCTCTGTCTGTGTCTCTGACTGAGTGTCTGTCTCTGTCTGGGTGTCTTATCTCTGTCTGTGTTTTTGACTGGGTGTCTGTCTGTGTCTCTGACTGGGTGTCTGTCTGTGTCTCTAACTAGGTATCTGTCTGTGTCTCTGACGAGGTGTCTGTCTGTGTCTCTGACTGAGTGTATGTCTGTGTCTCTGTGTGTGTCTGTGTGTCTGTCTGTCTATGTCTGTCTGTGTCTGTCTGTATGTCTCTGTCTGTCTGTCTCTGTCTCTGTCTGTCTCTGTCCATGTGTATGTCTCTGTCTCTGTCTGGGTGTCTGTCTTTCTCTCTGTCTGGGTGTCTGTCTCTGTCTCTGTTTGGGTGTCTGTCTCTGTCTCTGCCTAGGTGTCTGTCTCTGTCTCTGTCTGGGTGTCTCTCTCTGTCTCTGTCTGGGTGTCTATCTGTCTCTGCCTGGGTGTCTCTCTCTGTCTCTGTCTGGGTGTCTGTCTCTGTCTGCGTGTCTGTCTCTGTCTCTGACTGGGTGTCTGTCTCTGTCTCTGTCTGGGTGTCTGTCTCTGTCTGGGTGTCTGTCTCTGTCTCTGTCTGGGTGTCTGTTTGTCTGGGTGTCTGTGTCTGTCTGTTTGGGTGTCTTTGTCTGTCTGTCTGGGTGTCTGTCTCTGTCTCTGTCTGGGTGTCTGTATCTGTCTGTCTGTGTGTGTCTCTGACTGGGTGTCTGTGTGTGTCTCTGACTGGGAGTCTGTCTGTGTCTCTAACTAGGTATATGTCTGTGTCTCTGACGAGGTGTCTGTCTGTGTCTCTGACTGGGTGTATGTCTGTGTCTCTGTCTGTGTCTGTCTGTGTCTCTGTGTGTGTGTGTGTGTCTGTGTGTCTGTGTGTCTGTCTGTCTATGTCTGTCTGTATGTCTCTGTCTGTCTGTCTCTGTCTCTCTAAGTCTGTCTCTGTCTCTCTCTGTCTCTGTCTGTCTCTGTCCATGTGTCTGTCTCTGTCTGGGTGTCTGTCTTTCTCTCTGTCTGGGTCTCTGTCTCTGTTTGGGTGTCTGTCTCTGACTGGGTGTCTGTCTCTGTCTCTGTCTGGGTGACTGTCTCTGTCTCTGTCTGGGTGACTGTCTCTGTCTCTGTCTGGGTGACTGTCTCTGTCTCTGTCTGGGTGTCTGTCTCTGTCTCGGTGTCTGTCTCTGTCTCTGTCTGGGTGTCTGTCTCAGTCTCTGACTGGATGTCTGTCTCTCTGTGTCTCTGTCTGGGTGTCTGTCTGTGTCTCTGACTGGGTGACTGTCTCTGTCTCTGTCTGGGTGACTGTCTCTGTCTCTGTCTGGGTGACTGTCTCTGTCTCTGTCTGGGTGTCTGTCTCTGTCTCTGTCTGGGTGTCTGTCTCAGTCTCTGACTGGATGTCTGTCTCTCTGTGTCTCTGTCTGGATGTCTGTCTCTCTGTGTCTCTGTCTGGGTGTCTGTGTCTCTGTCTCTGTCTGGGTGTCTTTGTCTCTGTATGGGTGTCTGTCACTTTCTCATTCTGGGTGTCTGTCTCTTTCTCATTCTGGGTGTTTGTGTCTGTCTGTCTGTGTCTGACTGGGTGTCTGACTGTGTGTCTGTCTGTGTGTCTGTCTGTGTGTCTGTCTGTGTGTCTCTGTCTGTCTGTGTCTGTCTGGGTGTCTGTCTCTGTCACTATCTGGGTGTCTGTCTCTGTCACTCTCTGGGTGTCTGTCTCTGTCTGTTTGGGTGTCTGTGTCTGTCTGTCTGGTGTCTGTGTCTGTCTGTCTGGGTGTCTGTGTCCGTCTGTCTGGGTGTCTGTCTCTGTCTGTCTGGGTGTCTGTCTCTGTCTGTCTGGGTGTCTGTCTCTGTCTGTCTGTGTGTGTCTCTGACTGGGTGTCTGTGTGTGTCTCTGACTGGGAGTCTGTCTGTTTGGGTGTCTTTGTCTGTCTGTCTGGGTGTCTGTCTCTGTCTGTCTGGGTGTCTGTCTCTGTCTCTGTCTGGGTGTCTGTCTCTGTCTGTCTGTGTGTGACTCTGACTGGGTGTCTGTGTGTGTCTCTGACTGGGTGTCTGTGTGTGTCTCTGACTGGGAGTCTGTCTGTGTCTCTAACTAGGTATCTGTCTGTGTCTCTGTGAGGTGTCTGTCTGTGTCTCTAACTAGGTATCTGTCTGTGTCTCTGACGAGGTGTCTGTCTGTGTCTCTGACTGGGTGTATGTCTGTGTCTCTGTCTGTGTCTGTCTGTGTCTCTGACTGGTTGTCTGTCTGTGTTTTCTGACTGGGTGTCTGTCTCTTTGTCTCTTCTCTGTCTGGGTGTCTGTCTGTGTCTCTGACTGGGTGTCTGTCTCTGACTGGGTGTCTGTCTCTGTCTTGGTGTCTGTCTCTGTCTCTGTCTGGGTGTCTGTCTCTGTCTCTGTCTGGTTGTCTGTCTCTGTCTCTGTCTGGGTGTCTGTCTCTGACTGGGTGTCTGTCTCTGTCTGTCTGTGTCTCTTACTGGGTGTCTGTCTCTCTGTCTCTTCTCTGTCTGGGTGACTGTCTGTGTCTCTGACTGGGTGTCTGTCTCTGTCTGGGTGTCTGTCTCTGTCTGGGTGTCTGTCTCTGTCTGGGTGTCTGTCTCTGTCTGTCTGTGTCTCTGACTGGGTGTATGTCTCTCTGTCTCTGTCTGGGTGTCTGTCTGTGTCTCTGACTGGGTGTCTGTCTGTGTCTCTGACTGGGTGTCTGTCTGTGTCTCTGTCTGGGTGTCTGTCTCTGTCTGTGTCTCTGTCTCGGTGTCTGTCTCTTTGTGTCTGTCTGGGTGTCTGTCTCTGTCTGTGTCTCTTTCTGGGTGTCTGTCTCTGTGTCTCTGTCTGGGTGTCTGTCTCTGTCTGTCTGTGTCTCTGACTGGGTGTATGTCTCTCTGTCTCTGACTGGGTGTCTGTCTGTGTCTCTGACTGGGTGTCTGTCTGTGTCTCTGTCTGGGTGTCTGTCTCTGTCTGTGTCTCTGTCTCTGTCTGTGTCTCTTTCTGGGTGTCTGTCTCTGTGTCTCTGTCTGGGTGTCTGTCTCTGTCTCTCTGTGTCTCTGACTGGGTGTCTGCCTGTGTCTCTGACTGGTTGTCTGTCTGTGTTTTCTGACTGGGTGTCTGTCTCTCTGAGTGGGTGTATGTCTCTTTGTCTCTTCTCTGTCTGGGTGTCTGTCTGTGTCTCTGACTGGGTGTCTGTCTCTGACTGGGTGTCTGTCTCTGTCTGTCTGTGTCTCTGACTGGATGTCTGTCTCTCTGTCTCTTCTCTGTCTGGGTGTCTGTCTCTGTCTGTGTCTCTGACTGGGTGTATGTGTCTATGTCTGGGTGTCTTTGTCTCTGTATGGGTGTCTGTCTCTTTCTCATTCTGGGTGTCTGTCTCTTTCTCATTCTGGGTGTTTGTGTCTGTCTGTCTGTGTCTGACTGGGTGTCCTGTTGTCTGTCTCTGTCTGTCTGGTTGTCTGTCTCTGTCTCTGTCTGGGTGTCTGTCTCAGTCTCTGACTGGATGTCTGTCTCTCTGTGTCTCTGTCTGGGTGTCTGTCTGTGTCTCTGACTGGGTGTTTGTCTCTGTCTGTCTGTGTCTGACAGGGTGTCTGTCTGTCTCTGTCTGGGTGTCTTGTCTCTGTCTGTGTCTCTGTCTGGGTGTCTGTGTCTCTGTCTGGGTGTCTGTGTCTCTGTCTGTGTCTCTGTCTGGGTGTCTGTGTCTCTGTCTGTGTCTCTGTCTGGGTGTCTGTATCTGTCTGTGTCTCTGTCTGGGTGTCTGACTCTGTCTGGGTGTCTGTCTCTGTCTGGGTGTCTGTCTCTGTCTGTCTGTGTCTCTGACTGGGTGTCTGTCTGTTTCTCTGACCGGGTGTCTGTCTGTGTCTCTGTCTGGGTGTCTGTCTCTGTCTGTGTCTCTGTCTGGGTGTCTGTCTCTGTCTGTGTCTCTGTCTGGGTGTCTCTCTCTGTCTGTGTCTCTGTCTGGGTGTCTGTCTCTGTCTGTGTCTCTGTCTGGGTGTCTGTCTCTGTCTGTGTCTCTGACTGGGTGTCTGTCTCTGTCTGTGTCTCTGACTGGGTGTCTGTGTCTCTGTCTCTGTCTCTGACTGGGTGTCTGTGTCTCTGTCTCTGTGTCTGTGTCTCTTTCTCATTGTGGGTGTCTGTCTCTTTCTCATTGTGGGTGTCTGTCTCTTTCTCATTCTGGGTGTCTGTCTCTGCCTGGGTGTCTGTCTCTGTCACTGTCTCTGTTACTGTCTGGGTGTCTGTCTCTGTCTGTCTGGGTGTCTGTCTCTGTCTGTCTGGGTGTCTTTCTCTGTCTCTGTCTGGGTGTCTGTCTCAGTCTCTGTCTGGGTGTCTGGCTCTGTCTGGTTGTCTGGGTGTTGGTCTCTGTCTGTCTGTGTCTGACTGGGTGTCTGTCTCTGACTGGGTGTCTGTCTCTGTCTCTGTCTGTCTCAATCTCAGTCTGGGTGTCTGTCTCTGTCTGTGTCTCTGACTGAGTGTCTGTCTCTGTCTGGGTGTCTTATCTCTGTCTGTGTTTTTGACTGGGTGTCTGTCTGTGTCTCTGACTGGGTGTCTGTCTGTGTCTCTAACTAGGTATCTGTCTGTGTCTCTGACGAGGTGTCTGTCTGTGTCTCTGACTGAGTGTATGTCTGTGTCTCTGTGTGTGTCTGTGTGTCTGTCTGTCTATGTCTGTCTGTGTCTGTCTGTATGTCTCTGTCTGTCTGTCTCTGTCTCTGTTTGGGTGTCTGTCTCTGTCTCTGCCTAGGTGTCTGTCTCTGTCTCTGTCTGGGTGTCTCTCTCTGTCTCTGTCTGGGTGTCTATCTGTCTCTGCCTGGGTGTCTGTCTCTGTCTCTGCCTGGGTGTCTGTCTCTGTCTCTGTCTGGGTGTCTGGCTCTGTCTGGTTGTCTGGGTGTTGGTCTCTGTCTGTCTGTGTCTGACTGGGTGTCTGTCTCTGACTGGGTGTCTGTCTCTGTCTCTGTCTGTCTCAATCTCAGTCTGGGTGTCTGTCTCTGTCTGTGTCTCTGACTGAGTGTCTGTCTCTGTCTGGGTGTCTTATCTCTGTCTGTGTTTTTGACTGGGTGTCTGTCTGTGTCTCTGACTGGGTGTCTGTCTGTGTCTCTAACTAGGTATCTGTCTGTGTCTCTGACGAGGTGTCTGTCTGTGTCTCTGACTGAGTGTATGTCTGTGTCTCTGTGTGTGTCTGTGTGTCTGTATGTCTCTGTCTGTCTGTCTCTGTCTCTGTCTGTCTCTGTCCATGTGTATGTCTCTGTCTCTGTCTGGGTGTCTGTCTTTCTCTCTGTCTGGGTGTCTGTCTCTGTCTCTGTTTGGGTGTCTGTCTCTGTCTCTGCCTAGGTGTCTGTCTCTGTCTCTGTCTGGGTGTCTCTCTCTGTCTCTGTCTGGGTGTCTATCTGTCTCTGCCTGGGTGTCTCTCTCTGTCTCTGTCTGGGTGTCTGTCTCTGTCTGCGTGTCTGTCTCTGTCTCTGACTGGGTGTCTGTCTCTGTCTCTGTCTGGGTGTCTGTCTCTGTCTGGGTGTCTGTCTCTGTCTCTGTCTGGGTGTCTGTTTGTCTGGGTGTCTGTGTCTGTCTGTTTGGGTGTCTTTGTCTGTCTGTCTGGGTGTCTGTATCTGTCTGTCTGTGTGTGTCTCTGACTGGGTGTCTGTGTGTGTCTCTGACTGGGAGTCTGTCTGTGTCTCTAACTAGGTATATGTCTGTGTCTCTGGGTGTCTGTCTGTGTCTCTGACTGGGTGTATGTCTGTGTCTCTGTCTGTGTCTGTCTGTGTCTCTGTGTGTGTGTGTGTGTCTGTGTGTCTGTGTGTCTGTCTGTCTATGTCTGTCTGTATGTCTCTGTCTGTCTGTCTCTGTCTCTCTAAGTCTGTCTCTGTCTCTCTCTGTCTCTGTCTGTCTCTGTCCATGTGTCTGTCTCTGTCTGGGTGTCTGTCTTTCTCTCTGTCTGGGTCTCTGTCTCTGTTTGGGTGTCTGTCTCTGACTGGGTGTCTGTCTCTGTCTCTGTCTGGGTGACTGTCTCTGTCTCTGTCTGGGTGACTGTCTCTGTCTCTGTCTGGGTGACTGTCTCTGTCTCTGTCTGGGTGTCTGTCTCTGTCTCGGTGTCTGTCTCTGTCTCTGTCTGGGTGTCTGTCTCAGTCTCTGACTGGATGTCTGTCTCTCTGTGTCTCTGTCTGGGTGTCTGTCTGTGTCTCTGACTGGGTGACTGTCTCTGTCTCTGTCTGGGTGACTGTCTCTGTCTCTGTCTGGGTGACTGTCTCTGTCTCTGTCTGGGTGTCTGTCTCAGTCTCTGACTGGATGTCTGTCTCTCTGTGTCTCTGTCTGGATGTCTGTCTCTCTGTGTCTCTGTCTGGGTGTCTGTGTCTCTGTCTCTGTCTGGGTGTCTTTGTCTCTGTATGGGTGTCTGTCACTTTCTCATTCTGGGTGTCTGTCTCTTTCTCATTCTGGGTGTTTGTGTCTGTCTGTCTGTGTCTGACTGGGTGTCTGACTGTGTGTCTGTCTGTGTGTCTGTCTGTGTGTCTGTCTGTGTGTCTCTGTCTGTCTGTGTCTGTCTGGGTGTCTGTCTCTGTCACTATCTGGGTGTCTGTCTCTGTCACTCTCTGGGTGTCTGTCTCTGTCTGTTTGGGTGTCTGTGTCTGTCTGTCTGGTGTCTGTGTCTGTCTGTCTGGGTGTCTGTGTCCGTCTGTCTGGGTGTCTGTCTCTGTCTGTCTGGGTGTCTGTCTCTGTCTGTCTGGGTGTCTGTCTCTGTCTGTCTGTGTGTGTCTCTGACTGGGTGTCTGTGTGTGTCTCTGACTGGGAGTCTGTCTGTTTGTGTGTCTTTGTCTGTCTGTCTGGGTGTCTGTCTCTGTCTGTCTGGGTGTCTGTCTCTGTCTCTGTCTGGGTGTCTGTCTCTGTCTGTCTGTGTGTGTCTCTGACTGGGTGTCTGTGTGTGTCTCTGACTGGGTGTCTGTGTGTGTCTCTGACTGGGAGTCTGTCTGTGTCTCTAACTAGGTATCTGTCTGTGTCTCTGACGAGGTGTCTGTCTGTGTCTCTAACTAGGTATCTGTCTGTGTCTCTGACGAGGTGTCTGTCTGTGTCTCTGACTGGGTGTATGTCTGTGTCTCTGTCTGTGTCTGTCTGTGTCTCTGACTGGTTGTCTGTCTGTGTTTTCTGACTGGGTGTCTGTCTCTTTGTCTCTTCTCTGTCTGGGTGTCTGTCTGTGTCTCTGACTGGGTGTCTGTCTCTGACTGGGTGTCTGTCTCTGTCTTGGTGTCTGTCTCTGTCTCTGTCTGGGTGTCTGTCTCTGTCTCTGTCTGGTTGTCTGTCTCTGTCTCTGTCTGGGTGTCTGTCTCTGACTGGGTGTCTGTCTCTGTCTGTCTGTGTCTCTTACTGGGTGTCTGTCTCTCTGTCTCTTCTCTGTCTGGGTGACTGTCTGTGTCTCTGACTGGGTGTCTGTCTCTGTCTGGGTGTCTGTCTCTGTCTGGGTGTCTGTCTCTGTCTGGGTGTCTGTCTCTGTCTGTCTGTGTCTCTGACTGGGTGTATGTCTCTCTGTCTCTGTCTGGGTGTCTGTCTGTGTCTCTGACTGGGTGTCTGTCTGTGTCTCTGACTGGGTGTCTGTCTGTGTCTCTGTCTGGGTGTCTGTCTCTGTCTGTGTCTCTGTCTCGGTGTCTGTCTCTTTGTGTCTGTCTGGGTGTCTGTCTCTGTCTGTGTCTCTTTCTGGGTGTCTGTCTCTGTGTCTCTGTCTGGGTGTCTGTCTCTGTCTCTCTGTGTCTCTGACTGGGTGTCTGCCTGTGTCTCTGACTGGTTGTCTGTCTGTGTTTTCTGACTGGGTGTCTGTCTCTCTGAGTGGGTGTATGTCTCTTTGTCTCTTCTCTGTCTGGGTGTCTGTCTGTGTCTCTGACTGGGTGTCTGTCTGTGACTGGGTGTCTGTCTCTGTCTGGGTGTCTGTCTCTCTGTCTCTTCTCTGTCTGGGTGTCTGTCTGTGTCTCTGACTGGGTGTCTGTCTCTGACTGGGTGTCTGTCTCTGTCTGTCTGTGTCTCTGACTGGATGTCTGTCTCTCTGTCTCTTCTCTGTCTGGGTGTCTGTCTCTGTCTGTGTCTCTGACTGGGTGTATGTGTCTATGTCTGGGTGTCTTTGTCTCTGTATGGGTGTCTGTCTCTTTCTCATTCTGGGTGTCTGTCTCTTTCTCATTCTGGGTGTTTGTGTCTGTCTGTCTGTGTCTGACTGGGTGTCCTGTTGTCTGTCTCTGTCTGTCTGGTTGTCTGTCTCTGTCTCTGTCTGGGTGTCTGTCTCAGTCTCTGACTGGATGTCTGTCTCTCTGTGTCTCTGTCTGGGTGTCTGTCTGTGTCTCTGACTGGGTGTTTGTCTCTGTCTGTCTGTGTCTGACAGGGTGTCTGTCTGTCTCTGTCTGGGTGTCTTGTCTCTGTCTGTGTCTCTGTCTGGGTGTCTGTGTCTCTGTCTGGGTGTCTGTGTCTCTGTCTGTGTCTCTGTCTGGGTGTCTGTATCTGTCTGTGTCTCTGTCTGGGTGTCTGACTCTGTCTGGGTGTCTGTCTCTGTCTGGGTGTCTGTCTCTGTCTGTCTGTGTCTCTGACTGGGTGTCTGTCTGTTTCTCTGACCGGGTGTCTGTCTGTGTCTCTGTCTGGGTGTCTGTCTCTGTCTGTGTCTCTGTCTGGGTGTCTGTCTCTGTCTGTGTCTCTGTCTGGGTGTCTCTCTCTGTCTGTGTCTCTGTCTGGGTGTCTGTCTCTGTCTGTGTCTCTGTCTGGGTGTCTGTCTCTGTCTGTGTCTCTGACTGGGTGTCTGTCTCTGTCTGTGTCTCTGACTGGGTGTCTGTGTCTCTGTCTCTGTCTCTGACTGGGTGTCTGTGTCTCTGTCTCTGTGTCTGTGTCTCTTTCTCATTGTGGGTGTCTGTCTCTTTCTCATTGTGGGTGTCTGTCTCTTTCTCATTCTGGGTGTCTGTCTCTGCCTGGGTGTCTGTCTCTGTCACTGTCTCTGTTACTGTCTGGGTGTCTGTCTCTGTCACTGTCTGGGTGTCTGTGTCTGTCTGTCTGGCTGTCTGTCTCTGTCTGTCTGGGTGTCTGTCTCTGTCTGTCTGGGTGTCTGTCTCTGTCTGTCTGGGTGTCTTTCTCTGTCTCTGTCTGGGTGTCTGTCTCAGTCTCTGTCTGGGTGTCTGGCTCTGTCTGGTTGTCTGGGTGTTGGTCTCTGTCTGTCTGTGTCTGACTGGGTGTCTGTCTCTGACTGGGTGTCTGTCTCTGTCTCTGTCTGTCTCAATCTCAGTCTGGGTGTCTGTCTCTGTCTGTGTCTCTGACTGAGTGTCTGTCTCTGTCTGGGTGTCTTATCTCTGTCTGTGTTTTTGACTGGGTGTCTGTCTGTGTCTCTGACTGGGTGTCTGTCTGTGTCTCTAACTAGGTATCTGTCTGTGTCTCTGACGAGGTGTCTGTCTGTGTCTCTGACTGAGTGTATGTCTGTGTCTCTGTGTGTGTCTGTGTGTCTGTCTGTCTATGTCTGTCTGTGTCTGTCTGTATGTCTCTGTCTGTCTGTCTCTGTCTCTGTCTGTCTCTGTCCATGTGTCTGTCTCTGTCTCTGTCTGGGTGTCTGTCTTTCTCTCTGTCTGGGTGTCTGTCTCTGTCTCTGTTTGGGTGTCTGTCTCTGTCTCTGCCTAGGTGTCTGTCTCTGTCTCTGTCTGGGTGTCTCTCTCTGTCTCTGTCTGGGTGTCTATCTGTCTCTGCCTGGGTGTCTGTCTCTGTCTCTGCCTGGGTGTCTGTCTCTGTCTCTGTCTGGGTGTCTGGCTCTGTCTGGTTGTCTGGTTGTTGGTCTCTGTCTGTCTGTGTCTGACTGGGTGTCTGTCTCTGACTGGGTGTCTGTCTCTGTCTCTGTCTGTCTCAATCTCAGTCTGGGTGTCTGTCTCTGTCTGTGTCTCTGACTGAGTGTCTGTCTCTGTCTGGGTGTCTTATCTCTGTCTGTGTTTTTGACTGGGTGTCTGTCTGTGTCTCTGACTGGGTGTCTGTCTGTGTCTCTAACTAGGTATCTGTCTGTGTCTCTGACGAGGTGTCTGTCTGTGTCTCTGACTGAGTGTATGTCTGTGTCTCTGTGTGTGTCTGTGTGTCTGTCTGTCTATGTCTGTCTGTGTCTGTCTGTATGTCTCTGTCTGTCTGTCTCTGTCTCTGTCTGTCTCTGTCCATGTGTCTGTCTCTGTCTCTGTCTGGGTGTCTGTCTTTCTCTCTGTCTGGGTGTCTGTCTCTGTCTCTGTTTGGGTGTCTGTCTCTGTCTCTGCCTAGGTGTCTGTCTCTGTCTCTGTCTGGGTGTCTCTCTCTGTCTCTGTCTGGGTGTCTATCTGTCTCTGCCTGGGTGTCTGTCTCTGTCTCTGCCTGGGTGTCTGTCTCTGTCTCTGTCTGGGTGTCTGTCTCTGTCTGCGTGTCTGTCTCTGTCTCTGACTGGGTGTCTGTCTCTGTCTCTGTCTGGGTGTCTGTCTCTGTCTGGGTGTCTGTCTCTGTCTCTGTCTGGGTGTCTGTTTGTCTGGGTGTCTGTGTCTGTCTGTTTGGGTGTCTTTGTCTGTCTGTCTGGGTGTCTGTCTCTGTCTCTGTCTGGGTGTCTGTATCTGTCTGTCTGTGTGTGTCTCTGACTGGGTGTCTGTGTGTGTCTCTGACTGGGAGTCTGTCTGTGTCTCTAACTAGGTATCTGTCTGTGTCTCTGACGAGGTGTCTGTCTGTGTCTCTGACTGGGTGTATGTCTGTGTCTCTGTCTGTGTCTGTCTGTGTCTCTGTGTGTGTGTGTGTGTGTCTGTGTGTCTGTGTGTCTGTCTGTCTATGTCTGTCTGTATGTCTCTGTCTGTCTGTCTCTGTCTCTCTAAGTCTGTCTCTGTCTCTCTCTGTCTCTGTCCATGTGTCTGTCTCTGTCTGGGTGTCTGTCTTTCTCTCTGTCTGGGTCTCTGTCTCTGTTTGGGTGTCTGTCTCTGACTGGGTGTCTGTCTCTGTCTCTGTCTGGGTGACTGTCTCTGTCTCTGTCTGGGTGACTGTCTCTGTCTCTGTCTGGGTGACTGTCTCTGTCTCTGTCTGGGTGTCTGTCTCTGTCTCGGTGTCTGTCTCTGTCTCTGTCTGGGTGTCTGTCTCAGTCTCTGACTGGATGTCTGTCTCTCTGTGTCTCTGTCTGGGTGTCTGTCTGTGTCTCTGACTGGGTGACTGTCTCTGTCTCTGTCTGGGTGACTGTCTCTGTCTCTGTCTGGGTGACTGTCTCTGTCTCTGTCTGGGTGTCTGTCTCTGTCTCTGTCTGGGTGTCTGTCTCAGTCTCTGACTGGATGTCTGTCTCTCTGTGTCTCTGTCTGGATGTCTGTCTCTCTGTGTCTCTGTCTGGGTGTCTGTGTCTCTGTCTCTGTCTGGGTGTCTTTGTCTCTGTATGGGTGTCTGTCACTTTCTCATTCTGGGTGTCTGTCTCTTTCTCATTCTGGGTGTTTGTGTCTGTCTGTCTGTGTCTGACTGGGTGTCTGACTGTGTGTCTGTCTGTGTGTCTGGCTGTGTGTCTGTCTGTGTGTCTCTGTCTGTCTGTGTCTGTCTGGGTGTCTGTCTCTGTCACTATCTGGGTGTCTGTCTCTGTCACTCTCTGGGTGTCTGTCTCTGTCTGTTTGGGTGTCTGTGTCTGTCTGTCTGGTGTCTGTGTCTGTCTGTCTGGGTGTCTGTGTCCGTCTGTCTGGGTGTCTGTGTCCGTCTGTCTGGGTGTCTGTCTCTGTCTGTCTGGGTGTCTGTCTCTGTCTGTCTGGGTGTCTGTCTCTGTCTGTCTGTGTGTGTCTCTGACTGGGTGTCTGTGTGTGTCTCTGACTGGGAGTCTGTCTGTTTGGGTGTCTTTGTCTGTCTGTCTGGGTGTCTGTCTCTGTCTGTCTGGGTGTCTGTCTCTGTCTCTGTCTGGGTGTCTGTCTCTGTCTGTCTGTGTGTGTCTCTGACTGGGTGTCTGTGTGTGTCTCTGACTGGGTGTCTGTGTGTGTCTCTGACTGGGAGTCTGTCTGTGTCTCTAACTAGGTATCTGTCTGTGTCTCTGACGAGGTGTCTGTCTGTGTCTCTGACTGGGTGTATGTCTGTGTCTCTGTCTGTGTTTGTCTGTGTCTCTGTGTGTGTGTGTCTGTGTGTCTGTGTCTGTCTGTCTGTCTATGTCTGTCTGTGTCTGTCTGTATGTCTCTGTCTGTCTGTCTCTGTCTCTCTAAGTCTGTCTCTGTCTCTCTCTGTCTCTGTCTGTCTCTGTCCATGTGTCTGTCTCTGTCTCTGTCTGGGTGTCTGTCTTTCTCTCTGTCTGGGTGTCTCTCTGTCTGTTTCTCTGTCTGGGTGTCTCTCTGTCTGTGTCTCTGTCTGGGTGTCTATCTGTCTGTGTCTCTGTCTGGGTGTCTATCTGTCTGTGTTTTTGCCTGGGTGTCTGTCTGTGTCTCTGACTGGGCGTCTGTCTGTGTCTCTGACTGGGTGTTTGTCTGTGTCTGTCTGTGTCTGTCTGTGTCTCTGTCTGTTGTCTGTGTCTCTGTCTGTTGTCTGTGTGTCTGTGTGTCTATCTGTCTGTCTCTGTCTCTCTCTGTCTGTCTCTGTCTCTGTCTGTCTCTGTCTGGGTGTCTGTCTCTGTCTCTGCCTGGGTGTCTGTCTCTGCCTTGGTCTCTGTCTGGGTGTCTGTCTCTGTCTCTGTCTGGGTGTCTGTCTCTGTGTCTCTGTCTTGGTGTCTGTCTCTGTCTCTGTCTTGGTATCTGTCTCTTTCTCTGTCTGGGTGTCTGTCTCTGTCTCTGTCTGGGTGTCTCTCTGTGTCTCTGACTGGGTGTCTGTGTCTCTGACTGGGTGTCGGTGTCTCTGTCTCTGTCTGGTTGTCTGTCTCTGCCTGGGTGTCTGTCTCTGTCTCTGCCTGGGTGTCTGTCTCTGTCTCTATCTGGGTGTCTGTCTCTGTCTCTGTCTGGGTGTCTGTCTCTGTCTCTGTCTCTGTCTTCGTGTCTGTCTCTGTCTCTGTATCTGTCTCTGTCTCTGTTTGGGTGTCTTTGTCTGTCTGTCTGGGTGTCTGTCTCTGTCTCTGTCTGGGTGTCTGTCTCTGTCTGTCTGTGTGTGTCTCTGACTGGGTGTCTGTGTGTTTCTTTGACTGGGCGTCTGTCTGTGTCTCTGACTGGGCGTCTGTCTGTGTCTCAGACTGGGTGTCTGTCTGTGTCTCTGACTGGGTGTCTGTCTGTGTCTCTGTCTGGCTGTCTGTCTCTGTGTCTCTGTCTGGGTGTCTGTCTCTGTGTCTCTGTCTGGGTGTCTGTCTCAGTCTCTGTCTGGGTGTCTGTCTCTGTCTCGGTGTCTGGGTGTTTGTCTCTGTCTCTCTGTGTCTGACTGGGTGTCTGTCTCTGACTGGGTGTCTGTCTGTGTCTCTGTCTGGGTGTCTGTCTGTGTCTCTGTCTGGGTGTCTGCCTCTGTGTCTCTGTCTGGGTGTCTGTCTCTGTGTCTCTGTCTGGGTGTCTGTCTCTGTCTCGGTGTCTGGGTGTTTGTCTCTGTCTGTCTGTGTCTCTGACTGGGTGTCTGTTTCTGTCTGGGTGTCTTGTCTCTGTCTGTGTCTCTGACTGGGTGTCTGTCTCTGTCTGTGTTTTTGACTGGGTGTCTGTCTGTGTCTCTGACTGGTTGTCTGTCTGTGTCTCTGACTGGGTCTGTCTGTGTCTGTCTGTGTCTGTCTGTGTCTTTCTGTCTGTGTCTCTGTCTGTTGTCTGTGTGTCTGTGTGTCTGTCTGTCTGTCTCTGTCTGTCTCTCTCTTTCTGTCTCTGTCTCTGTCTGTCTCTGTCTGGGTGTCTGTCTCTGTCTCTGCCTGGGTGTCTGTCTCTGTCTCTGCCTGGGTCTCTGTCTGGGTGTCTGTCTCTGTCTCTGTCTGGGTGTCTGTCTCTGTGTCTCTGTCTGGGTGTCTGTGTCTTTTTCTTCCTGGGTGTCTGTCTCTGTCTCTGCCTGGGTCTCTGTCTCTGTCTTGGTATCTGTCTCTGTCTCTGTCTGGGTGTATGTCTCTGTCTCTGTCTGGGTGTCTCTCTGTCTGTGTCTCTGACTGGGTGTCTGTCTCTGTCTCTGTCTGTATCTCTGTGTGTCTGTCTGCCTGTCTGTCTGTCTGTCTGTCTGTCTGTCTGTCTGTCTGTCTGTCTGTCTGTCTGTCTGTCTGTCTGTCTGTCTGTCTGTCTCTGTCTCTGTCTCTGTCTCTGTCTCTCTCTGTCTGTCTGGGTGTTTGTCTCTGTCTCTGCCTGGGTGTCTGTCTCTGTCTCTGTCTGTCTCTGTCTGTCTGTGTCTCTGTCTGTCTGTGTCTCTGTCTGTCTGGGTGTCTGTGTCTGTCTGTCTGTCTGCCTGTCTGTCTGTCTGTCTGTGTCTCTGACTGGGTGTCATCCTCTCTCAGTAGACGGTGCCACCCCCTGGGATACCTTTCCTCCAGCCCTCTCCGCCCTGCAGGAAGTGACCCTTGACCCCCAGCAGCCGCCCACCTTATCTCTCTCATCCCATTCAGCCTCCACCCTAGACTCCCCCCACCAGCTCGCTCTAGAGGCCTCACTGCGTACCGCAACCCAGGCTCCAGACCTCAGCTCCATGAGAGGGGCTACAGGTGGCAGTTCCCAAACCAAGTGCACAGTCTGGGAGCAGGAAACCACACATGGGCCTGGATAGGTGGAGCCCCAGCCTACGCTGCGGCCCTCCAAAGCTCTCAGAGGGAACTCTGCGGTGAGGATGGAGAGCAGCAGCACCAGCACCCCTGGTGGGGAGTGCACACACACCCATGCAGGCTCCGCACACTGCCGCATGGCCCTGGGACTCTTCCTACCTGAGTGTGAGTCTGAACGGAGGCGGTGGAGATTGGTTTACTGGTAAACACTGGGCTGGCTGGCACTTCATAGGCTCCCAAATCCAACCCAACACTCACACCATCAGATGCAAGAGGGATCTCTATCTCTGCCTCTCTCTCTCTCTCTCTCTCTCTCTCTCTCTCTCTCTCTCTCTCTCGCTCTATCTGTCTCTACCTCTCTCTCTCTACCTCTCTCTCTCTCTCTACATCTCTCTCTCTCTCTCTCTACCTCTCTCTCTCTACCTCTCTCTCTCTCTCTACCTCTCTCTCTCTCTCTCTTTACCTCTCTCTCGCTCTACCTCTCTCTCTCTCTCTCTCGCTCTACCTCTCTCTCTCTCTCTCGCTCTACCTCTCTCTCTCTCTCTACCTCTCTCTCTCGCTCTACCTCTCTCTCTACCTCTCTCTCTCTCGCTCTACCTCTCTCTCTCTCTCGCTCTACCCCTCTCTCTCTCTCTCGCTCTACCTCTCTCTCTCTCGCTCTACCTCTCTCTCTCTCTCTCGTCGCACACCTCTCTCAGGACCTCCCTCTACCTCTCTCTCTCTCTACCTCTCTCTCTCTCTACCACTCTCTCTCTCTCTCTCTCTCTCTCTCTCTCTCTTTCTACCTCTCTATCTCTCGCTCTACCTCTCTCTCGCTCTCTCTCGCTCTACCTCTCTCGCTCTACCTCTCTCTCTCTACCTCTCTCTCTCTCTCTACCTCTCTCTCTCTACCTCTCTCTCTCTCTCTTTACCTCTCTCTCTCTCTCTCTCGCTCTACCTCTCTCTCTCTCTCGCTCTACCTCTCTCTCTCTCTCTCTCTCTACCTCTCTCTCTCTCTCGCTCTACCTCTCTCTCTCGCTCTACCTCTCTCTCTCTCTCGCTCTACCTCTCTCTCTCTCTCACTCTACCTCTCTCTACCTATCTCTCTCTCTCGCTCTGCCTCTCTCTCTTTCTCTCTCTCGCTCTACCTCTCTCTCTCGCTCTACCTCTACCTCTACCTCTCTCTCTCTCGCTCTACCTCTCTCTCTCTCTCTCTACCCCTCTCTCTCTCTCTCACTCTACCTCTCTCTCTCTCTCTTTCGCTCTACCTCTCTCTCGCTCTACCTCTCTCTCTCTCTCTACATCTCTCTCTACCTCTCTCGCTCTACCTCTCTCGCTCTACCTCTCTCTTTACCTCTCTCGCTCTACCTCTCTCGCTCTACCTCTCTCTCTACCTCTCTCGCTCTACCTCTCTCTCTCTCTAACTCTACCTCTCTCTCTCTCGCTCTACCTCTCTCTCTCTCTACCTCTACCTCTCTCGCTCTACCTCTCTCTCTCTCGCTCTACCTCTCTCTCTCTCCCTCTCTTGCTCTACCTCTCTCTCTCTCGCTCTACCTCTCTCTCTCTCCCTCTCTCGCTCTACCTCTCTCTCTCTCTCTCTCTCTCTCTCTCTCTCTCTCTCTCTCTCTCGCTCTTCTCTCTCTCTCTCTCTCTCTCTCTCGCTCTACCTCTCTCTACCTCTCTCTCTCTCTCTCTCTCACTCTACCTCTCTCTCTCGCTCTACCTCTCTCTCTCGCTCTCTCTCTCGCTCTACCTCTCTCTCTCTCTCGCTCTACCTCTCTCTCGCTCTACCTTTCTCTCTCTCTCACGCTACCTCTCTCTCGCTCTACCTCTCTCTCTCTCCCACTCTCGCTCTGACCCTCTCTATCTCTCTCTCGCTCTACCTCTCTCTCTCTCCCACTCTCGCTCTGACCCTCTCTATCTCTCTCTCTCTCTCCCCTCTCTCTATCTCTCTCTCTCGCTCTTCCTCTCTCTACCTCTCTCTCGCTCTACCTCTCTCGCTCTACCTCTGTCTCTCTCTCTCTCGCTCTACCTCTCTCGCTATACCTCTCTCGTTCTACCTCTCTCTCTCGCTCTACCTCTCTCTCTCTCTCTCGCTCTACCTGTCTCTCTCTCTCGCTCTACCTCTCTCTCTCTCTACCTCTACCTCTCTCGCTCTACCTCTCTCTCTCTCTCGCTCTACCTCTCTCTCTCTCCCTCTCTTGCTCTACCTCTCTCTCTCTCGCTCTACCTCTCTCTCTCGCTCTACCTCTCTCTCTCTCTCTCTCTCTCTCTCTCTCTCTCTCTCTCGCTCTCTCGCTCTACCTCTCTCTCTCTCTCGCTCTACCTCTACCTCTCTCTCTCTCTCGTTCTACCTCTCTCTCTCGCTCTACCTCTCTCGCTATACCTCTCTCGTTCTACCTCTCTCTCTCGCTCTACCTCTCTCTCTCTCTCTCGCTCTACCTCTCTCTCTCTCCCTCTCTTGCTCTACCTCTCTCTCTCTCGCTCTACCTCTCTCTCTCTCCCTCTCTCGCTCTACCTCTCTCTCTCTCTCTCCCCTCTCTCTCTTTCTCTCTCGCTCTTCCTCTCTCTCTCTCTCTCTCTCTCGCTCTACCTCTCTCTACTCTCTCTCTCTCTCTCTCACTCTACCTCTCTCTCTCGCTCTACCTCTCTCTCTCGCTCTCTCTCTCTCTCTACCTCTCTCTCTCTCTCGCTCTACCTCTCTCTCGCTCTACCTTTCTCTCTCTCTCACGCTACCTCTCTCTCGCTCTACCTCTCTCTCTCGCTCTCTCTCTCTCTCTACCTCTCTCTCTCTCTCGCTCTACCTCTCTCTCTCTCCCTCTCTTGCTCTACCTCTCTCTCTCTCGCTCTACCTCTCTCTCTCTCTCTCTCTCTCTCGCTCTCTCGCTCTACCTCTCTCTCTCTCTCGCTCTACCTCTACCTCTACCTCTCTCTCTCTCTCTCGTTCTACCTCTCTCTCTCGCTCTACCTCTCTCGCTATACCTCTCTCGTTCTACCTCTCTCTCTCGCTCTACCTCTCTCTCTCTCTCTCGCTCTACCTCTCTCTCTCTCTCTCGCTCTACCTCTCTCTCTCTCTCTACCTCTATCTCGCTCTACCTCTCTCTCTCTCTCTCTCTCTCTCTCGCTCTACCTCTCTCTCTCTCTCGCTCTACCTCTCTCTCGCTCTACCTCTCTCTCGCTCTCTCTCTCTCTCGCATTACTTCTCCCTCTCTCTCTCTCTCTCTCTCTCTCTCGCACTACCTATCTCTCTCTCTCTCTCTCGCTCTCGCTCTACCGCTCTCGCTCTACCTCTCTGGCTCTACCTCTCTCTCTCGCTCTACCTCTCTCTCTCGCTCTACCCTCTCTCTCTCTCTCTCTCTCTCTAGCTCTCTCTCTCTCTCTCTCTCGCTCTACCTCTCTATCTCTCTCTCACTCTACCCCTCTCTCTCTCGCTCTACCTCTCTCTCTCTCTCGCTCCACCCTCTCTCTCTCTCTCTCTCGCTCTACCTCTCTATCTCTCTCACTCTACCCCTCTCTCTCGCTTTACTCTCTCTCTCTCTCGCTCTACCTCTCTCTCTCTCTCTCTCTCTCTCTCTCTCGCTCTACCCTCTCTCTCTCTCTCTCGCTCTACCCTCTCTCTCTCTCCCGCTCTACCTCTCTCTCTCTCTCTCGCTCTACTTCTCTCGTTCTACCTCTCTCTCTCTTGCTCTACCTCTCTCTCTCTCGCTCTACCTCTCTCTCTCTCGCTCTACCTCTCTCTCTCTCTCTCTCACGCTACCTCTCTCTCGCTCTACCTCTCTCTCTCTCTCTCGCTCTCTCGCTCTACCTCTCTCTCTCTCTCTCGTTCTACCTCTCTCTCGCTCTACCTCTCTCGCTATACCTCTCTCGTTCTACCTCTCTCTCGCTCTACCTCTCTCTCTCTCTCTCGCTCTACCTCTCTCTCTCTCGCTCTACCTCTCTCTCTCTCTCTACCTCTCTCTCGCTCTACCTCTCTCTCTCTCTCTCTCTCTCTCTCGCTTTACTTCTCCCTCTCTCTCCCTCTCTCTCGCTCTACCTCTCTCTCTCTCACGCTACCTCTCTCTCGCTCTACCTCTCTCTCTCTCTCTCTCTCTCTCTCTCTCTCTCTCTCTCTCTCCCTCTCTCGCTCTACCTCTCTCTCTCTCTCTCTCGTTCTACCTCTCTCTCTCGCTCTACCTCTCTCTCGCTCTACCTCTCTCTCTCTCGCTCTACCTCTCTCTCTCTCGCTCTACCTCTCTCTCTCTCGCTCTACTCTCTCTCTCTCTCTCTCTCTCGTTCTACCTCTCTCTCTCGCTCTACCTCTCTCGCTATACCTCTCTCGTTCTACCTCTCTCTCTCGCTCTACCTCTCTCTCTCGCTCTACCTCTCTCTCTCTCTCGCTCTACCTCTCTCTCTCTCTCTACCTCTATCTCGCTCTACCTCTCTCTCTCTCTCTCGCTCTCTCTCTCGCTCTACCTCTCTCTCTCTCTCGCTCTACCTCTCTCTCGCTCTACCTCTCTCTCTCGCTCTCTCTCTCTCTCTCGCTTTCTTCTCCCTCTCTCTCTCTCTCTCTCTCTCTCTCTCTCGCACTACCTATCTCTCTCTCTCTCTCTCGCTCTCGCTCTACCGCTCTCGCTCTACCTCTCTCGCTCTACCTCTCTCTCTCGCTCTACCTCTCTCTCTCTCGCTCTACCTCTCTCTCTCTCTCTCTCTCTCTCGCTCTACCTCTCTCTCTCTCTCTCGCTCTACCTCTCTATCTCTCTCTCACTCTACCCCTCTCTCTCTCGCTTTACCTCTCTCTCTCTCTCGCTCTACCTCTCTCTCTCTCTCTCTCTCTCTCTCTCTCTCTCTCTCGCTCTACCTCTCTCTCTCTCTCTCTCTCGCTCTACCTCTCTCGCTCTACCTCTCTCTACCTCTCTCTCTCTCACTCTACCTCTCTCTCTCGCTCTACCTCTCTCTCTCTCTCTCTCTCGCTCTACCTCTCTCTCTCTCTCGCTCTACCTCTCTCTCGCTCTACCTTTCTCTCTCTCTCACGCTACCTCTCTCTCGCTCTACCTCTCTCTCTCTCGCTCTACCTCTCTCTCTCGCTCTACCTCTCTCTCTCTCTCTCTCTCTCTCTCTCTCTCTCTCGCTCTCTCGCTCTAGCTCTCTCTCTCTCTCGCTCTACCTCTACCTCTCTCTCTCTCTCTCGTTCTACCTCTCTCTCTCGCTCTACCTCTCTCGCTATACCTCTCTCGTTCTACCTCTCTCTCTCTCTCTCTCGCTCTGCCTCTCTCTCTCTCGCTCTACCTCTCTCTCTCTCTCTCGCTCTACCTCTCTCGCTCTACCTCTGTCTCTCTCTCTCTCGCTCTACCTCTCTCGCTATACCTCTCTCGTTCTACCTCTCTCTCTCGCTCTACCTCTCTCTCTCTCTCTCGCTCTACCTGTCTCTCTCTCTCGCTCTACCTCTCTCTCTCTCTACCTCTACCTCTCTCGCTCTACCCTCTCTCTCTCTCGCTCTACCTCTCTCTCTCTCCCTCTCTTGCTCTACCTCTCTCTCTCTCGCTCTACCTCTCTCTCTCTCCCTCTCTTGCTCTACCTCTCTCTCCCCTCTCTCTCTCTCCCCCTCTCTCTCTCTCTCTCTCGCTCTACCTCTCTCTCTCGCTCTACCTCTCTCTCTCTCTCTCTCTCTCTCGCTCTCTCGCTCTACCTCTCTCTCTCTCTCTCTCGCTCTACCTCTACCCTCTCTCTCTCTCTCTCTCGTTCTACCTCTCTCTCGCTCTACCTCTCTCGCTATACCTCTCTCTCTACCTCTCTCTCTCGCTCTACCTCTCTCTCTCTCTCTCTCGCTCTCTCCTCTCTCTCTCTCGCTCTACCTCTCTCTCTCTCTCTACCTCTATCTCGCTCCCCTCTCTCTCTCTCTCTCTCGCTCTCTCTCTCGCTCTACCCTCTCTCTCTCTCGCTCTACCTCTCTCTCTCTCTACCTCTCTCTCGCTCTCTCTCTCTCTCTCGCTTTACTTCTCCCCTCTCTCTCTCTCTCTCTCTCTCTCGCACTACCTATCTCTCTCTCTCTCTCTCGCTCTCGCTCTACCTCTCTCGCTCTACCTCTCTCGCTCTACCTCTCTCTCTCGCTCTACCTCTCTCTCTCTCGCTCTACCTCTCTCTCGCTCTCTCTCGCTCTACCTCTCTCTCTCTCGCTCTACCTCTCTCTCTCTCTCACTCTACCCACTCTCTCTCGCTTTACCTCTCTCTCTCTCTCGCTCTACCTCTCTCTCTCTCTCTCGCTCTACCTCTCTATCTCTCTCTCACTCTACCCCTCTCTCTCTCGCTTTACCTCTCTCTCTCTCTCGCTCTACCTCTCTCTCTCTCTCTCTCTCTCTCTCTCGCTCTACCTCTCTCTCTCTCTCTCTCGCTCTACCTCTCTCTCTCTCTCGCTCTACCTCTCTCTCTCTCTCGCTGTACTTCTCTCGTTCTACCTCTCTCTCTCGCTCTACCTCTCTCTCTCTCGCTCTACCTCTCTCTCTCTTGCTCTACCTCTCTCTCTCTCGCTCTACCTCTCTCTCTCTCGCTCTACCTCTCTCTCTCTCTCTCACGCTACCTCTCTCTCGCTCTACCTCTCTCTCTCTCTCTCGCTCTCTCGCTCTACCTCTCTCTCTCTCTCTCGTTCTACCTCTCTCTCGCTCTACCTCTCTCGCTTATACCTCTCTCTCTACCTCTCTCTCGCTCTACCTCTCTCTCTCTCTCTCGCTCCACCTCTCTCTCTCTCGCTCTACCTCTCTCTCTCTCTCTACCTCTCTCTCGCTCTACCTCTCTCTCGCTCTCTCTCTCTCTCTCGCTTTACTTCTCCCTCTCTCTCCCTCTCTCTCGCTCTACCTCTCTCTCTCTCACGCTACCTCTCTCTCGCTCTACCTCTCTCTCTCTCTCTCTCTCTCGCTCTCTCTCGCTCTCTCTCTCTCTCCCTCTCTCGCTCTACCTCTCTCTCTCTCTCTCGTTCTACCTCTCTCTCTCGCTCTACCTCTCTCTCGCTCTACCTCTCTCTCTCTCGCTCTACCTCTCTCTCTCTCGCACTACCTCTCTCTCAAGATGATTACGACCTGCAGCAACAGCAGTCCCGACATCTTACCACAAGGCTCCGCTGGCTGGCAACGAAACAGTTCATTCAGACTCATTAATTAGCTCCTAACATCTTACTACACAACATACACTCGCACTACCTATCTCTCTCTCTCTCGCTCTCGCTCTACCTCTCTCGCTCTACCTCTCTCGCTCTACCTCTCTCTCTCGCTCTACCTCTCTCTCTCTCGCTCTACCTCTCTCTCTCTCGCTCTACCTCTCTCTCTCTCTCTCTCTCGTTCTACCTCTCTCTCTCGCTCTACCTCTCTCGCTATACCTCTCTCGCTCTACCTCTCTCTCTCGCTCTACCTCTCTCTCTCGCTCTACCTCTCTCTCTCTCTCGCTCTACCTCTCTCTCTCTCTCTACCTCTATCTCGCTCTACCTCTCTCTCTCTCTCTCTCGCTCTCTCTCTCGCTCTACCTCTCTCTCTCTCTCTCTACTCTCTACCTCTCTCTCGCTCTCTCTCTCTCTCTCGCTTTACTTCTCCCTCTCTCTCTCTCTCTCTCTCTCTCTCTCTCTCGCACTACCTATCTCTCTCTCTCTCTCGCTCTCGCTCTAACCTCTCTCTCTCGCTCTACCTCTCTCTCTCTCTCTCTCTCGTTCTACCTCTCTCTCTCGCTCTACCTCTCTCGCTCTACCTCTCTCTCGCTCTACCTCTCTCTCTCTCTCGCTCTACCTCTCTCTCTCTCTCTACCTCTATCTCGCTCCACTCTCTCTCTCTCTCTCTCTCGCTCTCTCTCTCGCTCTACCTCTCTCTCTCTCTCGCTCTACCTCTCTCTCGCTCTACCTCTCTCTCGCTCTCTCTCTCTCTCTCGCTTTACTTCTCCCTCTCTCTCTCTCTCTCTCTCTCTCTCTCGCACTACCTCTCTCTCTCTCTCTCTCGCTCTCGCTCTACCGCTCTCGCTCTACCTCTCGCTCTCTCTCTCTCTCGCCTACCTCTCTCTCTCTCGCTCTACCTCTCTCTCTCTCTCTCTCTCGCTCTACCTCTCTCTCTCTCTCGCTCTACCTCTCTATCTCTCTCTCACTCTACCCCTCTCTCTCTCGCTTTACTCTCTCTCTCTCGCTCTACCTCTCTCTCTCTCTCTCTCTCTCTCTCTCTCTCTCTCTCTCTCGCTCGCTCTACCTCTCTCTCTCTCTCTCTCTCTCTACCTCTCTCGCTCTACCTCTCTCTCCTCTCTCTCTCTCTCTCTCACTACCTCTCTCTCTCGCTCTACCTCTCTCTCGCTCTCTCTCTCGCTCTACCTCTCTCTCTCTCGCTCTACCTCTCTCTCGCTCTACCTTTCTCTCTCTCTCACGCTACCTCTCTCTCGCTCTACCTCTCTCTCTCTCGCTCTACCTCTCTCTCTCGCTCTACCTCTCTCTCTCTCTCTCTCTCTCTCTCTCTCGCTCTCTCGCTCTAGCTCTCTCTCTCTCTCTCTCGCTCTACCTCTACCTCTCTCTCTCTCTCTCTCTACCTCTCTCTCTCGCTCTACCTCTCTCGCTATACCTCTCTCGTTCTACCTCTCTCTCTCGCTCTACCTCTCTCTCTCTCTCTCTCTCTCTCTCTCTCTCTCTTACTCTCTCTCTCTCGCTCTACCTCTCTCTCTCTCTCTCTCGCTCTACCTCTCTCTCGCTCTCTCGCTCTACCTCTCTCTCTCTCTCTCTTACCTCTCTCTCTCGCTCTACCTCTCTACCTCTCGCTCTCTCTCTCTCGCTCTACCTCTCTCTCTCTCTCTCTCTCTCTCTCTCCTCTCTCCACTCTCTCTCTCTCTCTCTCTCTCTCTCTCTCTCTCTCTCTCTCTCGCTCTACCTCTCTCTCTCTCTCTCGCTCTCTCTCTCTCTCGCTCTACCTCTCTCTCGCTCTCCTCTCTCTCGCTCTCGCTCTCTCTCTCTCCACTCTCTCTCTCTCTCTCTCTCTCTCCTCACCTCTCTCTCTCGCTACCTCTCTCTCTATCTCTCTCTCTCGCTCCACCTCTCTCTCTCTCTCTCGCTCTACCTCTCTATCTCTCTCTCGCACCCCCTCTCTCTCTCGCTTTACCTCTCTCTCTCTCTCTCGCTCTACCTCTCTCTCTCTCTCTCTCTCTCTCTCTCTCTCGCTCTACCTCTCTCTCTCTCTCTCGCTCTACCTCTCTCGCTCTACCTCTCTCTCTCTCTCTCGCTCTACCTCTCTCTCTCTCTCGCTCTACTTCTCTCGTTCTACCTCTCTCTCTCGCTCTACCTCTCTCTCTCTCTCGCTCCACCCTCTCTCTCTCGCTCACCTCTCTCTCTCTCGCTCTACCCTCTCTCTCTCTCGCTCTACCTCTCTCTCTCTCTCTCTCTCTCTCTCTCTCTCTCTCTCTCTCTACCTCTCTCTCTCTCGTTCTACCTCTCTCTCGCTCTACCTCTCTCGCTATCTCTCTCGCTCTACCTCTCTCTCGCTCTACCACCTCTCTCGCTCTACTCTCTCTCTCTCTACCCTATCTCTCTACCTCTCTCTCTCTCGCTCTACCTCTCTCTCGCTCTACCTCTCTCTCGCTCTCTCTCTCTCTCTCTCTCGCTTTACTTCTCCCTCTCTCCCTCTCTCTCGCTCTACCTCTCTCTCTCACTCTACCTCTCTCTCTCACCTCTCTCTCTCTCTCTCTCGCTCTCGCTCTCTCTCGCTCTCTCTCTCGCTCTACCTCTCTATCTCTCTCTCACTCTACCCCTCTCTCTCGCTTTACCTCTCTCTCTCTCTCGCTCTACCTCTCTCTCTCTCTCTCTCTCTCTCTCTCTCTCGCTCTACCTCTCTCTCTCTCTCTCTCGCTCTACCTCTCTCGCTCTACCTCTCTCTCTCTCTCTCGCTCTACCTCTCCTCTCTCTCTCTCTCTCGCTCTACCTCTCTCTCTCTCTCGCTCCACCTCTCTCTCTCTCTCGCTCTCACCTCTCTCTCTCGCTCTACCTCTCTCTCTCTCGCTCTACCTCTCTCTCTCTCTCTCTCTCTCGCTCTCTCGCTCTACCTCTCTCTCTCTCTCTCGTTCTACCTCTCTCTCGCTCTACCTCTCTCGCTATACCTCTCTCGTTCTACCTCTCTCTCGCTCTACCTCTCTCTCGCTCTACCTCTCTCTCTCTCTCTACCTCTATCTCGCTCTACCTCTCTCTCTCTCGCTCTACCTCTCTCTCGCTCTACCTCTCTCTCGCTCTCTCTCTCTCTCTCGCTTTACTTCTCCCTCTCTCTCCCTCTCTCTCGCTCTACCCTCTCTCTCTCACGCTACCTCTCTCTCGCTCTACCTCTCTCTCTCTCTCTCTCTCTCTCTCGCCTCTCTCTCTCTCCTCTCTCTCGCTCTACCTCTCTCTCTCTCTCTCTCGTTCTACCTCTCTCTCTCGCTCTACCTCTCTCTCGCTCTACCTCTCTCTCTCTCGCTCTACCTCTCTCTCGCACTACCTCTCTCTCAAGATGATTACGACCTGCAGCAACAGCAGTCCCGACATCTTACCACAAGGCTCCGCTGGCTGGCAACGAAACAGTTCATTCAGACTCATTAATTAGCTCCTAACATCTTACTACACAACATACACTCGCACTACCTATCTCTCTCTCTCTCGCTCTCGCTCTACCTCTCTCGCTCTACCTCTCTCGCTCTACCTCTCTCTCTGGCTCTACCTCTCTCTCTCTCGCTCTACCTCTCTCTCTCTCGCTCTACCTCTCTCTCTCTCTCTCTCTCGCTCTACCTCTCTCTCTCTCTCTCTCTCTACCCCTCTCTCTCGCTTTACTCTCTCTCTCTCTCTCTCGCTCTACCTCTCTCTCTCTCTCTCGCTCTACCTCTCTCTCTCTCTCTCGCTCAACCTCTCTCTCTCTCGCTCTACCTCTCTCTCTCTCTCGCTCTACCTCTCTCGTTCTACCTCTCTCTCTCTCGCTCTACCTCTCTCGCTATACCTCTCTCGTTCTACCTCTCTCTCTCGCTCTACCTCTCTCTCTCTCTCGCTCTACCTCTCTCTCTCTCGCTCTACCTCTCTCTCTCTACGTCTATCTCAATCTACCTCTCTCTCTCGCTCTACCTCTCTCTCGCTCTACCTCTCTTTCTCTCTCACGCTACCTCTCTCTCGCTCTACCTCTCTCTCTCTCTCTCTCTCTCTCTCGCTCTCTCTCTCTCGCTCTACCTCTCTCTCTCTCTCTCTCCCTCTCTTGCTCTACCTCTCTCTCTCTCTCTCGCTCTATCTCTCTCTCTCTCTCGCTCTACCTCTCTCTCGCTCTACCTCTCTCTCTCACGCTACCTCTCTCTCGCTCTACCTCACTCTCTCTCTCTCGCTCTCTCTCTCTCGCTCTACCTCTCTCTCTCTCTCTCTCTCCCTCTCTCGCTCTACCTCTCTCTCTCTCTCGTTCTACCTCTCTCTCTCGCTCTACCTCTCTCTCTCTCTCTCTCTCTCGCTCTACCTCTCTCTCTCTCTCGTTCTACCTCTCTCTCTCTCTCTCCCTCTCTCGCTCTACCTCTCTCTCTCGTTCTACCTCTCTCTCGCTCTACCCTCTCTCTCTCGCTCTACCCTCTCTCTCTACCTCTCTCTCGCTCTACCTCTCTCTCTCTCTCTCTCGCTCTACCTCTCTCTCTCGCTCTACCTCTCTCTCTCTCTCACGCTACCTCTCTCTCGCTTTTCCTCTCTCTCTACCTCTCTCTCGCTCTACCTCACTCTCTCTCTCTCGCTCTCTCTCTCTCTCGCTCTACCTCTCTCTCTCTCTCTCTCTCCCTCTCTCGCTCTACCTCTCTCTCTCTCTCGTTCTACCTCTCTCTCTCGCTCCCACCTCTCTCTCTCTCTCTCTCGCTCTACCTCTCTCTCTCTCTCGCTCTACCTCTCTCTCTCTCTCTCCCTCTCTCGCTCTACCTCTCTCTCTCGTTCTACCTTTCTCTCTCGCTCTACCTCTCTCTCTCTCGCTCTACCTCTCTCTCTCTACCTCTCTCTCGCTCTACCTCTCTCTCTCTCTCTCTCGCTCTACCTCTCTCTCTCTCGCTCTACCTCTCTCTCTCTCTCACGCTACCTCTCTCTCGCTTTTCCTCTCTCTCTACCTCTCTCTCACTCTACCTCTCTCTCAAGATGATTACGACCTGCAGCAACAGCAGTCCCGACATCTTACCACAAGGCTCCGCTGGCTGGCAACGAAACAGTTCATTCAGACTCATTAATTAGCTCCTAACATCTTACTACACAACATACACTTAATATTACTTTCTTAGCTACACATATCACCCTGGTATATTACAACATTTATGCAGCAGCATTCAATACATTTTTGGACTCGCCTTGTTGTGCTGAAGCTCACTTGAACAGGAAGGTGGCGCTGCGGTCCTTGGTGACCTCTGATATTCTCTGGATTTCTGGTGCTTTCAAAACAAAAAAAGCATGGTTGAATCATGATGAAGTCATTGATCTTCAGGTCGTAGCTCTAGAAAGAGGCCAGATTTACAATACCGAGTTGGATAACCGTTCAAAATTTATTTTTCAAGTCGGAGCTTGTTTATTCCCGACTTCCCTGTTGTCTTGAACTCACTTCAGTAAAGTTTCCGCAGTTCTGAGTTAACAGTTGTTTTGAGCGTTGCACACATCATGCTTCATTGACAGCTTGGCCATTGTTGAATGTTTATCATTTTAAACTTGGAAAAGAGCCCCCTCAATCCCAGATTTGGGACCACTGTCACTGATTCCTTCCAAATCACTCATTGTTGATTTTGCAATTTCCAGCTTGTCGTGTAATGTTTATGTCCAATGGCCGATGAGCACCGATATGTTTTATCTATAATTTCTCTTAATTATTTCTCTTCATATGACAAGGATTAAAAACTTGTTGACTTGATCAGTCCAATCAAAGCTACTGTACATATAACGTGATTTGACGTCATTTTCTCTGTGGCCAATGACCTTGAGCCTTCTTGGATGTACACTTCTAATGTAACTCTATGGCAGCACCCAAGGGACTAGAAGTTTCTAAATATACCCTTTGACTTGGAGGTGAAGTAGCGTCACCATGAGTGACAGAAACTGAGCCAATCACGGCACAGCGCTCCGTATTTTCTGCTGGCTTGCCCCACCACAGAGAGAACTGAGCTAGGCTGAAACGGCTGCATTTTGGAGTTGCCTTACTCAAGAAAACAAAAAAAGAGACCATGTTTGTATGCTGCTTTATTAACTCAATGATGTATATTATTTTTTACATTGCTTGCAAATTGATACGTGACAACTATTAATGCCAACAGGAACGCCCCCCCCCCTTCCCTACAAATGTACTGTAGATTCTATAACTATAGACATTTTTAGCTGGACTATGCTGTATGTATATGTCAGCAGCACGTGAAACAGAGAACTCTAGCTGTCCATTTTATATTTTCCATTTCTATGCCTATTACTGTGCATCATGAACCACAACACTGTGTGGGGTCGGCGCATAGGATTTGTTGAGGAGCGGAGGTTTTACATGGGATACGAGGTGGGGCAGAGTGCCCTTCGCCTCGATCACAGCGACGGAGTCATTGCATTTGGGTACACCAGAAGTACTGTAATTTCTAATGGAACGCACCGTTTGCCTTGCAGCATTGCGTTGCAGCTTTTGTTTCAGCTTGAGGGAGCTGAAATGCAGAACTGGATTGACAGATTATACAGTATTGTACAGTACACATATCAAACAGCACATCATCAGTGGCTAGTACCAAGGTGTAAGCCTACTGTTTCTGTTTGGTCTACAGCATCAGAAAACATTTTGAAACTTTACAGTGTGAAATAATCATATGCAGAAGAATCATAAAAAATCTGACTTCTTTAGCCTACTAGCTTTTTCATCATGGGTCCCTAAATTAATTGTTTGAGTACAATGCATTTTGGGCTTTCCTATGGGTATTATGTATAGCCTGTAGAAGAGGCTAGCCATAGAAATGCTGAGCCAGTCATGTTGGCACCAAACAATTACACTCATATTTGCAGTCTTTTAGCTTTTGGTGCCAACAGGTCAAATGTATATTTCTCAATCTATTTTTCAATCATATCTCTAATCTAAACTCTATTGCCCTGGCCTGTACTGTAGCATGAAGGTCCAAGTGAATGGCCTTCCTAGAGGCCCTAGAGGGAATGGCCTTCTGTGTCTAGGGTCCTTCCTAGAGGCCCGAAAGTAAATGGCCTTCAGTGTCTAGGGGCCTTCCTAGAGGCCCTGGACACTGATTCCTTGGTCAGTTTAGCATTTTCCCCACTAATGGTTAAGGCCAGGATTGGGGAGGGGAATATGATCTTTGATCTGTACCTAGGGAAAAAATGTCATCCTGGAGCAGACTTTGATTCCTGTTGCCCAAAGTTGACTCTTGTTATTTTATCATGAAAAGCCACACCAGGCCAAATACGAGTGTGTTTTCTTTTGGAGTGCAATCCTGCCACTGGGTAATTTGAGGACCAATGTTGGGAACTCCTACTATCTTTATAGGTATTTGGAAATTTACCCCCAAAAAATCACAGAACCTATATATCTCTTCTTTGGCAATAGTAATTGCATTTTGAGTGTTAAGTTGCATTTTTTTGCAGAGAGAATGAAACTACTGATGCTCACACTGGCACGGATGCCAGCTGTTCCGAAAACATGTCTTCATTCCTCTATGAAACGATTTCTCTCAATGCAGATTCACTAGACAGTGCAGTGTTCCAGTCCAGATGATAAACATATAATTTCTATGGTAAAAACAAAAAGGTCAAAGGTGAACAAATTGATACTGGTTGTGTTCCAGGTAGACTACATGCATCAACCAATGGTTGTGTGCCACATCATCGACTGTGCATTCGGCCATCAGATTGCTATATCATAGGATGTGGTTAGCTGATATGTTAAACACCTATCCAGTGGTTGTGAGATCTGTCTGCAATGTAATCAGCTAGGAACACGGACAATATCGCTCAACCCTCGGTGTGTCCGTGGAGGCTTTCCCCTGCCTGCCTGCCTGCCTGCCTGCTGTGAGTGATTTTGTATACAGGAAAAAATATGAATAATGATAAATCTGTGTGAAGGATGGCACGTTCATGAATCCCTCATTAAGCTCAGTATACCTGTGTCGTGTTAACCATGTATTATCCACCAAGTACAGCTGAATTCCCACAAATTATGGTTTATTGTATCATTGATACTGCAGTTTCAAAGACCGAAGTGGACAACTATTTTTATGAAATGTGACTGGATATATTACATTTTGCAAGAAAATTAAATAATTGTTTACTGAAAGATATTCTGAAATACTGTCAAATAAACTCTTGACATGGTGTAAAGTACTCATTTTCGGGATGCCTGTGTGGGATTTTAATGTCTGAATGTGAGTGAATGTGCTTTAAAAAGTGGTAATATGTATTGACTGTGTTCAATATTAATTATCCATATAATGATAGGCCCATAGACAGTTTAAAATGGATTGACCTCATTGTAGTATAGGTCTCAAAGGCTCCATCTAGTGCAGAAGACTTAGAACGCCCACATTATATCATACTGTTGGTCCCATGTTTCATGAGCTGAAATAAAAGATCCCAGAAATGTTCCATACTGACAAAAAGCTTAGTTCTCTCAAATTTAAACACAAATGTGTTTCCATCCCTGTTAGTGAGCATTTCTCCTTTGCCAAGATAATCCATCTCACCTCACAGGTGTGGCATATCATGAAGCTGATTAAACGGCATGATCAAGGTGCACCTTGTTCTATTGACAATAAATGGTCACTCTAAAATGTATAGTTTTTTCACACAACACAATGCCGCATATGTCTCAATTTTTGAAGGTGTGCAATTAGATTGCTGACTGCAGTAATGTTCATCACAGTTGTTGGCAGATAATTTAATGTTAATTTCTTTACCATGATCTGCATCCAATGCCATTTTAGAGGCATGCATACTCACCAGACATGTAACCCATTGAGCACGTTTGCGATGCTCTGGTTCAACGTGTATGACAGCGTGTTCCAGTTCCTGCCAATATCCAGTAATTTCACATGGGTACTGACTGCTTGTGATCCACGCCCATACCTTTTTAAGGTATCTCTGACCAACAGATGCATATCTGTATTCTCAGTCATTTGAAATCCATAGATTAGGGCCAAATGTTATTTATTTCAATTGACTGATTTCCTTATATGAACTATAACTCACAATAATTTCAAAGATTTTACTATGTTGCGTTTATATTTTTGTTTAGAAAGTAATCAGACCCCTTGAATTTTTCCACATTTTGTTACATTGCAGCCTTATTCTAAAATTATTATTTTTTAAACTCAGCAATCTACACAATACCCCATAATGACAAAGCGAAAAAACAGGTTTTTAGAAATAATACCTTATTTACATAAGTATTCAGAACCTTTGCTATGAGACTTGAAATTGAGCTCAGGTGCATCATGTTTCCATTGATCATCCTTGAGATGTTTCTACAACTTGATGGAGTCCACCTGTGGTTAATTTTATTGGACATGATTTGGAAAGGCACACACCTGTCTATATAAGGTCACACAGTTGACAGTTCATGTCAGAGCTTTGAGACAGGATTGTGTCAAGGCACAGATTTTGGGAAGAGTACAAAAACATTTCTGCAGCATTGAAGGTCTCCAAGAACACAGTGGCCTCCATCATTCTTAAATAGAAGAAGTTTGGAACCAACAAGACTCTTCCTAGAGCTGGCTGCCCGGCCAAACTGAGCAATCGGGGGAGAAGGGCCTTGTTCAGGGAAGTAACCAAGAACCCGAGCTCTAGAGTTCCTCTGTGGAGATGGTTGTCCTTCTGGAAGGTTCTCCCATCTCTGCAGCACTCCACCAATCTGGCCTTTATGGTACAGTGGCCAGACGGAAGCCACTCTTCAGTTAAAGGCACATGGCAGCCCACATGGAGTTTGCCAAAAGTCAACTAAAGACTCTCAGACCATGAGAAACAAGATTCTCATGAATTTTTTTTCACTTTTTATTTACACTTGTTTATAGCCAAGTTATAATTATCTATTGTGTAAATAGTCTTGTGTTAATATATGTAGACTAACATTTCATTGTTAGTCTACACGTCTTGTTTACATTTTTACATTTACACCAACCAAAAATATACATGTAAATATAATGTAAAGTGTTGGTCCCATCTTTGAGCTGAAATTAAAGATCTGACAAATGTTCCATTCGCACAAAAAGCTTGTTTCTCTGAAATTCTATGTGCACATTTGTTTACATCCCTGTTAGTGAGCATTTCTCCTTTACAAAGATAATCAATTCACCTGACAGATGTGGCATATCAAGAAAAACAGCATGATCATTACACAGGTGCACCTTGTACTGGAGACAATAATCATGTGTAATTTTTTTACATAACACAATGCCACAGTCTCAAGTTTTGAGGGAGTGCACAATTGGCATGCTGACTGCAGGAATGTCCACCAGCGATGTTGACAGAGAATTGAATGTCTTTCTCTACCATAAGCCGCCTCGGTGGGGTTATGGTATGGGCAGGCATAAACTGCGGACAACAAACACAATTGCATTTTATCGATTGCAATTTGAATGTGACGATATCCGGAGGTCCATTGTGACGCCCATTACTTTTGAGGTATCTGTGACCAACAGATGCATATCTGTATTTCCAGTCATGTGAAATTCATATAAACTGTAAATCAGTAACATCTTTGAAAATATTGCATTTATATTTTTGTTCTATAGACATTTTAGTCATTTAGCAGACACTCTTATCCAGAGCAACTTATTGGAGCAATCAGGGTTAAATGCCTTGCTCAAGGGCAGATCGACAGATTTCTCACTTAATCAGCTAGGGGATTCAAACCAGTGTTCTCTAGTGGCATGTGACAAATACATTTTGATTTGATTTGATTCTAACACCAAGACATATTGTATGACGTTTTTAAAACATGCACTTACATAGCATAATTTAATTTAGAACATGACTGGATCCAAATTACAGAATAGTGTGAGATCATAAAGGTCCTTAAAAGACTATAATTCACATAATGTATATTCTATTGTGTGAGTGCATCGTCACAGGGCTCCCTACGGACGTTTTCATTTGGGGCACCAGCTCATGATCACACAGCATTTTTGTGAAGGTCATGCAATGGAAAATATGAGTAGCCTAAACAATGTATAATGTAATTCAATGTGCTTCAATAAGATATGTATTAGATGGTATGATTCTATAAGTAAATTGTTTAACATGTCCAAGCAGGAATGCATGCTTGTACTTCCGGCGCCTACAGAGTTGGCCGCCTCGCATCGCGTTCCTAGGAAACTATGCAGTATTTTGTTTTTTTATGTGTTATTTCTTACATTGTTACCCCAGGTAACTATTGGATATAAGAGCAAAGTTAACTCGCCAACATTACGACCAGGAATTAGACTTTCCCGAAGCGGATCCTCTGTTCTGCCCGCCACCCAGGACAATAGACTGGATCCCAGCTGGCGACCCAAAACAACGACGCCGTAGAAGGGGCAGACGGAGTGGTCATTTGGTCAGGCTTCGTAGACGGGCACATCGCACACCGCTCCCGAGCATACTACTCGCCAATGTCCAGTCTCTTGACAACAAGGTAGACGAAATCCGTGCAAGGGTAGCCTTCCAGAGTGACATCAGAACTGTAATGTTCTTTGATTCACAGAAACATGGCTCACTCGAGACATGCTATTGGAGTCGGTACAGCCAGCTGGTTTCTTCACGCATTGCGCCGACAGAAACAAACATCTCTCTGGTAAGAAGAGGGGTGGGGGAGTATGCCTCATGATTAACGAGACGTGGTGTGATCATAACATACAGGAACTCAAGTCCTTCTGTTCACATGACTTAGAATTCCTCACAATCAAATGTCGACCGCATTATCTACCAAGAGAATTCTCTTCTATTATAATCACAGCCGCATATATTCCCCCCCCAAGCAGACACATCGATGGCCCTAAACAAACTTTATTTGATGTAAAAAAACGTAAACTGGAATGACCACTGTAAACTGGAATCCACATATCCTGAGGCTACATTTATTGTAGCTGGGGAATCTAACAAGGCTAATCTGAAAACAAGACTCCCTAAATTCTATCAGCATATCGATTGTGCTACCAAGGCTGGTAAAACCCTGGATCATTGTTATTCTATCTTCCTCGACGCATATAAGGCCCTCCCCGGCCCTCCTTTCGGAAAAGCTGACCACAACTCCATTTTGTTGCTTCCAGGCTATGAACAGAAACTAAAACAGGAGCTCCCGTACTCAGGTTTGTTCAATGCTGGTCCGACCAATCTGATTCCACGATTCAAGATTGCTTCGATCACGTGGATGTTCCGCATTGCGTCAAACAACAACATTGATGAATACGCTGATTCGGTGAGCGAGTACATCAGCAAGTGCATTGGCGATGTCATACCCACAGCAACTATTAAAACATTCCCCAACCAGAAACCGTGGATTGATGGCAGCATTTGTGCGAAACTGAAAGTGCAAACCACTGCTTTTAACCAGGGCAAGGTGACCGGAAACATAACCGAATACGAACAGTGTAGTTATTCCCTCCGCAAGCGCAGACCAGTGTATACGGACATATTCAATCAATCCTTATCCCAGTCTGCTGTCTCCACATGGTTCAAGAGGGCCACCATTGTTCCTGCTCAGGTAACTGAGCTAAATGACTACCGCCCCGCAGCACTCACTTCCGTCATCATGAAGTGCTTTGAGAGACTAGTCAAGGACCATATCACCTCCACCCTACCTAACACCCTAGACCCACTCCAATTTGCTTTACGCTCCAATAGGTCCACAGACTACGCAATTACACTGCCCTAACCCATCTGGACAAGAGGAATACCTACGTGAGAATGCTGTTCATCGACTACAGCTCAGCATTTAACACCATAGTACCCTCAACTTGTCATCAAGCTCGAGACCCTGGCCCTGTGCAACTGGGTACTGTTACCTACCCCAGGTGGTGAGGGTAGGTAACAACATCTCCACACCACTGATCCTCAACACTGGTGCCCCACAAGGGTGCGTTCTGAGCCCTCTCCTGTACTCCCTGTTCACCCACGATTGCGTGGCCAAGCACGCCTCCAACTCAATCATCAAGTTTGCAGATGACACTACAGTGGTAGGCTTGATTACCAACAACGACGAGACGGCCTACAAGGAGGAGGTGAGGGCCCTCGGAGTGTGGTGTCAGGAAAATAACCTTACACTCAGCATCAACAAAACCAAGGAGATGATCGTGGACTTCAAGAAACAGCAGAGGGAGCACGCCCCCATCCACCTCGACAGGACAGTAGTGGAGAAGGTGGAAAGTTTTAAGTTCCTCGGCGTACACATCAGACAAACTGAATTTGTCCACCCACACAGGCAGCATGGTGAAGAAGGGTCAACAGCACCTCAGCCAAACTACATGCCCTCCAGGACACCTAGAGCACCCGATGTCACAGGAAGGCCAAAAAGATCATCAAGGACAACAACCACCAGAGCCACTGCCTGTACACCCCGGTATTGTCCTGAAGGTGAAGTCAGTACAGGTGCATCAAAGCTGGAACAGAGAAAAACAGCTTCTGTCTCAAAGCCATCAGATTGTTAAACAGCCATCACTAACATGAGGCTGCTACCAACATACAGACTCAAATCTCTGGCCACTTAAATAAATGGACTTAATTAAGGTATCACTAGTCACGTTAAATAATGGCACTTTAATAATGTTTACATATCCTACATTACTCAACTCATATGTATATGCTGTATTCTATACCATCTACTGCATCTTGCCTATGCCGCACGGCCATCGCTCATCCATATGTACATATTCTTATTTATCCCTTTTACATTTGTGTGTATATTGGTAGTTGTTGTGAATTTGTTAGATTACTTGTCAGTTATTACTGCATTGTCGGAACTAGAAGCACAAGCATTTCGCTACACTCGCATTAACATCTGCTAACCATGTGTATGTGACCAATAAAATGTGATTTGATTTGTAAATGCAGAACAGAGTTTCGGTGCAGTGGTATTATTTTTGAGATTCTGCACATCAGTCTTATGCAATTCATTATTGATTGATTCATTGTTTGTGTTATTGATGACCACATACAGCTAAACACAGCAACATTTTCCATGAGACAGAGAGCAATCATTTGAGCTACACCGCTGATGTGCTTGCCTGTATCAACCAAGTCATAATGACGTGATTTGCTAATCTGAGAGCTATTCACTAAATTTAACAGCATCAAACAGACAACACCACACATATAACTGCTGTTAACTTATTTCACTTACCTCGACATCATTGCTTTTGAAAGTGCAAGGACGTCTCGAATCCGTATCACTAACTAACATAGACACAGTCTCTTTCACAGTGTAAAGCCGTGTCCACTTCGGCACAGTCATTTGAGTAAAGAAGTTGCTGTCAAATTTATTATTTTGGTTAGGTCGGGGTGTGACGAGGGTGATATATGTGTTTTTGTCCTGTCTAGGGTTGTGTATGTTTATGGGGTTTTTCCAGTCTCTGTGTTTTTATGTCTTTGGTTGCCTAGATAGTTCTCAATCAGAGGCAGCTGTTTATCATTGGGGACCATATTTAGGTAGCCATATTACTTGGGTATTTCGTGGGTTATTGTCTATGTATAGTTGCCTGTGTCTGCACTCGTGTTTCATAGCGTCACGTTCGTTTTGTTGTTTTGGTTAGTTTGTTTAAATGTTCTTCGTGTTCTTCCTTCATTAAAAGAATGTATTCTAATTACGATGCGCTTTTGTCTCCTCGTTATGATGAACGTGACAGAATAACCCACCACACCAGGACCAAGCAGCGTAAAAAGGAGGAACAACGCTTAATGGGGAAATGGACCTGGGAGGAGGTATTAGATGGTGCAGGACCCTGGACACAGCCGGGGGAGTTAGAGGCAGCAAAAGCGGAATGGTGATACTAAGAGGAGAAGAGAATAGAGGAACAGCAATGATATGAAGTTCCACGGCTAGCACGGAAGACCGAGAGGCAGGCCAATAAAAAAGCCAGACTACATTTTGCAACTGCACATGGGAACAAAGATCATGCTTTTTGGAGAAATGTCCTCTGGTCTGATGAAACAAAAATAGCACTATTTGGCCATAGTGTTGAGGGTGTGCATAAGTTGTATTCCATTTCCTTGTATTTGTTACATAACCTCGTTATGTTTGGAGGAAAAAGGGGGAGGCTTGCAAGCCGAAGAACATCATCGCAACCGTGAAGCACGGGGGTGGCAGCATCATGTTGTGGGGGTGCTTTTGCTGCAGGAGGGACTGGTGCACTTCACAAAATAGATGGCATCGTGAGGCAGGAAAATTATGTGGATATATTGTCGCAACATTTTAACACATCAGGAGGTTAATGCTTGGTCACAAATGGGTCTTCCAAATGGACAATGACCCCAAGCATACTTCCAAAGTTGTGGCAAAATGGCTTAAGGACAACTAAGTCAAGGTATTGGAGTGACCATTTACAAAGAGGGAATTTTTACTGGGATTAAATGTCAGCAATTGTGAAAAACTGAGTTTAAATTGGCTAAGGTGCATGTAAACTTCCGACTTCAACTGTAAATACTGCACTCTGATCCACAAAACCTCAAACCTATAGAACATTTGTGGGCCAAACTGAAAAGTCATGTGCAATCACGGAGGCCTTACAAAACCTGACTCAGTTACACCAGCTCTGTCAGGAGGAATGGGCCAAAATTCACCCAACTTATTGTGGGAAGCTTGTGGAAGGCTACCCGAAACGTTTGACCCAAGTTAAACAATTTAAAGGCAATGCTACAAAATACCAATTGAGTGTATGTGAACTTCTGACCCACTGGGAATGTGATGAAATAAATAAAAGCTGAAATAAATCATTCTCTCTACTATTATTCTGACATTTCACATTCTTATGATCCTGACTGACTTAGAACAGGGAATTTTTACTGGGATTAAATGTCAGCAATTGTGAAAAACTGAGTTTAAATTGGCTAAGGTGCATGTAAACTTCCGACTTCAACTGTAAATACTGCACTCTGATCCACAAAACCTCTTTGCTAGATTCATTATAGTGTTAAACAAAGCGTGTGAAAGTGATCTTCAAAACGTGATGTATTTTTATTGGAATTTGCTAGATTCTGACATGACTTACTGCAGCTTGAAAGATAACAGTTGATGGTTACTAAAATAACTATTTAAAAATTGGTAGACGCTATGCCTAATCTGTTTTCAGATTTGACATCGGAGCAGCAGGGGAAGAGTTCATACCCCCTATGTTTTTGTCTGACTTGTTGGGGGATTGGTCAAATGGCAGTTGTTTGGAAAAGGTTTTGGAAAATGTGGTAATGCAGTTTCTAAAAGAGTTGTACCGTAAGATCCGAGGTGAATATTTTGTTTCCGCGAAGAGTTTGTATAGCAGGAAAGTAGAGGAAGACTCATACACTATACGTTTTTGTCAACATTTTGGGGTAGTGGTCAAAACGGTAGTTGTTTGCAAAAAAGTTTGAGAAAATGTTGATGAGGTAACTAAAACAGCTATATTGTTAGAGATGTACTGGATATTTCTGTTATTATTTCAGATTTGCCTGCCTGTGCCATTAAACCCCTACAACTCATCCAGAACGCCGCAGCCCGTCTGGTGTTCAACCTTCCCAAGTTCTCTCACGTCACCCCGCTCCTCCGCTCTCTCCACTGGCTTCCAGTTGAAGCTCGCATCCGCTACAAGACCATGGTGCTTGCCTACGGAGCTGTGAGGGGAACGGCACCGCAGTACCTCCAGGCTCTGATCAGGCCCTACACCCAAACAAGGGCACTGCGTTCATCCACCTCTGGCCTGCTCGCCTCCCTACCACTGAGGAAGTACAGTTCCCGCTCAGCCCAGTCAAAACTGTTCGCTGCTCTGGCCCCCCAATGGTGGAACAAACTCCCTCACGACGCCAGGACAGCAGAGTCAATCACCACCTTCCGGAGACACCTGAAACCCCACCTCTTCAAGGAATACCTAGGATAGGATAAGCAATCCTTCTCCCCCCCCCTTAAATGATTTAGATGCACTATTGCAAAGTGGCTGTTCCACTGGATGTCAGAAGGTGAATTCACCAATTTGTAAGTCGCTCTGGATAAGAGCGTCTGCTAAATGACTTAAATGTAAATGTAATGTAAAATTTGAATTCCATAGCTGTAGACCGAGATTTAATACCCTCTAACTTTTTGTCTAAGTTGTTAGAAAAGTGGTCAAAGTAGATCATTTGTTTCAAAAGTTGTATTTTTGACAGTGAATGGCAGTTGGAAGTGATGATGTCACAATGGGGAGCTTTAGAATGTTGAGGAAAATGCCATGAAAGTGAATGAAGATTGATTATAATGTAAAAAGTATAAAATATATAAAAAAGTTTAACTTCTGACCAGTCTACACGTTTTAAAGTTGATGGCCACTGTCACACTGAAGAAGTAATTCTCTTCACGGATTAATCCCAGTTTCAACTGTACTGGGCAGATGGCAGACAGCGTGTATGGCATCCTGTGGGTGAGCGGTTTGATGATTTCAACGTTGTGAAGAGTGCCCCATGGTGCCTGTGGGATTATGATATGGGCGGAAATAAGGTACGGACAATGAATACAATTGCATTTTATCTAAAGCAATTTGAATGCATAGAGATACCGTGATGAAATCCGCGTGCCACTCATCCGCTACCATCACCTCATGTCCAAATTCTTCGATGGCCTGCATACTCACCAGACATGTCACCCACTGAGCACTCACTGTTTGGGATGCTCTGGATTGACGTGTATGACAGTGTGTTCCAGTTCCCCCCAATATCCATCAACTTTGCACAGTCATTGAAGATGAATGGGACAACATTCCACAGGCCACAATCAACAGCCTGATCAACTATCAACTATCCGAAGATGTGTTGCACTGCAGGAGACAAATGGTGGTCACACCAGATAGTATCTAGTTTTCTGATCCATGCCCCTACTTTTTTTAAATGTATCTGTTACCAACAGATGCATATCTGTATTCCCAGTCATGTGCAATCCATAGATTAGGGTCTAATTTATTTATTTTAATTGACTGATTTCCTTATATGAACTGTAACTCAGTAAAATCTTTGAAATTGTTGCAAGTTGCATTTCTATTTATGTTAAGACCAGTTTGTCAATGACGCATTTTGACACTGAATTAGTTGAATCAGCTGTGCTAGTTCAGGACTACATCATTATTGGAAACGTCTGGAGGTCCTCAAGGAAAGATTTGAGGAACACAGCAGTATGGATAGCATAAATCGGCGCTTTTTGCTCTAGAGACAGTTCGCTCATTGTAAGAGGACATTTCGTCTCTGCATAAACAAGAAAACTATATTTCTCCACAGCCTAATATGTGAGACTAAATTATTCTCCCAAATTGTGCAGTTACCTTATCTGACTCTAGGTGGCATCCACACACGGTGTGAAATATACAAAGATGACAGAGAACATGCTCAATGTCAAATCAAATGTATGTCACATGCGCCGAATACAACAGGTGTTGAATACAACCTTACAGTGAAATGCTTACTTACCAGCCCTTAACCAGCAATGCAATATTGGACACCATATTAATTCCTTGTATGCCAATGTTTCACATGATCAATATTAATGTTCTACATGCCATTGTATCGAAACATGCATTTCACAAACTACGTTGTAATCTTTCAGAAGTTACATTATCCATGCTCAAATACGTCTCACACAACCAATGACCAATAGACAGTCAAACAATAATTAATAGGGCAAATGTAGACACCGCACACTGTCCTGGGTCTTTGCTTTAATCGATGAAGACCTATCCAAAATTATAATCATTAGACCAAAAAATTTCTAAATGAAATAACAAGTAGACAAGCATTGTTATCTGTTGTCATTCACGTGAACTCTGGATCTACTGCCCGTCATTCTGTTGACCTTTCATCAGTGGTAGAAAAGTACTCAATTCTCATACTTGAGTAAAACTAAAGATACCTTAATAGAAAATTACTCAAGTAAAAGTCAGTCACCCAGTAAAATACTACTTGAGTAAAAGTCTAAAAGTATTTGGTTTTAAATATACTTAAAAATCAAAAGTAAATGTAGTGTCTAAAATATACTAAAAGTACAAATAATTTAAAACTCCTTATATTAAGCAAACCAGATGGCACAATTTCCTTGTTTTTTTATTTACGGATAGCCAGGGTCACAATCCAACACTCAGACATCATTTGTGTTTAGTGAGTCCGCCAGATCAGAGTCAGTAGGGATGACCGGGGATCTTCTCTTGATAAGTGTCATGCCCTGGTCGAAGTATTTTGTGTTTGTCTTCATTTATTTGGTCACGCCAGGGTGTGCCATTGGTTTTTGTATGTGGTGTGTTTGTATTGGGATTGTAGCTTAGTGTGGTGTTCTAGTTAAGTCTATGGCTGTCTGAAGTGGTTCTCAATCAGAGGCAGGTGTTTATCGTTGTCTCTGATTGGGAACCATATTTAGGCAGCCATATTCTTTGAGTGTTTCGTGGGTGATTGTCCTTACTGTCCTGATGTCCTTGGGCCGTGTTTATTTACACCAGTATAGGCTGTTTCGGTTTTCATTACGTTCTTTGTTTTGTAGTGTTTGTAATTGATTCGTGTTTTACGTTTGTTTATTTAACATGGATCGCAATCTACACGCCGCATTTTGGTCCGACTCTCCTTCACACCTAGAAAGCCGTAACAATAAGTGTGTGATTTGGACCATTTTCTGTCCTGCTATGCATTCAAAATGTAACAAGTACTTTAGGGTGTCAGGGATAATGTATGGGGTAAAAAGTATATCATTTTCTTTATGTAGTGAAGTAAAAGTAGTCAAAAATATAAGTAAAGAAAAGTACAGATACCCCCAAAAATACTTAAGTAGTACTTTAAAGTATATTTACTTAAGTACTTTACACAATTGCCTTTCATTGAACCTGACCTTTAACCTTCTGGCTGGGCTCTGTTCCCCTCCCTTTGTGACCTCACTGGAGTGCCGGGCTGCCTCAGAAAGGTCTTCTCTGTAACCAGAGTAGGTTGACCCAAATGTCAAGGGATGTGGTGGTCTCAAACCCCTCAGGACACTGAGCTATATTTAACCTCTGGGTAGACATTTACCCCTTAAGAGCTGCACTAGGAGGGGAGTAGAGGGGTGAAAGAGGATAAGGTTCACCATGAGATTAACCATGACATTCATGTTGCTGACTCCAGCCCGCTTGTTCAGATACAATACAGAGCACCCCCCTTGTAAACCGGCTGGGGAACCCTTGGTTGACAAGAAAAAGTGAACATAAAACAATTCCACAACTTAAGTCAGTTTTCACATTTATGTTGAAATTTAGTAAGTTTAAGACTGTTAGATGGATTACTATGACACTGTTAGTTTTGTGAAGAAAATAACCTCCATATCATTCAATGGCTGACCATCACCTGTATTCCGTGTGCAATTCTAGGTAATTTGTCCCTCAATGCCGACTGAGGGCGACCTTGGATTGTGCTCGCAGTCCCCATTGCTTATTTATCTCAACTGTTCTGTCAATATTGATCCAATTGGCATTTGGAACAATTAAGAGCGGCTTTAGTGAACATCAATAGTGAAGAGGCGACTCTGGGATGCTGGCCTTCTTGGCAGAGCTCCTCTGTCCAGTGTCGGTGTTGTTTTGTCCATCTTAATATTTTATATTTATTGGCCAATCTGAGATATAGCCTTTTCTTTGCAACTCTGCCTAGAAGAATCAGTAGAATCAGCTGCAATTCTAACACGTAAACACAACTCCCATACAGGCATGATATAGCTCACACGTGCACGGACACATAGAGAGTGACGAAAGAGAGGCTTGTTTCATCCTGGTAGTTTTATTTGGTTGGTGGTGAAGAAAATCGGAACATGTGTACATTCAGCTGCCTTGACAAGCACAGGACAGAGCCGTAGTTCCAGTTCAGCTCATAATAACTATATAGGCCTTTATCGCAGTACCATCACAGCGGAGTTTGGGCCACTGAGGCTTCAGTCCAAAGCTACATCTCCATGTGGCTTTGGACTGAAGCCGCAGTGGCCCAAACTCCAATTTTAAGAAATCATCATTAACGGTGACAAAACTGAGCAGACATTTAGGGTGCACAGAACATTGATTGTAACCATCAGTTACTTACAGGTCAGGTTTTAACCCAAAACATAACATTCGAAAGTGCCATCAGATTGTGCCATCAGATTTTTTTTTATGTGAGCACCCAGACAATTCCAATGTTTATAACGCTTTTAGTTATTGACATACAAAAGAGCAGGTACAGTGCAATTGGCAGTGTGTTCAAACCCACTGCCTTTCTTCAGACCTAGTCCTAGTCTTACTTTCTACCGATACCAAACAAACACACCTTAGTTTTGCAACTGAATGGCTCTGGCCAACTCTCGCACACACTAAACAAAGAGTGCAATGGTGGAAATCAACCTGCTCACAATTTCAATCACTTTCTAAAACATTAACAGGAAAAGAGTGTGAATAACACAAGAAACATCGATGACATAGTACAAGCCAACACATTAATATCTTGAAACAGCAAAATGACTTTGATTGGCTTTTCAACTAAGCTACTGTACATAATTGATCCTGCCTAAAAGGCTTCATTTGTACCATCAATAGTAAGACTATAGGGGAGAACAAGGACGGGTATACAGAAGGTGGGATTGGGGGTTGGGGATGTTACAGAAGGGCACACAGGACTCTTTACAAGGTGAGCTCTTTCTGTACGCCCCATAGGGTCTCGGCGCTGTTGCTCAGCTGCTTCTCCTCCTCGGGCTTCAGAGTCATGTGGATGATGTCGGTCAGACCGCTGTTTCCCAGCACACAGGGCACGCTGAGAAACACCTCCTCCTTCACACCGTGCATCCCCTGAGAAGGGGTCGGGGATGGATGGAGGCAAAGAGAGAAACTGGTTAAGGGCCGAACACAGCTGGAGTGTTGGTTTGGGTGGGGTGGACGGAGGGGCATGTGTGTACATGAGAGGTAGGTGTGTGTGTATGTGGGGAAGGGTGCGTATTAGCATGTGTGTGCCAACTTAATCCTTACATCTTCAGTCTTAACAAGCATTGGTTACAGTATATGCTTTGGCATATGCTCTGTCAGTTTGAGACTAAAAAAAATATTAAAAGAAAGACTTTACTCCTAGTCTACAACCACAGGCAATGATAGAGGACGCAACATTGCATCTGTCCCATTTTGGCAGATGGACTCCGGGCATATGGTCTTCTTACCTTGACCAGGGTGGATACAGGGTGGACTTTATGGAGATTCTTCAGGATGCTCTCAACCAGGTCAGCGACGGACAGGCCGATAGCCCAGGAGGTGTAACCCTTCAGCTTGATGACCTCATAGGCACTATATGACATAGAGTGAAACGAGGGGAGGCGTTAGAGGGGAACATCCAAGATACAAACATACACTACATGACCAGAAGTATGTGGACACATGCTCGTCAAACATTTCATTCCAAAATCATGGCCATTAATATGGAGTTGGTCCTCCATTTGCTGCTATAAAAGCCTCCACTCTTCTAGGAAGGCTTCCACTAGATGTCAGAACATTGCTGCGGGGCTTCCATTCAGCCACAAGAGCATTAGTGATGTCGAATACTTATTTTTCCGTTATTTTACCAGGTAAGTTGACTGAGAATACGTTCTCATTTGCAGCAATGACCTGAGGAATAGTTACAGGGGAGAGGAGGGGGATTAATGAGCCAATTGTAAACTGGGGATTATTAGGTGACCGTGATGGTTTGAGAGCCAGATTGGGAATTTAGCCAGGACACCGGGGTTAGCACCCATACTCTCACGATAAGTGCCATGGGATCTTTATTGCCCTCAGAGAGTCAGGACACCCATTTAACGTCCCATCTGAAAGACGGCACCCTACACAGGGCAGTGATCCCAATCACTGCCCTGTGGCATAGGGATATTATTTTAGACCAGAGGAAAGAGTGCCTCCTACTGGCCCTCAAACATCACTTCCTGCAGCATCTGGTCTCCCATCCAGGAACTGACCAGAACCAACCCTGCTTAGCTTCAGAAGCAAGCCAGCAGTGGTATGCAGGGCAACTGATGTTGGGTGATTACGCCTGGCTCACAGTCGGCGTTCCAGTTCATCCCAAAGGTGTTTGATGGGGTTGAGGTCAGGGCTCTCTGCAGGCTAGTCAAGTTCTTCAACACTGATCTCGACAAACCATTACTGTATGGACCTCACTTTGTGCACTGTGGCCTTCCCCAAACTGTTGCCACAAAGTTGGAAGCACAGAATTGTCTATAATGTCATTGTATGTAGTAGCATTAACATTTTCCTTCACTGAAAGGGGCCTTGCCCAAACCATGAAAAGCAGCACCAGACCATTTTTCCTCCTCCACCAAACTTTGCAGTTGGCACTATGCATTTGGGCAGGTAGCATTTTCCTGGCATCCGCCAAACCCAGATTTGTCTGTTGGACTCAGTTCTTGTCAGACTGTTCTTGTCTTGACTTTGCTTCCAGAGGCATTTTGGAACTCGGTAGTGAGTGTTGCAACCGAGGACAGAACATTTTTTACGCACTACGAACTTCAGCGGTCCCGTTCTGTGAGCTTGTGTGGCCTACCACTTTGTGGCTCCTAGACGTTTCCACTTCACAATAACAGCGCTTACAGTTGATAGTGGCAGCTCTAGTAGGGCATACATTTGAAGAACTGACTTGTTGGAAAGCTGGCATCATATGACGGTTCCACATTGAATGTCACTGAGATTGCATGGCTGTGTACTCGATTTCACACACCTGTCAGTAACAGGCGTGGCTGAAATAGTTGAATACACTAATTTGAAGGGGAGTCCACATACTTTTGTATATATAGTGTATATTACACATACACACCTTTAAACACATCTATATAACCTATATATAACATATGTGTAACCTTCATAACACTTTTATACACACACCTTTAACCTACACCTCTACATAACCACACCTCTTTAACCTATAAGATAGGTATAACTTTCATAAAACATTTAAAACAACCATCTAATTTTTGGGGAAATATGGGTAGTTTTTCCTATTGTAAATGCTAAAAACCATTAGTGGAAGATATACACTAAGTATAGCAAACATTAGAAAGACTTTCCTAATAATGAGTTGCACCCCCCTTCTTTTGCCTTCAAAACAGCCTGAATTGGTCGGGGCATGGACTCTAGAAGGTGTCGAAAGCATTAAACACAGGGATGCTGGCCCATGTTGACGCCAATGCTTCCCACCCACTGTTGTGTAAAGTTGGCTGAATGTCCTTTGGGTGGTGGACCATTCTTGATACTGTTGGGTTCTGAGAATATTAAATATAAGTATTCATGTCACTGAGGGAGAGAGGTTAATGTATAACCTTTACATTAATGTCAGGATATGTTATTGTTAGCCATCAGGGATCCTATTGGAAGGGAGCCTCTGGGAGGAGAAGAGACACAGTCTGGTACCAGTCACCATGACAGCCGTAAGTTGGGGAGGAGTGAGGACTTTGGGGCAGAGGTCAGGTCAGATGAAGTGAGGAAGAACCAGAGATTCTGGGTTCGAGCCCAGGCTCTGTCGCAGCCGGCCGGACCGGGAGGTCCATGGGGCGGCGCACAATTGGCCCAGCGTCATCCGGGTTAGGGAGGGCTTGGCCGGCAGGGATATCCTTGTCTCATCTCGCACTAGTGACCACTGTGGTGGGCCGGGCGCAGTGCACGCTGACCAGGTCGCTAGGTGTACAGTGTTTCCTCTGACATATTGGTGCAGCTGGCTTCCAGGTTGGATGTGCGTTGTGTCAAGAAGCAGTGCGGCTTGGTTGGGTTGTGTTTTGAAGGACGCATGACTCTCGACCTTCGCCTCTCCCGAGTCTGTACGGGAGTTGCAGCGATGAGACAAGACAGTAACTTCTACCAATTGGATACCATGAAAAGGGGGGTAATAAAAAATAAAAAATATCCGTGCTTTGTGTGAATATGTTTTTGTCGGTTCAGCTGTTCAACCTTCTGGGATGAATATACTTAGTTTAAGATTTCATAGTTTCCGTTGAGTTCTTACTCTGATAATTGGAACCTAACAATACAGACGGGAAACTGTTGAGTGTGAAAAACCCAGCAGTTTTGCAGTTCTTGACACAAACCGGTGTGCCTGACGTTTTTTTCCTCACCCATTCACTCTTGGAATGGCACACATACACATGATTGAAGTGACATCAATAAGGGATCATAGCTTTCACCTGGTCAGTCTATGTCATGGAAAGAGCAGTGTACCTTTCTGAATGTTTTGTATATTTAGACTATTTTGAAAACAGCATGGACAAATGCCATTAATGTAGTTATAAAGTGGGTTGTGAATTACAAGTAAAAACATGTAATTAATGGTAATGCCATTACACTCTACAGCATTCCATAACAACAAGTAAAAGGCTTTAGTCATTGGCGTAGTCAGTGCTTACTGTGTTAGTCCAGCATGTTTTCCAAATTCCTTCCTCCATTACACCAAAGTCCATTAGATTTTATTAGGCCTGTAGTAATTAGTAATTTAACTCTACCTCAACCATTGTGTTAATGATATATACAGTATAGACTGATTCATTTGGAGTTCAACTCTATGGACCAGTTTCCATATTAAGCCGAACCCTGGACTAAAAATCTATTCCAATGGAGATTCACCATTGAGTATGCTTTTTAGTCCAGGACTAGGCTGTGTCCATGAAACTGGCCCTAAAAGCAGAGTTTTTCCAAGTATGACAGGCTACAAGTTCACTAGATCAGATTTCTAATTATATAAATAGTACAGTCGTGGCCAAAAGTTTTGAGAATGACACGAATATTAATTTTCAAAGTCTGCTGCCTCAGTTTGTATGATGGCAATTTGCATATACTCCAGAATGTTATGAAGAGTGATCAGACTAATTGCAATTAATTGCAAAGTCTCTCTTTGCCATGCAAATGAACTGAATCACCCAAAAACATTTCCATTGCATTTCAGCCCTGCCACAAAAGGACCAGCTTACATCATGTCAGTGATTCACTCGTTAACACATGCTTGAGTGTTGACGAGGACAAGGCTGGAGATCACTCTGTCATGCTGATTGAGTTCGAATAACAGACTGGAAGCTTCAAAAGGAGGGTGGTGCTTGGAATCATTGTTCTTCCTCTGTCAACCATGGTTACCTGCAAGGAAACACATGCCATCATCATTGCCTTGCACAGGCAAGGATATTGCACCTAAATCATCCATTTATCGGATCACCAATAACTTCAAGGAGAGCGGTTAAATTGTTGTAAAGAAGGCTTCAGGGCGCCCATGAAAGTCCAGAAAGCGCCAGGACCGTCTCCTAAAGTTGATTCAGCTGCAGGATCGGGGCACCACCAGTACAGAGCTTACTCAGGAATGGCAGCAGGCAGGTGTGAGTGCATCTGCATGCACAGTGAGGTGAAGACTTTTGGAGGATGGCCTGGTGTCAAGAAGGGCAGCAAAGAAGCCACTTCTCTCCAGGAAAAACATCAGGGATAGACTGATATTCTGCAAAAGCGATTGGATTGGACTGCTGAGGACTGGGGTAAAGTCATTTTCTCTGATGAATCCCCTTTCCGATTGTTTGGGGCATCAGGAAAAAAGCTTGTCTGGAGAAGAAAATGTGAGCTTTACCATCAGTCCTGTGTAAAGCATCCTGAGACCATTCATGTGTGGGGTTGCTCCTCAGCCAAGGGGAGTGGGCTCACTCACAATTTTGCCTAAGAACACAGCCATGAATAAAGAATGGTACCAACACATCCTCCGAGAGCAACTTTTCCCAACCATCCAGGAAAAGTTTGGTGACGAACATGCTGCCTTTCCAGTATGAAGGAGCACCCTTCCCTGAGGCAAAAGTGATAACTAAGTGGCTGGGGGAACAAAACGTCAATATTTTGGGTCCATGGCCAGGAAACTCCCCAGACCTTAATCCCATTGAGAACTTGTGGTCAGTCCTCAAGTGGCGGGTGGACAAACAAAAACCCATTCTGACAAACTCCTGCCATCAGTCAGGATGTGGCCCAGAAGTTAATTGACAGCATGCCAGGGCGAATTGCAGAGGTCTTGAAAAAGAAGGGTCACTGCAAATATTTACTCTTTGCATCAACTTCATGTAATTGTCAATAAAAGCCTTTAACACTTATGAAATGTTTGTAATTATACTTCAGTATTCCATAGTAACATCTGACAAAAATATCTAAAGATACTGAAGTAGCAAACTTTGTGAAAATTAATATTTGTGTCATTCTCAAAACGTTTGGCCACGACTGTATATTCGTGTGCTACAGTAGTCTCTGAGCTCTGCTTTACCCAACCATTAGGGCTCCTGAGCGGTGCAGCGGTCTAAGGCACTGCATCTCAGTGCAAGAGGTGACACTATAGTCCCTGGTTTGAATCCAGGCTGAATCACATTCTGGCTGTGATTGGGAGTCCCATAGGGCGGCGCACAATTGGTCGGGGTAGGCCGTCATCGTAACTAAGAACTTGTTCTTAACTGACTTATGTTCATTAGGCATGAAACGGAAGAAAACGAGCCAAAAAGGAGTGAGTACTATATGAATGGAGTACTATCTGAACTTCTCCACTAAGTAACGCATTTCCCATTGCAAACATTTTTAAAAGGGTGATCCCTGATTAACTTGACCATTGATAAGTAAAGATAAAGTTGAACATATAGCCGATGTGTGTTTATAAGACTCACCCATTGACCACCATCTTGTGGACGTGCTTCCAGTCCTCCTTGTCTGCGTCTGTGCCCATGTCTGGGTTCAGGCCCTTCAGGGAAACACCGGCAACATTCACACCACTCCATACGGGCACTGGGAGAAAGAGAAGAGACAGGCATCCAGTCAGTCTGTCATAGACACAGTACCAATGTATGTGAAAGTCTTCCACAATATTGTAATCAGACAGACAGGTTCCGGTGTGGAGTGTATTTGAAGCCATAGCCTACATACCGCTGGAGTCTCCATGCTCTCCAATGATCCAGCCGTGACAGCTGGATGGGTGAAGGTGTAGCTTCTCGCCCATCAGGTGGCGGAAACGACCAGAGTCCAGGTTGGTCCCAGAACCGATGACGCGGTGACGGGGGAAACCACTCAGCTTCCAAGCCACGTAGGTTAGGATGTCAACTGGGATGTTGGAAGAAGGGGGGTGACAAATATTAGCACAATCTGAGTTAACAAAACAAACCCTAACCTTTACCCTATCCTTAACCATATCACTAACATTATGCCTAAAATTATATTTTTTCTTTGTAGAAATGTTCACTGTATAGCCTATATTGACTTTTGCAGATGGTCATACAGTGGGGACCGAAAGAGAGGGGAGGAGGGGTGAAGGAGTGACACATTTTATAGGAGTTGTCAGCAATAGGACCGTGGAGTTGTTAATAGTAATGTAACCTGACCCTGATCATGGAAAGCTACAGGATGAGCAGGCGTTTGTTCCAGCCCAGGACTAACATTATTCAAACCTATCAATCACTTATCATAATGCTAGGGTAATGATCAAGTCACTAGACGATGTTCAACTGAATTACCTTCACTTCCACTTTTCTATTTATTGTACTCTATCTGTCTACCTTCCTGTTCTATTGCTCTCTCTTTCTCTCTCTCATCCATCTCTCTCTTTCTCTCCCACCTTCTCTCTTATCCCTCTCTCCTCGTACCAGGATTGGAGACAACCAGCAGGATGGCGTTGGGGCTGTACTTGACGATCTGGGGAATTATGAATTTGAAGATGTTGACGTTGCGCTGCACCAGGTTCAGACGGCTCTCACCCTCTTGCTGACGAGCACCGGCTGTGACCACCACCACCTTGGAGTGGGCAGTCGTACTGTAGTCTTGAGTGAGATATAAGATGCATGTTAAACATACACAAATGCAACCTAGTGTTCCGAAGCACCCCCGCAACAAGTGTGTGTGTGTGTGTGTGTGTGTGTGTGTGTGTGTGTGTGTGTGTGTGTGTGTGTGTGTGTGTGTGTGTGTGTGTGTGTGTGCGTTTGTATATGTGTGTGTGTTTGTGTGTCTGCTCAACTTGTGCGTGTATGTTTGTGTGTGTGCACAACTCGTTTGTGCATATGTGTGTTTCAGAGTGTGCGTGCATAAGTGTATGACTCTTCACTCACCCTTGTCGCCCACGATCTTGTGAGTCTTGCAGAAGAGGCTGCCATGCTGCAGGTCCATGACCTCACCCTTTAGTTTATCTTCCATCACGTCAATCAGGCACAGCTCATCGCACAGGTCCTGGTCAACACATGCAAACCAGGAATATTATGGTTCAGGAATATACTCCATATAGAAAAGTATATGTCTATACTGTACATAAGGGGCTGGTTTCCCGGGCACAAATTAGGGCAAAATCTATTTCACTGTTGAAACTGCTTTTTAGTCCCGGACGATGCTTTATTTGTGTCCAGGGAAACTGTTCCTGCTCTATTTTACTAAAACATTTAATGGTGGAATGATCATTATTTAGTAGTACACTTTGTAGTTTTTAACAATTTAACCTATATAAAAATTAGTTATGTCTAAAATGCATTTTCACTGTGTTTTATTTTGACAACTGACCAGGCCCATCTCACACGTAGAGGCCTAAAACCACTTCCCTCCAGTCCATTGTCTCATTGATACCAGTCTCATGCCAAATAGGCCTATTGAACAACTGGATATAATAACCTTCTATTGATTGGTTATCACACAAGCCCTGGAAAAAACACACTGGCCGCCCACCAGTTACCTCCGGCTCACTCCACTCAGACTTGACATGCACAGCTCTCAGCAGAGGTCTATTTCCTGTAAGCCTTTGTTTCCTCACTGGCTTAGTTTGCATCCCTAATGGCACTCTATTCAATATATAGTGTACTACTGTTGACCAGGGCCCACATGGTGTATGACAATACATTGAGTGTACGAAATATTAGGAACATATTCCGAATATCAAGTTGCACCCTCTTTTTCCCACAGAACAGCCTTAATTCGTCGGAGCATGGACTCTACAAGGTGACGAAAGCATTCCAAGGGGATGCTGGCCCATGTTGAATCCAATGCTTCCCACAGTTGTGTCATGTTGGCTGGATGTCAACTTGTGTGGTGGATCATTCTTGATACTCATGGGAAAAACTGTTGAGCATGAAAAACCCAGCAGCATTGCAGTTCTTGACACTCTCAAACCGGTGTGCCTAGCACCTACTACCATAACCCGTTCAAAGGCACTTAAATCTTTAATCTTGCCCATTCACCATTTGAGTGGCTTAAAAATCCTTATTTAACCTGTCTCTTCCCCTTGATCTATACTGATTGAAGTGAATTTAACACGTGACACCAATAAGAGATCATAGCTTTCACCTGGATTCATCTGGTCAATCTACAGTATGTCATGGAAAGAGTAGTTGTTCCTAATTTTTTGGGACACAACCTATGCCAGTGAGGTCAAAGGTAGTACAATAGGGAATAGGTGTTATTTGGGACGCAATAGTCAGGAGCCTTGTTTATAGGTCTTTTTTCATTTTTTTTATGTTTACCCCCTTTTTCTCCCCAATTTCGTGATATCCAAAAGGAAGTTACAGTCTTGTCCCATCGCTACAACTCCCGTACGAAGGTCGAAGGTTGAGAGTTATGCGTCCTCCAAAACATGACCCTGCCAATCCGCACTGCTTCTTGACACAATGCTCGCTGAACCCGGAAGCCAGACGCACCAATGTGTCGGAGGAAAGTAGATATGGACAAGGATATCTCTACAATTTCTCCAGAATTAAGACGTTGGTCTTCATTAAAAACCAACCCACTGGAAACAGATGTCAGTTCAATGTCTAGTTTTGATTTACAAAAATATAAATATAAAGTGGTGGTCCCATGTTTCATGAGTGAAATAAAAGATCCCAGAAATATTCCATATGCACAAAAGGCTTATTTCTCCCAATTATTTTGCACACATTTCTTTACATTCCTGTTAGTGAGCATTTCTCCTTTGCCAAGATAATCCATCCACCTGACAGGTGTGGCATATCAAGAAGCTAATTAAACAGCATGATCTTTACACAGGTGCACCTTGTGCTGGGGACAATAAAAGGTTACTCCAAAATGTGCAGTTTTGTCACGCCAGAGATGTCTCACGTTTTGAAGGAGCGTGCAATTGGCATGGTGATCGCAGGAATGTCCACCAGAGCTGTTGCCAGATATGTGAATGTTAATTTCTCTACCATAAGCTGCCTTCAGGGTCATTTTAGAGAATCTGACAGTACGTCTAACCAGCCTCAAAACTGCAGACCATGTGTAACGACGCCAGTCTGATCATCAGTCTGATCAACTATATGTGAAGGAGATGTGTCACGTTGCATAAGGCAAATGATGTTCACACCAGATACTGGTTTTCTGATCCATTCCCCTACCATTTTTTTAAGATGCATATCTGTATTCCCAGTTATGTGAAATCCATAGATTAGGGCCTCAGGAATTTATTTCAATAAACTGAGTTACTTATATGAACTGTCACGCAGTAGAATCTTTGAAATTGTTGCTGTTACATTTATATTTTTGTTCAGTGTACATTTGCTTGAGTTGTCAACTAATGTGAATTTAACATGAAATCAACAACAAATGTCACCACATTGGATTTATTGTAGATTCAAATGACATGGTGACCAAAAAAGATGAGACGCCCTTATGTTGATTACTTTTGCAAATCCAATCAGTATCCCCTGTCGATTCAACGCCATCATATAGATTTTGGGGGGTCGAAATGACATGGAAACAACTTTGATTCAACCAGTTTTTGCCCTGTGGGAAGTGCCTACTGGCACTGTGGTTGGATGCACAGTCCAATTGAAATTAGACAACGCACATAAAATTAAGAGGCCTATTTAGTAAAAAAAACATATTGTCCCGAATGGGAATAAGGGTTCCCCATTCCATGTCCAATGCCAGAGCAAAATCGAATATTTGAAAACATTGTACAGAAAGGCCAAGGACTGCAAGAGCAGGAGTGGGAACGGGAGTGCCCGATAGCCATTTTAGTCAGAGCTGGACGCGGTATTGGGTGACCATCCCAACACCCGTCCGTTGATCATTCTAGACAGTGCTGTGTCAATATTGAGGGAAAGCTGCTGAGCGCTTTATCAACTTTTTTGGTAATGTGAATAGTCTAATTCAGTTGCTATATCAGATATGAAAATAATAAAGCGGTACAATGCCTTTAGATAGTATCTCTTAGATAGTACCTCTTTACTTTTTTCACATTTTGTTACAGCCTGAATTTGAAATGGATTAAATTTAGATTTTTGCTTACTGGCCTAACCACAATACCCCATAATGTCAAATTGTTTTGACAAATTAAAAACAAAATCAAATGTCTTCAGTCAATAAGTATTCAATCCCTTTGTTATGGCAAGCATAAATAAGTTCAGGAGAAAAATGTGCTTAACATGTCACATAATAAGACTCACTCTGTGTGCAATTACAGTGTTTAACATGATTTTTGAATTACTACCTCATCTCTGTACCCCACACATGCAATTATCTGTAAGGTCCCTCAGCCGAGCAGTTAATTTCAAACACAGATTCAACCACAAAGACCATGGAGGTTCAGGCACTTTTTGGTAGATAGGTAAAAAAAAGAAGGAAAAAAAGAGTAATTGAATATGTGAAAAAAGGAAGCCTGTACAAAATAAAAAATATTCCAAAACATAAATTCTGTTTGCAAAAGGGCACTAAAGTAATACTGCAATAATGGCTTTTAAAAAGTACAAAGTAAGGTGCTTAAAATTATTAAAATATAAAAAACAATTGTGATTGTTTTAAATTGTGGTTAGGAAATAAAGGTAGACATGGTTTTAAAAAGGTAGTGGTAATATTTCATTCAGCACAGAAATGTGTAGGCAGCTTATACCCGGAGTAGGTTGTACCAAAAGACTATTATCTTTTCAAAACTGTAATGTTTACACAAATTCTGATTTATTTCTAGGGATACAACATCCTGAAATATATGTATTTGTATTTGTTTGAAATAATACTATATTTCCCTTGACGGAGTGATGCTGAATGTAAAAAAATGTCTCTCCTTACCGCACTCTCTCCTAAATTGTAGAATATGTCCAAACTGATGAGTAAAGGCACATTGCTTTCTGTAAGCATGGCTACTTTTAGTTTGACACTAGAGTTAGAACAATGGAGCTAATGGCCTGGTCATGTTCATTAGGGCACGCAACAGATTTGTTTTTTTGTATTTACATGTTTTAACAGAAAACAATGTCATATTGGACACGTACATGCAGTCCCTCTCTGTTTAGGTACTTATTCTTCCGTTTGGTGCCAAATGAACACAACCCTGGACATTGTGTCCTAGTCATGTCTGTCTAACTTCTTATGTTCATTCATTTTCATGCACTTTACCTAAACACCCCTTTGCTCTGTCGTCTATCTCCCTCATTCCCAATACCGCCACAATTCACACTGTAACCCCTGTCACTCTGGTTAAAAGTCTTACACCCTTTCATTCCACCCAAATCTCTTATTCTGACAACAGTTACTGCAGTTTTTTGTAAGGGGGTCCCCCCACCCCCTCCATTCGTCTCACCTTGAGTAGGACGCTGACTGCGGAGGCCATGCCAACCATGCCGACGCCAACAACTGTCACCTTGCTCCGGGAGCCAACAGGCTCACCAGCCAACACATGGGTGATCAGCTTCTCCTTGGTAGTCATCTGAAAGACAGAGAGAGACAGAGACAGAGAGAGACAGAGACAGAGAGAGAGAGAGAGAGAGAGAGAGAGAGAGAGAGAGAGAGAGAGAGAGAGAGAGAGAGAGAGAGAGAGAGAGAGAGAGAGAGAGAGAGAGAGAGAGAGCCCAGCATAAAATCTTCTCTCCCGCACCCTTCCGCACCCTTCCAGTTGCCCTGCCTAACTGACCACAAACTATTATGGGGTGGCAATGGTGTCATAACATGGGTGCTATTTATACTTCCTGGTTCGGGGAGAACGATGGTAAAGGGCCTGTTTAGAATATGACATTAAATTGATGACACAGCTACAACAGCATTCAGCTATTTTAGGCTCCAAATTTCCACCCTGTTAGGATCTTGTATTCATTATTGGTTGTTCCACCACGTTTTCTTTTTGCTTAATACCCTGTTGTGCTTCAATTCCATCCTGTTAGGTCAGTATCAGGATAATCAATGAGAGGCTATGCATTCTCTGAAGAATAATGAACCATGTGGAAGGCGTGCTCCATGACGCTCTAGCGAAGTGGAACTAACCTTCCACGGGGTTGCATTATTTTCCAGAGAACGTATATCCTCTCGTTGATTATCCCTTAATAAAGATTTGCTAGTTTAGCTAACCAAACCATCAGTCTTAGCTTTCTATTATGAGCATCTAATTCAACAATGCCAATAATGTTTTCAATTCGACTTTTGCTTTCAAAAGCAGCTGAATAGAACATGTAAGAATGAACTATAGCCATTGAATTTTACCATGCTGATATAGCGTGCATTATAGGGAAATAGAATGCCCTTCAAGCTAATCAGAATCAAGTATTCAACAATGCCTAGTATAATTAAGCAATAAGCCCACGGGATGTGGTATATGGCCAATATACCACAGCTAAGGACTGCCTGAGTTTGACCACTAAAAGTGCTAGAATACCACCCAAAAATTAAACAGGTACTTTCCCCTAATGTTTTGAGGTCCAAAAAAGGCACGCAAAGTAGGAATGACCCATCCCATTATTTGATCACAAAATCTGATGTCTCACCTTGAAGGCTTAGTGAAAATGATGTGGAAACAACACTGAGAAGCGAGTTGGAATGTCTTCGGCTGGCCTCTTCTCCCCTGGCTGGATGCAGCTTTTCTGCAGCAATGGAGCACATGGGGAGGTTAACGGTATTTAAATAGCTTAGGGGTGCCCGGGAGACATTGCGTGTTTACATATGAATCATACCAGACCTGTCAGTGTTAAATGTCACGTTGATGCAGAGCAAACGTAATTGCTGTGCTCTTGGATACGGTAGTGCGCGCCACGCTCGGTTAATGTGTCTCTGCATAGACTTTTCTGTGCTATTGCCCAAGTGCATCATCAGAGGAATCCCTCCAGTAGCCCTTCTTTACTCTTGAACAAGAAGCCTTTTTATATAGTGTGAGTTATATCATTTTGGGTCCGTTCTATTTCATCACACTGAAACCCAGTCACATCACATAAACAGAAAAATGGCACCAAACAAGATATCCCAGGATGCCTCATACACATTATGTAGGCAACACATCTTGTGTTGTCCCTGTTGTCTTTAATGCATTGTGCTCCAGTGTTCTAACAGGGCTGTTGCTGCTGTAAACATCTAATACTATAACATGATCAGGGTTGGGGTGTAACTGATTACATGTAATTGAATTACACAAAAACTGTAACTGTAATCAGAGGCGTCATTGCCCATAGGGGGTACGTGCCCACTCAGATTTGTCCAGTTAAATGTATTTATTTTTTAAATCTTGTTACTGTTTCTCTGTAGTAATAATAGCCACCTAGCAAAATTAATGAAGTTGGTTTTAGCTAGCCCAGATAGGTTCCCAATCTCTCAACCTCATTTCAAGATATCAATCAAGTTAGTGTAGCTAGCTTGTCTGACTGGCAAGCCTGCTGGCATGTTTGGTAGACTTTAGAAAAGCAAACAATATCTAAATGTACTGAACAAGATTCCCTTCGATCTTTTACCCAGATTTTAGCAGAGATGCAAAGAAGCATATTTAGTCTCTTAAAAAAAATCAGAAGGATACAAACAGCTCAAGAGGTATGCTTACATATGCAGAAACATTTACTTTTTTTTACATAAAATTAAGCATAATGAATATGGCTCTAGATTGCAGGAAAAAACTGTTTCAGGTGTTAAAAAAATACAAAAGTCTCCAACAGGCAGCAATGTAATCAGTTATGTTACCAGCAAAAATATTGTAGATTACAGATCTTGCAATACTTTTAAATTCATCAAGGATGTTTGCGGCAAAAAAACAACATTTTGATTAATTTCTGCTTTCTCAATGACATTCAATTCAGTATGGATAAAGGCGGAAGTTTAAGTTTGCTCCACCTGAGTGAAATCTGACCACAAGTCAGAGAGCACTATGATGACACATACAATGCGTTTGATGGATCATTTTTGTATTCTTCTACATCCTCTTAAGCAGAAAGTAATAAGAATACGTTACTGAGTTTGGATAATCCAAATGTTAGGTTACTGATTCAAATTTATGGCAGGTAACTAGTAATTGTAAAAGATGACATTTAGAAAGCCTAGTCTCCAACCCACTGCCCCACATGATAAAATGGATAGAAAAGAGCAATAGCCGTGGCAGACTCCCAATAGTTATAATAACAACACTATACATGGAATGTGTTGTACTTCCTTCTCTCATGATAATGTTTGTATGGGGGCTAATGACATGAGAGGTTTAGGATAACTCACTGTGTAGGGGCCACCTGTGATTCATAGCCTGAATCCTCCTTAAAGGGATGTGACTGAGTATAATCTAACTCAATGTCTCCCCCTTGTGACATTTGCTTACAAATATTATTTTATTTTTTATTTCACCTTTATTTAACCAGGTAGGCAAGTTGAGAACAAGTTCTCATTTACAATTGCGACCTGGCCAAGACAAAGCAAAGCAGTTCGACACATACAGTGCCTTGCGAAAGTATTCGGCCCCCTTGAACTTTGCGACCTTTTGCCACATTTCAGGCTTCAAACATAAAGATATAAAACTGTATTTTTGCACAAATCTGGCCTTTATGGAAGAGTGGCAAGAAGAAAGCCATTTCTTAAAGATATCCAGAAAAAGTGTTGTTTAAAGTTTGCCACAAGCCACCTGGGAGACACACCAAACGTGGAAGAAGGTGCTCTGGTCAGATGAAACCAAAATTTAACTTTTTGGCAACAATGCAAAACATTATGTTTGGCGTAAAAGCAACACAGCTCATCACCCTGACCACACCATCCCCACTGTTAAACATGGTGGTGGCAGCATCATGGCTTGGGCTTGCTTTTCTTCAGCAGGGACAGGGAAGATGGTTCAAATTGATGGGAAGATGGATGGAGCCAAATAAAGGACCATTCTGGAAGAAACCCTGATGGAGCCTGCAAAAGACCTGAGACTGGGACGGAGATTTGTCTTCCAACAAGACAATGATCCAAAACATAAAGCAAAATCTACAATGGAATGGTTCAAAAATAAACATATCCAGGTGTTAGAATGGCCAAGTCAAAGTCCAGACCTGAATCCAATCGAGAATCTGTGGAAAGAACTGAAAACTGCTGTTCACAAATGCTCTCCATCCAACCACACTGAGCTCGAGCTGTTTTGCAAGGAGGAATGGGAAAAAATTCAGTCTCTCGATGTGCAAAACTGATAGAGACATACCCCAAGCGACTTACAGCTGTAATCGCAGCAAAAGGTGGCGCTAAAAAGTATTAACTTAAGGGGGCTGAATAATTTTGCACGCCCAATTTTTCAGTTTTTGATTTGTTAAAAAAGTTTGAAATATCCAATAAATGTCGTTCCACTTCATGATTGTGTCCCACTTGTTGTTGATTCTTCACAAAAAATACAGTTTTATATCTTTATGTTTGAAGCATGAAATGTGGCAAAAGGTCGCAAAGTTCAAGGGGGCCGAATACTTTCGCAAGGCACTGTACAACGACACAGAGTTACACATGGAGTAAAACAAACATACAGTCAATAATACAGTATTAACAAGTCTATATACGATGTGAGCAAATGAGGTGAGATAAGGGAGGTAAAGGCAAAAAAGGCCATGGTGGCAAAGTAAATACAATATAGCAAGTAAAAACACTGGAATGGTAGATTTGCAGTGAAACAATGTGCAAAGTAGAAATAAAAAAAATGGGATGCTAAGGAGCAAAAAATAAATAAATAATAATAAATACAGTAGGGAAAGAGATAGTTGTTTGGGCTAAATTATAGGTGGGCTATGTACAGGTGTAGTAATCTGTGAGCTGCTCTGACAGGGTGCTTAAAGCTAGTGAGGGAGATAAGTGTTTTCAGTTTCAGAGATTTTTGTAGCTCGTTCCAGTCATTGGCAGCAGAGAAAGAGAGGCGGCCAAAGAAATAATTTTTTTTGGGGGTGACCAGAGAGATATACCTGCTGGAGCTCGTGCTACAGGTGGGTGATGCTATGGTGACCAGCGAGCTGAGATAAGGGGGTACTTTACCTAGCAGAGTCTGTAGATGACATGGAGCCAGTGGGTTTGGCAACGAGTATGAAGCGAGGGCCAGCCAACGAGAGCGTACAGGTCGCAATGGTGTGTAGTATATGGGGCTTTGGTGACAAAACGGATTGCACTGTGATAGACTGCATCCAATTTGTTGAGTAGGGTATTGGAGGCTATTTTGTAAATGACATCGCCAAAGTCGAGGATTGGTAGGCTCGTCAGTTTTACAAGGGTGTGTTTGGCAGCATGAGTGAAGGATGCTTTGTTGCGAAATAGGAAGCCAATTCTAGATTTAACTTTGGATTGGAGATGTTTGATGTGGGACTGGAAGGAGAGTTTACAGTCTAACCAGACACCTAGGTATTTGTAGTTGTCCACGTATTCTAAGTCAGAGCCGTCCAGAGTAGTGATGTTGGACAGGCGGGCAGGTGCAGGCAGCGTTCGGTTGAAGAGCATGCATTTAGTTTTACTTGTATTTAAGAGCAATTGGAGGCCACGGAAGGAGAGTTGTATGGCATTGAAGCTCGCCTGGAGGGTTATTAACACAGTGTCCAAAGAAGGGCCAGAAGTATACAGAATTGTGTCGTCTGCGTAGAGGTGGATCAGAGACTCACCAGCAGCAAAAGCGACATCATTGATGTATACAGAGAAGAGAGTCTGTCCAATAATTGAACCCTGTGGCACCCCCATAGAGACTGCCAGAGGTCCGGACAGCAGACCCTCCGATTTGACACACTGAACTCTGTCTGTAGTTGGTGAACCAGGCACGGCAGTCATCAGAAAAACCGAGGCTACTGAGTCTGCCGATAAGAATATGGTGATTGACAGAGTCGAAAGCCTTGGCAAAGTTAGATCAGATCTGATCAGATCAGATAAGTAGTTGGTGAACCAGGCGAGGCAATCATTTGAGAAACCAAGGCTGTCGAGTCTGGCGATGAGGATGTGGTGATTGACAGAGTCGAAAGCCTTGGCCAGATCAATGAACACGGCTGCACAGTAATGTTTCTTATTGATGGCGGTTAAGATATTGTTTAGGACCTTGAGCATGGCTGAGGTGCACCCATGACCAGCTCTGAAACCAGATTGCATAGCAGAGAAGGTATGGTGAGATTTGAAATGGTTGGTAATCTGTTTGTTCACTTGGCTTTCGAAGAGCTTAGAAAGGCAGGGTAGGATAGATATAGGAGCAGTTTGGGTCAAGAGTGTCCCACCCTTTGAAGAGGGGGATGACCGCAGCTGCTTTCCAATTTTGGGAATCTCAGACGACACGAAAGAGAGTTTGAACAGGCTAGTAATAGGGGTGGCAACAATTTCGGCAGATACTAAAGGTGCAGATTGTCTAGCCCGGCTGAGTGTAGGGGTCCAGATTTTGCAGCTCTTTCAGAACATCAGCTGACTGGATTTGGGAGAAGGAGAAATGGGGAAGGCTTGGGCGAGTTGCTGTGGGGGGTGCATGTAACGGTTTTCTGTAGGCGAAGGAGAGTCGGACAAAAATGCAGCGTGTAGATTGCGATCCATGTTTAATCAAAAAACGTAAACACGAATCAATACAAAATACTACAAAAAAACAAGAACGTAATGAAAACCGAAACAGCCTATACTAGTGTAAACTAACATTGAGACAGGAACAAGGACACTAAGGACAATCACCCACGAAACACACAAAGAATATGGCTGCCTAAATATGGTTCCCAATCAGAGACAACGGTAATCACCTGACTCTGATTGAGAACCGCCTCAAGCAGCCATAGACTAATCTGTACACCCCACAAAACCCCAAGACAAAAACACACCACAATAACCCATGTCACACCCTGGCCTGACCGAACAAATGAAGAATAAACATAATATATTTCGACCAGGGCGTGACAGAACCCCCCCCCCTAAGGTGCGGACTCCCGGACGCACATCAAAACAATAGGGAGGGTCCGGGTGGCGTCTGTCCATGGTGGCGGCTCCGGCTCCGGCGCGGGACGTGGAACCCACTCTATAAATGTCTTAGTCCCCCCTCCTCGCGTCCTAGGATAGTCCACCTTCGCCGCCGACCATGGCCTAGTAGTCCTCACCCAGAACCCCACTGGACTGAGGGTCAGCTCGGGACTGAGGGGCAGCTCGGGACAGAGGGGCAGCTCGGGACAGAGGGGCAGCTCAGGACGGAGGGGCAGCTCGGGACAGAGGGGCAGCTCGTGACAGAGGGGCAGCTCGGGACAGGGGCAGCTCAGCACTGAGGGGCAGCTCAGCACTGAGGGGAAGCTCGGGACTGAGAGGAAGCCCAGCACTGAGAGGAAGCCCAGCACTGAGAGGAAGCTCAGCCAGGTAGTTGGATCCGACAGATCCCGGCTGGTTGACGGTTCTGGCAGATCCTGGCTGACTGGCGGATCTGGAAGAGTCTGGTTGACTGACAGATCTGGAAGAATCTGGTTGACTGGCGGATCTGGAAGAGTCTGGCTGACTGGCGGATCTGGAAGAGTCTGGCTGACTGGCGGATCTGGAAGAGTCTGGCTGACTGGCGGATCTGGAAGAGTCTGGCTGACTGGCAGATCTGGAAGAGTCTGGCTGACTGGCAGATCTGGAAGAGTCTGGCTGACTGGCGGATCTGGAAGAGTCTGGCTGACTGGCGGATCTGGAAGAGTCTGGCTGACTGGCGGACCTGGAAGAGTCTGGCTGACTGGCAGATCTGGAAGAGTCTGGCTGACTGGCAGATCTGGCTGCTCCATGCTGACTGGCGGCTCTGGCTGCTCCATGTAGACTGACAGCTCTGGCGGCTTCTTGCAGACTGGCAGCTCCATGCAGACTGACAGCTCCTTACAGACTGACAGCTCCTTGCAGACTGACAGCTCCGGCTGCACTAAACAGGCGGGAGACTCCGTCAGCGCTGGAGAGGAGAAAGGCTCCGATAGCGCTGAACAGGCGGGAGGCTCCGGCAGCGCAGGAGAGGAGGAAGGCTCTGACTGCGCTGAACAGGCGAGGCGCACAGTAGGTCTGATGCGTGGTGCTGGCACTGGTGGTACTGGGCCGAGGACACGCACAGGAAGCCTGGTGCGGGGAGCTGCCACCGGAGGGCTGGGGTGTGGATGTGGTACTGGGTAGACCGGACCGTGCAGGCGCACTGGAGCTCTTGAGCACCGAGCCTGCCCAACTTTACCTGGCTCGATGCCCACTCTAGCCCGGCCGATACGAGGAGCTGGAATATACCGCACCGGGCTATGCACCCGCACTGGGGACACCGTGCGCACCACTGCACTGCATAACACGGTGCTTGCCCGGTCTCTCTAGCCCCCCGGTAAGCACAGGGAGTTTGCACAGGTCTCCTACCTGGCGTAGCCCTACTGCCTGTGAGCCGCCCCCCCAAGAAATTTTTGGGGCTGACTCTCGGGCTTCCTTGCCAACCGTGTTTCCTCATATCGCCGGCTCCTATCTCCGGCTTCCTCTGCTCTCCTAAGTGCCTCCACCTGTTCCCATGGGAGGCGATCTCTTCCAGCCAGTATCTCCTCCCAAGTGTAACAACCTTTGCCATCCAAAACGTCTTCCCATGTCCATTCCTCCTTTCGCTGCACCTGCCTGGTAACACGCTGCTTAGTCCGTTTGCGGTGGGTGATTCTGTAACGGTTTTCTGTAGGTGAAGGAGAGTTGGACCAAAATGCAGCGTGTAGATTGCGATCCATGTTTAATCAAAAAACGTAAACACGAATCAATACAAAATATTACAAAAAAACAAGAACGTAATGAAAACCGAAACAGCCTATACTAGTGTAAACTAACATAGAGACAGAAACAAGGACACTAAGGACAATCACCCACGAAACACACAAAGAATATGGCTGCCTAAATATGGTTCCCAATCAGAGACAACGATAATCACCTGACTCTGATTGAGAACCGCCTCAGGCAGCCATAGACTAACGCTAGACATCCCACAAAACCCCAAGACAAAAACACACCACAATAACCCATGTCACACCCTGGCCTGACCGAATAAATGAAGAATAAACATAATATATTTCGACCAGGGCGTGACAGTGCAGTGCTGTTGACCGGGGTAAGGGTAGCCAGGTGGAAAGCATGGCCAGCCGTAGAAAAATGCTTATTGAAATTCTCAGTTATAGTGGATTTATCAGTGGTGACAGTGTTTCCTATCTTCAGTGCAGTGGGCAGCTGGGAGGAGGTGTTCTTATTCTCCATGGACTTTACAATGTCAATGCAAATTTCTGATTGAAAAGGCCTAGGCTTTTCTAAATGCCTGTGTATAATGGTTTCTAACTTCCCTGAACATTTGCATATCACGGGGGCTGTTCGATGATAATGCAGAATGCCATAGGATGTTTTTGTGTTGGTTAAGGGCAGTCAGGTCTGGGGAGAACCAAGGGCTTTATCTGTTCCTGGTTCTAAATTTATTGAATGGGGCATGCTTATTTAAGATGGTTATGAAGGCATTTAAAAAAAATAAACAGGAATCCTCTACTGACGGAATGAGATCAATATCCTTCCAGGATACCCCGGCCAGATCGATTAGAAAGGCCTGCTCGCTGAAGTGTTTCAGGGAGCGTTTGACATTGATGAGTCGAGGTCGTTTGACCGCTGACCCATTACGGATGCAGGCAATGAGGCAGTGATCGCTGAGATCTTGGTTGAAGACAGCAGAGGTGTATTTAGAGGGCAAGTTGGTTAGGATGATATCTATGAGGGTGCCCGTGTTTGAGGCTTTGGGGAGGTACCTGGTAGGTTCATTGATAATTTGTGTGAGATTGAGGGCATCAAGCTTAGATTGTAGGGTGGCTGGGGTGTTAAGCATGTTCCAGTTTAGGTCGCCTAGCAACACGAGCTCTGAAGATAGATGGAGGGCAATCAGTTCACATATGGTGCCCAGAGCACAGCTGGGGGCAGAGGGTGGTCTATAGCAGGCGGCAACGGTGAGAGACTTGTTTTTAGAGAGGTGGATTTTTAAAAGAAGAAGTTAAAATTGTTTGGGTACAGACCTGGAGAGTAGGACGGAACTCTGCAGGCTATCTTTGCAGTAGATTGCAACACCGCCCCCTTTGGCAGTTCTATCTTGTCTAAAACTATTGTAGTTTGGGATGAGAATTTCTGAATTTTTGGTGATCTTCCTAAGCCAGGATTCAGACACAGCTAGAACATCCGGGTTGGCAGAGTGTGCTAAAGCAGTGAATAAAACTTAGGGAGGATGCTTCTAATGTTAACATGCATGTAACCAAGGCTATTACGGTTAAAGAAGTCATCAAAAGAGAGCGCCTGGGGAATAAGAGTGGAGCTAGGCACTGCAGGGCCTGGATTCACCTCTAAATCGCCAGAGGAACAGAGGAGGAGTAGGATAAGGGTACGGCTAAAAGCAATAAGAATTGGTCGTCTAGAACGTCTGGAACAGAGAGTAAAAGGAGGTTTCTGGGGGCAATAAAATAGCTTTAAGGTATAATGTACAGACAAAGGTATGGTAGGATGTGAATACAGTGGAGGTAAACCTAGGTATTGAGTGATAATGAGAGATATTGTCTCTTGAAACATCATTGAAACCAAAAGATACCATCGCATGTGTGGGTGGTGGAATTAATAGGTTGAATAAGGTATTGTGAACAGGACTAGAGGCTCTACAGTGAAATAAGCCAATAAAACTCACCAGAACAGCAATGGACAAGGCATATTGACATTAAGGAGAGGCATGCTTAGTAGAGTGATCAAAAGAGTCCAGTGAGTAGTGAGGTTGGTTGGGGTCACGGCGATTCAGACAGCTAGCCGGGCAATCAGTAGCAAGCTAGCATAGGATGGAGGTCTGTTTTTAGCCACCTCGTGCGTTTCCGTCGGTAGGATTTAGTGGGGTTCCATGTGGTAGAGGTGATCAATCCAACTCACAAAAAAAACAATAGATATAGCTATAGAGGCCCAATAAAAAAAAATATCTAAAAAAAATAAAAAAAATTGTCCGATAGGTCTATTCAGATAGCAGCCGATAAGACAGCTAATGATTAGCGGACCGCAGATGGGCGTTCAGGTAACGTCGCGACGGAGGAGCCAGCCGGATAACTCCCTCGGGTAGATAACGTCGGTAGTTCAGTTGTGAAGGCCCGGTGGGGCTCCGCGTTGGCAGTAAAACCGGTCCGGACAGGTGATTGTAGCCCAGGAGTGACTGATGGAACTCTTCAGCTGGCTAGCTCTAGAATAATTGATGTTTGCTCCGGAATCGACGTAAACCGATAGTCACACGGATAGCAGCTAGCTAGCTGCGAGATCCAGGTATAAATGTCCAGAGTTAGCGGTTGAAATCCGGGGGACATGGAGAGAAAAATAGGTCCGGTATGTTCCGGTTCGAGCCGCGCTGTACAAAACTGGCGATGGATTTTCGAGCTAAAGGACAGCTGATGACCACAAACCGTGGTTAGCTGAATACTAACGATTAGCCAGTAAAGAAGCTAACTAGCTTCTGATTAGTTTCTGGTTAGCTTCAGGTTAGCTTCTGGATTAGTTTCTGGCTAACTTCTGGATTAGTTTCTGGCTAGCTCCTGGCTAGCTTCTATGGAGGATTACAGATTTGAGGTCAATAATACTTTTTTTTAATATAAATTGGTGAGGCGGGTTGCGGGAGAGTGTTTTGAAGATGAGTTAATGGAAACTGAAAAAAATTATAAAAATGTATGCGAGGAAAGTTGTAAATATATACAGTGCCTTGCGAAAGTATTCGGCCCCCTTGAACTTTGCGTCCTTTGCCACATTTCAGGCTTCAAACATAAAGATATAAAACTGTATTTTGTGAAAAATCAACAACTAGTGGGACACAATCATGAAGTGGAACGACATTTATTGGATATTTCAAACTTTTTTAACAAATCAAAAACTGAAAATTTGGGCGTGCAAAATTATTCAGCCCCCTTAAGTTAATACTTTGTAGCGCCACCTTTTGCTGCGATTACAGCTGTAAGTCGCTTGCGGTATGTCTCTGTCAGTTTTGCACACAGAGAAACTGAATTTTTTCCCCATTCCTCCTTGCAAAACAGCTCGAGCTCAGTGAGGTTGGATGGAGAGCATTTGTGAACAGCAGTTTTCAGTTCTTTCCACAGATTCTCGATTGGATTCAGGTCTGGACTTTGACTTGGCCATTCTAACACCTGGATATGTTTATTTTTGAACCATTCCATTGTAGATTGTGCTTTATGTTTTGGATCATTGTCTTGTTGGAAGACAAATCTCCGTCCCAGTCTCAGGTCTTTTGCAGACTCCATTAGGTTTTCTTCCAGAATGGTCCTGTATTTGGCTCCATCCATCTTCCCATCAATTTGAACCATCTTCCCTGTCCCTGCTGAAGAAAAGCAGGTCCAAACCATGATGCTGCCACCACCATGTTTGAAAGTGGGGATGGTGTTCAGGGTGATGAGCTGTGTTGCTTTTACGCCAAACATAACTTTTGCATTGTTGCCAAAAAGTTCAATTTTGGTTTCATCTGACCAGAGCACCTTCTTCCACATGTTTGGTGTGTCTCCCAGGTGGCTTGTGGCAAACTTTAAACGACACTTTTTATGGATATCTTTAAGAAATTGCTTTCTTCTTGCCACTCTTCCATAAAGGCCAGATTTGTGCAATATACGACTGATTGTTGACGTATGGACAGAGTCTCCCACCTCAGCTTTAGATATCTGCAGTTCTTCCAGAGTGATCATGGGCCTCTTGGCTGCATCTCTGATCAGTCTTCTCCTTGTATGAGCTGAAAGTTTAGAGGGACGGCCAGGTCTTGGTAGATTTGCAGTGGTCTGATACTCCTTCCATTTCAATATTATCGCTTGCACAGTGCTCCTTGGGATGTTTAAAGCTTGGGAAATATTTTTGTATCCAAATCCGGCTTTAAACCTCTTCACAACAGTATCTCGGACCTGCCTGGTGTGTTCCTTGTTCTTCATGATGCTCTCTGCGCTTTTAACAGACCTCTGAGACTATCACAGTGCAGGTGCATTTACACGGAGACTTGATTACACACAAGTGGATTGTATTTATCATCATTAGTCATTGGATCATTCAGAAATCCTCACTGAACTTCTGGAGAGAGTTTGCTGCACTGAAAGTATAGGGGCTGAATAATTTTGCACGCCCAATTTTTCAGTTTTTGATTTGTTAAAAAAGTTTGAAATATCCAATAAATGTTGTTCCACTTCATGATTGTGTCCCACTTGTTGATTCTTCACAAAAAAATACAGTTTTATATCTTTATGTTTGAAGCCTGAAATGTGGCAAAAGGTCGCAAAGTTCAAGGGGGCCGAATACTTTCGCAAGGCACTGTATATATATATATATATATGGGACACGACAAGACGAGGACAAAAGATGTCTGACTGCTATGCCATCTTGGAGCAATTGTGATTGTGAACAAATGCATTTGACGTCATTGAGTATTGTTACATTGCACACAATAATATGATTATTGTGAATTGTCAGATGAATATAATAGTTTGATTTAAATGTTTACATGCTTTGCAAAAATAATTATATCTAGTATTCCTATTTACATGGACACATCTGATATCAGGTTACCTGATGATGGGACTGATGAATGCAGAAAACCGGCAATCAAAATAAACGTTCTACCACAGCGACCATGTTATTTTTGGGAAGCATTTTTGATAAAGTTTGTATTTTAACATTATTTCTAAGATGCATTCTTTCAGTTTTTCTGAACTCACTTCACTCGCGTAAAAGAGGGAAGCTCGTGTTGCTGGTGCTAGCACATGCACAGAAATACACAGCTGGAAATGTTTACATGTCTTAATAATTCAAAAGATTGCTCAGAAAACCTGGCAGTGGTGGACAAGCACCCAATTGTCATACTTGAGTAAAATGAAAGATACTTAAATAGGAAATGACTCAAGTAAAAGTGAATTTCACCCAGCAAAATACTACTTGAGTAAAAGTACACTCTAAAAATAAAAGATTCCTGGAGTATCCTTTAGAGGTTCTTCAAATTGAAACTGTGGGGGAACCCCTATAAGTTATTCGAAAAACCATAACATTAGCTAGCTAGCTTATTTACAAGCAAACCTGATTTGTCTGATGCATGTTGCTAGCTTGCTTTCAATATTATTTCAACTCGAACTGGCTAGCTACTGTAAGATCCCTGCTAAATAATCAGGCCAACTAGCTATCTAGTACTTTAGGGCTTCAGCTAACCTCCAAAAAGATGCCAACAAGCAACAACAGTATTGTGGATTTTCTAGGGCAAAAATAATGATCATCAGATAAGGATGCAGTGGCCAGACACCAGTCCCGTTTCAGAGTAACCACCATATATAACCATCATTGATAATGTAATCAGAGCTGTTTGTGTCTTGTATGTTGTAAGGAGGTGCCCCCCATCCATGGTGCCTTAATGGACTACTCTTGGGCCAGGGTGAGTAATGCCAACCAATCAGTGCCATGCTGCTATATGTCCCTTGTGAATTAGCTGTCAATCATAATCTCTGGTTGGCTATGTTCAACTGTGTATTTTATGTTGGCTTCCATTACTATACGGTGGCAGTCTTTCTCGCTCTCCCATCCTCTCTTTCTCTGTGATTGGAGCTAAGTCAGATCGTAAGTCAGGCTCCTTCATGACCAGTATCTGTGATGAGATGGGCCTGGAGCTGATCTACTGGTGCTGGCAAAGGCCTCAGAAGGGACAAAGGGTGATTACTAATAAGACAGGACATCACAAGTGTTTAGCAATATCAAAACCAGAATCAACTTTATTCGCCAAATACATTTGCATGCACAGGAACGTGACTCAAAAAACATAAATTACAGGCAGACAAACTGAATTTACGGACAAGATAACACCACCGCATGTGTCATGAATACATGTGTCACTCATCATCTCTACCTCGATTTTCAACAGATGGAAGACAGGAGAGAGGATTTGGTCATGGAGGCCTCTGACTGAAAGACAGGTTGATGTCTGAATTGGGAAAGACCTCATACTCAGCATTAAAATTAGACAATTAGCCATTTGCACACACTGTATATAGACTTTCTTTTATTTCTATTGTGTTATTGACTGTACGCTTGTTTATTCCATGTGCATCTCTGTGTTGTTGTTTGTGTTGCACTGCTTTGCTTTATCTTAGCCAGGTCACAGTTGTAAATGAGAACTTGTTCTCAACGAGCTTACCTGGTTAAATAAAGGTGAAATATAAATAAATAAAAACCAAGACACATCTATTACTTTTATTGTGTTATTTGATCCGAATAAAAACATTCTGTCCAAACGCCAGATTTCAGTAGCAGAGAGGTAGACAAAGCTGTTAAGGATTTAACTTTTTCTTTAAATGATTGCAAAGTGGAATTATTAGCTGATTTGGGTAAAAAGTTGTATGATTTCACCTAGCCACTGTCTTTTCTCTCCTCATCATTTTGGCCCTCAGTATCCTAGCAACGGTTCCGTTTTGGATTTTCAATAAGGACACAGAGAGCTGTTTTTAGAAGAGTGCAGGCGAGGGGTTACTTAAATTGCTCGCTTCCTAGAGAATAGTAGACCCGATTTTTAAAAACAATTCGGATTTCACAAGCAGAGTAGGGGAAGATTAAAAAATATTTTTGTCTAACTTGTTGGGTTAGTGGTCAAAACGGTAGTGATTTGGAAAGTAATGAATTTACTTGCTTCTGAAATCATTTTTTGCAGCTAGTAACAGCTAGAAAGAGACAGGTGATTGGCTATGAAAACAGCTCTAGTTACAGATTGGTAGGCTCTATTTAAATCCGATTTTTGATTTGTCAAGCAGAGAAGTAGGGAGAGATGTCATAACTTGGAACTGTGGGGTTGTGTTGTGACAAAACTGCACATTTTAGTGGCCTTTTATTGTCCTGAGCTGTTGTTTCCACCTAGCTAGCTACCTAGCTGTTCCAGGCCTGAAGTCGCATGCTGGAACTTCCAGAGGCTTGTAGACCTGAAGCAGTGTGATGTGGTCCAGGTAATTATCAAACACACGTATGCTCACTCACTCAATCAATCACTCTGTTTTGTTGTATCATTATTTTAACTTAAGAAAATTGTTCCTCTCTCTTTTAGATCTGACACCCCTATTACCTCAACCAGTCTTCACGGCTGCAGTTTGCCCCTGTACCTGCTACACCGGATGACTTAGAGCAATCCTGACACTGAATTGATCACAGTGGAGATTGGTGTGGTCTGTAGGGGCGAGGGGCCACGGTGACTGTTGGTTCTGTGTAAAACATGGTACTTGGTGAAGCGTTATTGGAAGAAGGACCTCGTTCTGAAAAGTGTCTCAGTGACCCTCAGAAGTGGTGAAATCCAATTATTTTAAATGTGCTAGCCATCTATGCCCTTTGTTTTGGGACCACTAGGTAATATTTAGATAATGTTATGGGTTTCCTTGTACATATAGACAGGGTTTGAAGTCCTGTGTGGGTGATCATTAAGGTTCTGTGTGAGTACCTAAGAATTTCTAACGTTCTATATGGATTCTGTGAATATATGAAAATATGATGACCTGTATGTGTGTCTAATCGATCACTAGGGATTTGAGAATGTAATAAACAACCTTTTACGACTAGGGGGCAGAATTTACATTTTTGGATAAAAAAAGTTCCCATTTTAAACAAGATATTTTGTCACGAAAGATGCTGGACTATGCATATAATTGACAGTTTTGGATAGAAAACACTGACGTTTCCAAAACTGCAAAGATATTGTCTGTGAGTGCAGCAGAACCAAGATAAAAATCCAATCAGGAAGTGCCGCATTTTTTGAAACCGCCTCATGCCAATGATTCCTTATATGGCTGTGAATGAGCTACGAAAGAGCTTACGTTTTCTACATATTCCCCAAGGTGTCTACAGCATTGTGACGTCTTTTTACGGATTTATGTTGAAGAATAGCCGTAAGGGACCACATTTAGCAAGTGGTCACGTGATGTCTCCCGCAGAAAATCTTGCGTAAAATACTGAGGTAGCCATTTATCCAATCGCTTCTTATGAGAAACCAATTATACCCGACGGATATATTATCGAATTGTTATGTGAAAAACACCTTGAGGATTGATTCTAAACAACATTTGCCATGTTTCTGTCGATATTATGGAGCTAATTTGGAAAAAAGTTTGGCGTTGTAGTGACAGCATTGTCCGGTCGATTTCTCAGCCAAGCGTGATGAACAAACGGGAGCTATTTCACCTACAAAAATAATATTTTTGGAAAAAAAGGAACATTTGCTATCTAACTGGGAGTCTCCTGAGTGAAAACATGCAAAGTTCTTCAAAGGTAAATAGATTGCTTTTCTTATTTTTGTGAAAATGTTACCTGCTGCCAGCAGAGCCTAGCATAGCATTTTGCCATGATAAACATTTGTGAAAATGCTTGTCTAGCATTGGCTGTAAAAGCATATTTTGAATATCTGAGATGACAGTGTGATTGACTGTGTCTCAATATATTTCATTTGGGATTTTCATGAGTAGTAACATTTTCTAGGGGTATTTATGTCCGCTGCGTTATGCTAATTCGTTTGAGGCTATGATTACGCTCCCGGAGCCGGGTTTGAGAGTCACAAGAATTAAACAACCCATGCGTAGACGTACGTAGGTTCAGAGTGGTCTCTTTATGGATCATTTGTTAGAAATAAGGTTAACCTCTTTCTGCTAGGGGGCACTATTTTATGTTTTGAAAAATAACGTTCCCAAAGTAAACGGCCTATTTCTCAAGCCCATATGCTAGAATATGCATATAATTGACAGATTAGGATAGAAAACACTAACGTTTCCAAAACTGTCAAAATATTGTCTGTGAGTATAAAAGAACTGATATTGCAGGCGAAAACCTGAGGAAAATCAAACCAGGAAGTGGCTTCTATTTTGAAAGCTGCATGTTCCATAGCCTGCCTTCACTCCATTTAAAGGGATATCAACCAGATTCCTTTTGTTATCGCTTCCTCAAGGTGTCAACAGTCTTTAGACATAGTTTCAGGCTTTAATTTTGAGAAATGAGCGAGAAAGATAACATCGCGTCAGGTGTTTGCATGAGTTTTGCTTGCACAACAGAGCTTGGGCAGTCATCGTCTCTCCCTCTCCACAAGCTTCCTACAATAAGTTGGGTGAATTTTGGCCCATTCCTCCTGACAGAGCTGGTGTAACTGAGTCAGGTTAGTAGGCCTCCTTGCTCGCACATGCTTTTTCAGTTCTGCCCACAAATTTTCTATGGGATTGAGGTCAGGGCTTTGTGATGGCCACTCCAATACCTTGACTTTGTTATCCTTAGCCATTTTGCCACAAATTTGGAAGTATGCTTGGAGTCATTGTCCATTTGGAAGACCCATTTGCGACCAAGCACCAACTTCCTGACTAATGTCTTGAGATATTGCTTCAATATATCCACATAATTTCCCTCCCTTATGATGCAATCTATTTTGTGAAGTGCACCAGTCCCTTCTGCAGCAAAGCACCTCCATGCTGCCAGCCCCGTGCTTCACGGTTGGGATGGTGTTCTTCAGCTTGCAAGCCACCCCCTTTTTTCTCCAAACATAACAATGGTCATATTATGGCCAAACAGTCCTATCTTTGTTTCATCAGGCCAGGGGACATTTCTCCAAAAAGTATGATCCTTGTCCCCATGTGCATTTGTAAACCGTAGTCTGGCTTTTTTTATGTCGGTTGCTGAGCGGCCTTTCAGGTTATGTCGATTATAGGACTTGTTTTACTGTGGATATAGATACTTTTGTACCTGTTTCCTCCAGTATCTTCACAAGGTCCTTTGCTGTTGTTCTGGGACTGATTTGCACTTTTCGCACCAAAGTACGTTCATCTCTAGGAGACCGAACACATCTCCTTCCTGAGAGGTATGACGGCTGTGTGGTCCCATGGTGTTAATACTTGCGTACTGTTGTTTGTACAGATTAACGTGGTACCTTCAGGCATTTGGAAATTGCTCCCAAGGATAAACCAGACTTGTGGATGTCTAGAATTCTTTTTCTGAGGTCTTGGCTAATTTCTTTTGATGTTCCTATGATTTCAAGCGAAGAGGCACTGAGTTTGAAAGTAGGCCTGAAATACATCCACAGGTACACCTCCAATTGACTCAAATGATGTCAATTAGCCTATCAGAAGCTTCTATAGCCATGACATAATTTTCTGGAATTTTCCAAGCTGTTTAAAGGCACAATCAACTTAGTTTATGTCAACTTCTGACCCACTGGAATTGTGATACAGTGAATTATAAGTGAAATAATCTGTCTGTAATCCATTGTTGGAAAAATTACTTGTGTCATGCACAAAGTAGATGTCCTAACTGACTTGCCAAACCTATAGTTTGTTAACAAGAAATTTGTGGAGTGGTTGAAAAAACTAGTTTTAATCAAATCAAATCACATTTTTATTTGTCACATACACATGGTTAGCAGATGTTAATGCGAGTGTAGCGAAATGCTTGTGCTTCTAGTTCCGACAATGCAGTAGTAACCAACAAGTAATCTAACTAACAATTCCTAAACTACTGTCTTATACACAGTGTAAGGGGATAAAGAATATGTACATAAGGATATATGAATGAGTGATGGTACAGAGCAGCATAGGCAAGATACAGTAGATGGTATCGAGTACAGTATATACATATGAGATGAGTATGTAAACAAAGTGGCATAGTTAAAGTGGCTAGTGATACATGTATTACATAAAGATGCAGTCGATGATATAGAGTACAGTATATACGTATGCATATGAGATGAATAATGTAGGGTAAGTAACATTATATAAGGTAGCATTGTTTAAAGTGGCTAGTGATATATTTACATCATTTCCCATCCATTCCCATTATTAAAGTGGCTGGAGTTGAGTCAGTGTCAGTGTGTTGGCAGCAGCCACTCAATGTTAGTGGTGGCTGTTTAACAGTCTGATGGCCTTGAGATAGAAGCTGTTTTTCAGTCTCTCGGTCCCAGCTTTGATGCACCTGTACTGACCTCGCCTTCTGGATGATAGCGGGGTGAACAGGCAGTCTCTCGGTCCCAGCTTTGATGCACCTGTACTGACCTTGCCTTCTGGATGATAGCGGGGTGAACAGGCAGTGGTGAACAATGTGGTTGATGTCCTTGACGATCTTTTTGGCCTTCCTGTAAAATCGGGTGGTGTAGGTGTCCTGGAGGGCAGGTAGTTTGCCCCCGGTGATGCGTTGTGCAGACCTCACTACCCTCTGGAGAGCCTTGCGGTTGAGGATGGAGCAGTTGCCGTACCAGGCGGTGATACAGCCCGCCAGGATGCTCTCGATTGTGCATCTGTAGAAGTTTGTGAGTGCTTTTGGTGACAAGCCGAATTTCTTCAGCCTCCTGAGGTTGAAGAGACGCTGCTGCGCCTTCTTCACGATGCTGTCTGTGTGAGTGGACCAATTCAGTTTGTCTGTGATGTGTATGCCGAGGAACTTAAAACTTGCTACTCTCTCCACTACTGTTCCATCGATGTGGATAGGGGGGTGCTCCCTCTGCTGTTTCCTGAAGTCCACAATCATCTCCTTAGTTTTGTTGACGTTGAGTGTGAGGTTATTTTCCTGACACCACACTCCGAGGGCCCTCACCTCCTCCCTGTAGGCCGTCTCGTCGTTGTTGGTAACCAAGCCTACCACTGTTGTGTCGTCCGCAAACTTGATTATTGAGTTGGAGGCGTGCGTGGCCACGCAGTCGTGGGTGAACAGGGAGTACAGGAGAGGGCTCAGAACGCACCCTTGTGGGGCCCCAGTGTTGAGGATCAGCGGGGAGGAGATGTTGTTACCTACCCTCACCACCTGGGGGCGGCCCGTCAGGAAGTCCAGTACCCAGTTGCACAGGGCGGGGTCGAGACCCAGGGTCTCGAGCTTGATGACGAGCTTGGAGGGTACTATGGTGTTGAATGCCGAGCTGTAGTCGATGAACAGCATTCTCACATAGGTATTCCTCTTGTCCAGATTAGTTAGGGCAGTGTGCAGTGTGGTTGAGATTGCATCGTCTGTGGACCTATTTGGGTGGTAAGCAAATTGGAGTGGGTCTAGGGTGTCAGGTAGGGTGGAGGTGATATGGTCCTTGACTAGTCTCTCAAAGCACTTCATGATGACGGAAGTGAGTGCTACAGGGCGGTAGTCGTTTAGCTCAGTTACCTTAGCTTTCTTGGGAACAGGAACAATGGTGGCCCTCTTGAAGCATGTGGGAACAGCAGACTGGTATAGGGATTGATTGAATATGTCCGTAAACACACCAGCCAGCTGGTCGGAGCATGCTCTGAGGGCGCGGCTGGGGATGCCGTCTGGGCCTGCAGCCTTGCGAGGGTTAACACGTTTAAATGTTTTACTCACCTCGGCTGCAGTGAAGGAGAGACCGCATGTTTCCGTTGCAGGCCGTGTCAGTGGCACTGTATTGTCCTCAAAGCGGGCAAAAAAGTTATTTAGTCTGCCTGGGAGCAAGACATCCTGGTCCGTGACTGAGCTGGATTTCTTCCTGTAGTCCGTGATTGACTGTAGACCCTGCCACATGCCTCTTGTGTCTGAGCCGTTGAATTGAGATTCTACTTTGTCTCTGTACTGACGCTTAGCTTGTTTGATAGCCTTGCGGAGGGAATAGCTGCACTGTTTGTACTCGGTCATGTTACCAGACACCTTGCCCTGATTAAAAGCAGTGGTTCGCGCTTTCAGTTTCACGCGAATGCTGCCATTAATCCACGGTTTCTGGTTAGGGAATGTTTTAATCGTTGCTATGGGAACGACATCTTCAACGCACGTTCTAATGAACTCACACACCGAATCAGCGTATTCGTCAATGTTGTTATCTGACGCAATACGAAACATCACCCAGTCCACGTGATGGAAGCAGTCTTGGAGTGTGGAGTCAGCTTGGTCGGACCAGCGTTGGACAGACCTCAGCGTGGGAGCTTCTTGTTTTAGTTTTTGTCTGTAGGCAGGTATCAGCAAAATGGAGTCGTGGTCAGCTTTTCCGAAAGGCAGGGCCTTATATGTGTCGCGGAAGTTAGAGTAACAGTGATCCAAGGTTTTTCCACCCCTGGTTGCGCAATCGATATGCTGATAAAATTTAGGGAGTCTTGTTTTCAGATTAGCCTTGTTAAAATCCCCAGCAACAATGAATGCAGCCTCCTGATAAATGGTTTCCAGTTTGCAAAGAGTTAAATAAAGTTCGTTCAGAGCCATCGATGTGTCTGCTTGGGGGGGGATATATACGGCTGTGATTATAATCGAAGAGAATTCTCTTGGTAGATAATGCGGTCTACATTTGATTGTGAGGAATTCTAAATCATGTGAACAGAAGGATTTGAGTTCCTGTATGTTTCTTTCATCGCACCATGTCTCGTTAGCCATAAGGCATACGCCCCCACCCCTCTTCTTACCAGAAAGGTGTTTGTTTCTGTCGGCGCGATGCGTGGAGAAACCTGTTGGCTGCACCGCTTCGGATAGCGTCTCTCCAGTGAGCCATGTTTCTGTGAAGCACAGAACGTTACAGTCTCTGATGTCCCTCTGGAATGCTACCCTTGCTCGGATTTCATCAACCTTGTTGTCAAGAGACTGGACATTGGCAAGAAGAATGCTAGGGAGCGGTGCACGGTGTGCCCGTCTCCGTAGTCTGACCAGAAGACCGCCTCGTTTCCCTCCTTTTCGGAGTCGTTTTTTTTGGGTCGCTGCATGCGATCCATTCCGTTGTCCTGTTTGTAAGGCAGAACACAGGATCCGCGTCGCGAAAAACATATTCTTGGTCGTACTGATGGTGAGTTGACGCTGATCTTATATACAGTAGTTCTTCTCGACTGTATGTAATGAAACCTAAGATGACCTGGGGTACTAATGTAAGAAATAACACGGGAAAAAAAACAAAAAACTGCATAGTTTCCTAGGAACGCGAAGCGAGGCGGCTGTCTCTGTCGGCGCCGGAAGTACATACATAATGTACATAATGACTCCAACCTAAGTGTATATAAACTTCCAACTTCAACTGTACATAATGCAGTGGCTTTGTAGCTCAATGAACTACTAGCAATAGCATATGGGACCTCATGTTTTATGAGGCCTTCCTAAATCTCTCTCTTTGCAAAAAGAATATAGCCTATCAATTGAAAGATTAGGCTATTTACAAGGATTTAGCAAAGGGAAAAAAGGGTACAAAAGTACAAAAGTACAAAATAACCATAAAATACCAAATACATTCTGCAACTAAGCAGAAGGTGAGGCCCACTTGATTTTAGGATACATAATTTTCCTCTCTTGGATCAATTGTTTAACCACTCTCAAGAAGTCCTAGGCTCCACAACCCAAATCGGAGTGTCTAAAAATAGAGCGCACTGTCACAACTGTTGCTGCATGCACAGGATCTGACCCACAGTGAATGAATCACTGCCATATCATCCCTTACGGCCAATTCTGACCCCTCCCGTTATTCACATATAGAAAATAGGCTATGATTGTAGTTATGACATGGTGGTCCAGACGGGTGTGACGTAGTCCGATGGTTCCTTTATATACTCCACTCTTGCACACCTCACACCATTCAAGTTTAACTGACTTTCATACAGAACTCAATGAACTACTGTGCGTGAAACTGCTGCTTTAATACTCACCAGCTATGGAACGAACTGAACTGAAGCATCATTTCTCAGAAAGTGACATTATTCTCTAAGCCTATCTATTAAGAAACAAAAACTACATTTGTCAAGTCACTGCCAATTAACAACCAGTGACCGGCTGTAAATCGGACTGTGAATCGGACCATTTAATTCATCATTGTCCTACCTAACAAGAAGTGACTTCTTCACATCCGAAAAGTTTTTGGGGGAACAGTTTTTAAAACTCATCTCTCCAAGTTTTAAACTTTTACAACAGCGAATAACACGCTAAACCTTTTTGCAGATAATTTCACACATCGGTCTATCTTTCTGTATAAAAAGCCACACACAGAAACTGCCAGCATGTCAAGCAGTAATGCACATTACTATGACGACAGCCATCCACCACAGTACTACCAGGGCACTGACAACTCTGAAGGGGACAAGGAAGACGAGATGCCGGCTACAGAGATGGACCTTGCCGAGGATGCGCCATGGAAGAAAATACAACAGAACACTTTCACCAGGTGGTGCAATGAGCACCTCAAGTGCATCAACAAGAGCATCACTGACTTACAGAAGGATGTTGGCGACGGTTTAAAGCTGATCGGGCTCCTGGAAGTTCTGAGTCAGAAGAAGATGTACAGAAAGCATCACAATAGACCCAACTTCAGACAGATGAAACTGGAAAATGTATCGGTGGCCCTTGAATTCTTGGACGGGGAACACATCAAGTTGGTGTCTATTGGTAAGAGATAATTTAGCTTTTGGGGACAATTCTTTATTTATTGTTATTCATCTTTGGGAGAGAAAGGGGGGGAGAGAGAGAGAGGGAGAGAAGAGGGAGTTCAATCAAACTCCGGTGCATAATCGGGACAGAGGGAGTAACAGAACAGGACAATACATGTGCCTGTATTTATTTTAACAAAATATATCAAGATAATAGCTTTTTTACTGATTCATAAATCTATTTTCTTTAGGTTACAATATAGACTCTACAGATATTAATGAATTAATCAATGGATAATACATTCACTATAGACTGTCAGTGTCATGTCACAAAATATTTGTACTTAATACACAGTAGAGTAATAGTATGGGTTAACACATAAGTGGATCTTAGATTGTCGACCACATATAATGGAAAGACCAATTTGAATCATTCAGCTGAGTGACTAAACATCCATCCACACTGCAGTATTATGGCACCTCTGTAAACCCAGTTTGGAGTAGAGGTGTGTGGGTAAAATCACTGATGAAGCCAAGTCAGTAAAAAAGCCATATTAGGTTGTGATAATTGTGTTGTTTGCTCTATAACCTATTCGTTCATACGCCAACGTGATATACAATAAGGCCTAGACAACAAAAAGACAAGTCACACATTGTCAGAATAAATTCAACAACACATATGTTTGTTTCATCACAAAACTGGAGAGCAGTTCATGAAGCAAATACTGCACATACCAAACAGTTATATCACCTGCAGTATGGTCAAGCAAGATTTAGAACCACAGAGTTACCGCAAGTCAGCACAAAGACAACAGGAGCACTGCCTCTGCTATTTCAGCACCATTTCAACTTAAACATTTAAACATCATCAAATCAACAAGACTATATATGCTTAGTTTAATACACTAAAAACAAACTTAAAGATACCAAAAACAATTTAGTCTAATCAATGTTGCTAAAAAAATCATGTGGCTGTCCATGGCAAAAATATTGAAAAAAGGGAGACCATATGCTTGCTGGCATCAATCAATCAAATGCTACGGCGGCAACATGTTATACTCTTTTGGTCCAGATAGCATCAGATACATGGGGTACACATACTGAGACAGAGAGGCGCTCTTTCCCTCGCTCGGATGATTTCTCCAGTGAGATTCAGCCACTTGCTAATTTAGTGAAAACACAGAGAGAGACGGGATATAACATATTTTATAATTGTATTTATACAATGCCACTGCCAGTTTGTCAGGTGCTCTACTGAAGCATGGCTTTCACAAAGTAGAAATGGGTTAGTCAGCACTCTGGAAACTCTTACAGCAGAGGTGCCGTTGCGATCTCTCCCTCATGGGGCTCCTGAGTGGCGCAGCAGTCTAAGGCACTGCATCTCAGTGCAAGAGGTGTATCACAACTGGCTGTGATTGGGAGTACCATAAGGCGGTGCACAATTGGCCCAGTGTTGTCTGGGTTAGGGTTTGGCCGGGGTAGGCCATAATTGTAAATAAGAATTTGTTCATAACTGACTTGACTAGTTAAATAAAGTTTTAATAAAAAAATTTCAGGGCCAAGGCTGAAGCCAGCCATCCATCCTAAACTCTCAAATCTACTGAGGTGGGCAGTGGCAGGCCATCACTCTGGCCTCTGAAAATTTAGTAAGACCATGTTAATGAGAATCACACACAACGATGTTGTGCATGCGTGCACAGATGGACACACCCACAACACACACACCCCTCTCACTCTGCACTCACTCCACACCTCATAATCACACTCACTGAAGATCAGATGAGTCAGGCCAAGGGACAGGAAATGACACTAAAATAGCCTGGTGGTCCCAGATCAGTTAGGGCTGCATAGCCAAATCCGATGTTCATTGTTTTGTAGATCAATTATGAGAAATTATGAGAAAGATGATAGGAGTTGGCTGTAATACAAAACTGATCTAGGCCCAGTCTAGCTGAACAGTGGGTGCATGGCTAGAATCCTCCTGGGATGGTGTGATTATGAGGTGAGGTTTAGGCTGGCTGCAAGCATGTGCGATGTGTTAGGGATAATCATAGAGGTATTCTGTTCAAAGAGGTAGCTAAACCCCGGGATGAGTGATTGAGGCATAGATTGCTGAACCTTGGACTCTGTGGACCCTGGACTCCCTTAGCAGCAACTACTAGCTAGACATAGACACATACAGTACTTCCACTGGATAGAGCTGGTTGCAATAATGTCATTTTATACGGGCCAGGTTGTGTACTGGTTGAATAAGCAGGGGGCAAACTTAGCAGTAGCTTTAGATAAACAGTTATCTCGGTTAACCCAGAACTAATGCTCAATAGTCAGTCGACGAGAGACTAGGTAAATAGAGATACTGAACAGTAGCCTAAGTTTATGTCTGAGGTAAGAGGGCATCCTGGACATGTTGGCGCCATGCCTGCGAACATTCAAAGTTTTAAGTTTAAGCATAAGCCAATTTAAATAATTGACGCAGTTGCACGTGATCAAAAGCTGTTCCCATCATGCAACCTGGTAAATGTAGCCCTATGCTAACGTCACCATTTAGCTGTGATTTAATCCGGTTCAAACTCAATATTAACTCTTTAAAATCACTGACGTAGTTGGAAGGGATAGAACACTTTACCATGAGAGCGTCCTTAACAGCAGTCAAACGGCCCCATCTGCTAATGAAAGTTTTTAAAACACGCATTGGTTTAGCTGACAGATTAGCTGACAGTGTTGCAAGCCTGGCTTCTGGTGATTTTTGCTATGTTCTGCAAGTTCGAATACCAGCAGAAATATACGTTTTTCTTTTGAAATGTAGAATTACATTTATTGTGTTAGCATGTTGAGAAGGGAAGTGCAGCCAAAATACGTTTACTGAGAAGCTTCTTGTTGGAATCGCACTTGCAGACGGACATAAATAATCATTGCTACATAGACGTGTAGGGCTACATTTACATGTACAACCAAGGTTTTATACACATTCTTATAATCATCTGCTTCGTCGCATATGTGTGGACCAGCAGTGAACAGTGTTTTCCTTAAGAAAAATGCTTGAAATTCTTTAGCAGTTATTCACCATGAAAGCAGTTATGAATACAGTACATGACAGGATGCATGGCTCTCAACCTTCGCCTCCACCGAGTCCATATGGGAGTTGAAGCATTGGGACAAGACTAACTACTAACTACTAATAAAAAAGTACAAAAATATATATATATAAAATTAAAAAGGCTTCATTCTGGTTCACAGAGGAACTCTGGAGCTCTGTCACCTCCCTGACCAAGGCACTTATCCCCTGATTGCTCAGTTTGGCCGGGCTGCCAGCTCTAGGAAGAGTCTTGGTGGTTCCAAACTTCTTCCATTTAAGAATGATGGAGGCCACTCTGTTCTTGAGGACCTTCAATGCTGCAGAAATGTTTTGGTACCCTTCCCCAGATCTGTGCCTTGACAAGTCCTTCATGGCTTTGTTTTTGCTCTGACATTCATTGTCAACTGTGGGACCTTATATAGACAGGTGTGTTCCTTTCCAAATCATGTCAAATTAATTTAATTTACCACTGGTGGACTCCAATCAAGTTGTAGAAACATCTCAAGGATGATCAATCGGAACAGGATGCACCTGAGATCAATTTCGAGTCTAATAGCAAAGAGTCTGAATACTTATGTAAATAAGGTAGGCTATGATTGTAGTTTTAAGGTATTCTGTTTTCTATTCTATTCTGTTTTTTTTTATGTATATAAACATTTCCAAAAACCTGTTCTTGCTTTGTCAGAATGGGGTATTGTGTGTAAATTGATGAGGATTTATTTTTATATATTTACATTTTAGAATAAGGCTGTAACGTAACAAAATGTGGGAAAAGGGAAGGGGTCTGAAAACTTTCCGAATGCACTAAATAGCATTTACAAAAAATAATAGAATATAATCTATGAATTAGATATCTGAGAACAGCAATATTTTACACACACAAATGTACCCATAAGTAATCATTTCTGATGAAAACAAATGTGAAAAATTGGTGGATTTAGCGTTTTGGAAAGAAACTCTTCATATTGACATTTTGATTCATTTCAATATTGATGTGTCACAAAGATACAGATAGAGGGTTTTTGTTTCTTTGTTTCTTTTGTTCCATCTTATGATATGATAAGGGTTAGGACTATGAGAAGCCTAGCTAGCGTTTTCCAGACTCACATTTCACTAAGTAGATGTGTTATTAAACCCATGACACTGGTGACTGATTTCTCTCCCCACACTGCGCGATGAAATTCCTAGTGTGACCGCCGCTTTGAGCGGGTGGTTGTGAAGGGCATGGCGTGTGTGTCGTGATGCCCGGGGGTAGTCTCTATGGAGAGCGATGGACCTCATACCTCTGGAATGTCCCAACGTCCTGCAGTATAGTGTCAGCAAAGAAGTTAGGGGTCATTCACACAATGCCCACCTCAAAGTGTGTTTGTTGGGGAGTGGCAGGCAGAGAAGGTGTTTATACTTGCGACCTTGTCAGTCTGACAGAAACGGGACACGATAACGGCAGCACTGTCATTCCTCTCCTGACGCCTGCCTCTTGAGACTTGATGCAGCAACACCAAGTGACCAGTGAAAACAAACCATGAAATAACTTTTCTGTGTTGTCACTGCAACTGAGTATGTGATACTGAGTACGTGTCACTGGCACACACTTTTTGATAGGTGGTGATAGGCAGTATTAAAACTACATCAAGCCAAACAACCCTCCTACCTGTTGAGCTTGAAAATCAAGGCAGTGGTGCAGATCTTGACACAAACCGATGCGCCTGGCACCAACTACCATACCCCGTTCAAAGGAACATCAATCTTTTGTCTTGCCCATTCCCTCCCTGAATACATTGAGTATACAATACATGGATTACTGTGTATCTTCCTCTATATTTTTTACTACAAAACATAGAAACCTGCCATGTTCACATATGTTGATGTTGGGCTGGTGCTGGAGATGATGAATATGAAGTTGAAAATGGCCCTTATATATATAGTTGAAGTTGTAAGTTTACATGCACTTAGGTTGGAGTCATTCACATTCGTATTTCAACCACTCCACAAATGTCTTGTTAACAAACTATAGTGTTGGCAAGTCGGTTAGGACATCTACTTTGTGCATGGCACAAGTAATTTTTCCAACAATGGTTTACAGACAGATTATTTCACTTATAATTTACTGTATGACAATTCCAGTGGGTCAGCAGGAGTTGACATACACTAAGTTGACTGTGTCTTTAAACAGCTTGTAAAATTGAAGAAAATTATGTAATGGCTTTAGAAGCTTCTGATAGGCTAATTGACATCATTAGGGTCAATTTGAGGTGTATCTGTGGATGCATTTCAAGGCCTACCTTCAAACTCAGTGCCTCTTCGCTTGACATCATGGGAAAACCAAAATAAATCAGTCAAGACCTCAATTTTTTTTGTAGACCTCTGCAAGGAAGTCTACAATTTGGGAGCAATTGGGAGCAATTTCCTGAAGGTACCACTTTCATCTTTACAAACAATAGGACCCAAGTATAAACACCATGGGACCACGCAGCCATTATACCGCTCAGGAAGGAGACGTGTTCTGTCTCCTGGAGATGAACGTACTTTGGGGCAAAAAATGTAAATCAATCCCAGAACAACTGCAAAGGACCTTGTGAAGATACTGGAGGAAACAGGTACAAAAGTATCTATATCCACAGCAAAACGAGTCCCCAATATCGACATAACCTGAAAGGCTGCTCAGCAAGGAAGAAGCCACTGCTCCAAAACCGCAACTGCACATGGGGACAAAGATTGTACTTTTTGGAGAAATGTCCTCTGGTCTGATGAAACAAAAACTGTTTGGCCATAATGACCATCGTTATGTTTGGAGGAAAAATGGGGAGGCTTGCAAGCCAAAGAATACCATCCCAACCGTGAAGCACGGGGGTGGCAGCATCATGTTGTGGGGGTGCTTTGCTGCAGGAGGGACTGGTGCACTTCACAAAATTGATGTCAGGAAAAGGATGTGGATATATTGAAGCAACATCTCAAGACATATGTCAGGAAGTTGAAGCTTGGTCGCAAATGGGTCTTCCAAATGGACAATGACCCCAAGCATACTTCCAAAGTTGTGGCAACATGGCTTAAGGACAACAAAGTCAAGGTATTGGAGTGGCCATCACAAAGCCCTGACCTCAATCCTATAGAAAATGTGTGGGCAGAACTGAAAAAGTGTGTGTGAGCAAGGAGGCCTACAAACCTGACTCAGTTACCCCAGCTCTATCAGGAGGAATGGGCCAAAATTCACCCGTCTTATTGTGGGAAGCTTGTGGAAGGCTACCCAAAACGTTTGACCCAAGTTAAACAATTTAAAGGCAATGCTACCAAATACTAATTGAGTGTATGTACATTTACATTTACATTTAAGTCATTTAGCAGACGCTCTTATCCAGAGCGACTTACAAATTGGTGAATTCACCTTCTGACATCCAGTGGAACAGCCACTTTACAATAGTGCATCTAAATCATTTAAGGGGGGGGGTGAGAAGGATTACTTTGTCCTATCCTAGGTATTCCTGCAAGAGGTGGGGTTTCAGGTGTCTCCGGAAGGTGGTGATTGACTCCGCTGTCCTGGCGTCGTGAGGGAGTTTGTTCCACCATTGGGGGGCCAGAGCAGCGAACAGTTTTGACTGGGCTGAGCGGGAACTGTACTTCCTCAGTGGTAGGGAGGCGAGCAGGCCAGAGGTGGATGAACGCAGTGCCCTTGTTTGGGTGTAGGGCCTGATCAGAGCCTGGAGGTACTGCGGTGCCGTTCCCCTCACAGCTCCGTAGGCAAGCACCATGGTCTTGTAGCGGATGCGAGCTTCAACTGGAAGCCAGTGGAGAGAGCGGAGGAGCGGGGTGACGTGAGAGAACTTGGGAAGGTTGAACACCAGGCGGGCTGCGGCGTTCTGGATGAGTTGTAGGGGTTTAATGGCACAGGCAGGGAGCCCAGCCAACAGCGAGTTGCAGTAATCCAGACGGGAGATGACAAGTGCCTGGATTAGGACCTGCGCCGCTTCCTGTGTGAGGCAGGGTCGTACTCTGCGGATGTTGTAGAGCATGAAACCTGACTGATTTGGATCAAGAAGGTCATTCTGAGAGAGATAGCGGGAGAGCTGGCCAAGGACGGCACGTTCAAGAGTTTTGGAGAGAAAAGAAAGAAGGGATACTGGTCTGTAGTTGTTGACATCGGAGGGATTGAGTGTAGGTTTTTTCAGAAGCGGTGCAACTCTCGCTCTCTTGAAGACGGAAGGGACGTAGCCAGCGGTCAGGGATGAGTTGATGAGCGAGGTGAGGTAAGGGAGAAGGTCTCCGGAAATGGTCTGGAGAAGAGAGGAGGGGATAGGGTCAAGCGGGCAGGTTGTTGGGCGGCCGGCCGTCACAAGAAGCGAGATTTCATCTGGAGAGAGAGGGCAGAAAGAGGTCAGAGCACAGGGTAGGGCAGTGTGAGCGGAACCAGCGGTGTCGTTTGACTTAGCAAACGAGGATCGGATGTCGTCGACCTTCTTTTCAAAATGGTTGACGAAGTCATCTGCAGAGAGGGAGGAGGGGGGAGGGGGAGGAGGATTCAGGAGGGAGGAGAAGGTGGCAAAGAGCTTCCTAGGGTTAGAGGCAGATGCTTGGAATTTAGAGTGGTAGAAAGTGGCTTTAGCAGCAGAGACAGAGGAGGAAAATGTAGAGAGGAGGGAGTGAAAGGATGCCAGGTCCGCAGGGAGGCGAGTTTTCCTCCATTTCCGCTCGGCTGCCCGGAGCCCTGTTCTGTGAGCTCGCAATGAGTCGTCGAGCCACGGAGCGGGAGGGGAGGACCGAGCCGGCCTGGAGGATAGGGGACATAGAGAGTCAAAGGATGCAGAAAGGGAAGAGAGGAGGGTTGAGGAGGCAGAATCAGGAGATAGGTTGGAGAAGGTATGAGCAGAGGGAAGAGATGATAGGATGGAAGAGGAGAGAGTAGCGGGGGAGAGAGAGCGAAGGTTGGGACGGCGCGATACCATCCGAGTAGGGGCAGTGTGGGAAGTGTTGGATGAGAGCGAGAGGGAAAAGGATACAAGGTAGTGGTCGGAGACTTGGAGGGGAGTTGCAATGAGGTTAGTGGAAGAACAGCATCTAGTAAAGATGAGGTCGAGCGTATTGCCTGCCTTGTGAGTAGGGGGGGAAGGTGAGAGGGTGAGGTCAAAAGAGGAGAGGAGTGGAAAGAAGGAGGCAGAGAGGAATGAGTCAAAGGTAGACGTGGGGATGTTAAAGTCGCCCAGGACTGTGAGAGGTGAGCCGTCCTCAGGAAAGGAGCTTATCAAGGCATCAAGCTCATTGATGAACTCTCCGAGGGAACCTGGAGGGCGATAAATGATAAGGATGTTAAGCTTGAAAGGGCTGGTAACTGTGACAGCATGGAATTCAAAGGAGGCGATAGACAGATGGGTAAGGGGAGAAAGAGAGAATGACCACTTGGGAGAGATGAGGATCCCGGTGCCACCACCCCGCTGACCAGAAGCTCTCGGGGTGTGCGAGAACACGTGGGCGGACGAAGAGAGAGCAGTAGGAGTAGCAGTGTTATCTGTGGTGATCCATGTTTCCGTCAGTGCCAAGAAGTCGAGGGACTGGAGGGAGGCATAGGCTGAGATGAACTCTGCCTTGTTGGCCGCAGATCGGCAGTTCCAGAGGCTACCGGAGACCTGGAACTCCACGTGGGTCGTGCGCGCTGGGACCACCAGATTAGGGTGGCCGCGGCCACGCGGTGTGGAGCGTTTGTATGGTCTGTGCAGAGAGGAGAGAACAGGGATAGATAGACACATAGTTGACAGGCTACAGAAGAGGCTACACTAATGCAAAGGAGATTGGAATGACAAGTGGACTACACGTCTCGAATGTTCAGAAAGTTAAGCTTACGTAGCAAGAATCTTATTGACTAAAATGAATGAAATGATACAGTACTGCTGGAGTAGGCTAGCTGGCAGTGGCTGCGTTGTTGACTTTGTAGGCTAGCTGGCAGTGGCTGCGTTGTTGACACTACACTAATCAAGTCGTTCCGTCGAGTGTAATAGTTTCTACAGTGCTGCTATTCGGGGGCTAGCTGGCTAGCTAGCAGTGTTGATTACGTTACGTTACGTTAAAAGAACGACAATAGCTGGCTAGCTAACCTAGAAAATTGCTCTAGACTACACAATTGTCTTAGATACAAAGACGGCTATGTAGCTAGCTAGCTACGATCAAACAAATCAAACTGTTGTACTGTAATGAAGTGAAATGAAAATGTAGCTACCTGTGGAGCGAAGCGGAATGTTGACCGGGTTGTTGAAGTTCTATTCGGTAGACGCTGGCTAGCTGTTGGCTAGCTAGCTAGCAGTATCTCCTACGTTAAGGACGACAAATAGCTGGCTAGCTAACCTCGGTAAATTAAGATAATCACTCTAAGTCTACACACTCTAAACTACACAATTATCTTGGATACGAAGACAGCAAAGACAACTATGTAGCTAGCTAACACTGCACTAATCGAGTCGTTCCAGTTGAGTGTAATAGTTTCTACAGTTTCTACAGTGCTGGTAGACGGTGGACATTAGCTAGCTGCTGGGCAGATAGCAGTTAGGACGACGAAATACGATAATTACGCAATTATCTTTGATACAAAGACGGCTATGTAGCTAGCTAAGAAGAAATTGCTAAGATTAGACAAATCAAACCGTTGTACTATAATGAAATGTAATGAAAATGTAATGAAAAGTTATACTACCTGCGGACCGAAGTGTAGATGCGACCGCTCGCTCCAACCCGTAAACTTCTGACCCACTGGGAATGTGATGAAATAAATTAAAGCTGAAATAAATCATTCTCTCTATTATTATTCTAACATTTCACATTCTTAAAATAAAGTGGTGATCCTAACTGACCTAAAACAGGGAATGTTTTCTAGGATTCAATGTCAGGAATTGTGAAAAGCTTAGTTCAAATGTATTTTGCTAAGGTGTATGTAAACATCCGACTTCAACTCTGTATGTATTAGCCTATTTGACAATGGTTTTGGGTACACTTTACCCTCTCTAGTTTGTCTACTCTTAATCAAAGTATGAGACTATTGTTTGGTTTATTTAGTCTCTGAGTTTGGTTAGTTTTGAAGAGGTACGAAGAGTGATGACTGATCTAAGAATACACTGGTTAAGTTTGTTGGCATGATTACCAGCCTCTTTACTGTCCTACTACTTAGTGCATCTTCCTGGATTTATCTCACACTAAGATAACTTATTTTCCAAAGTACTTTCAAAGCAATTGAAATGCAAGTGCTGTTGACTTAGGGAAGGATTCCATATCAACATACTCTATGTCCTCAGCTGTTGAGCCAACCATGCCCCATTGTCTGTATGTGGAATTCCAGGGATACTCAGTCACTCTTGTGTTGGAGAGGAGTGTCTGGGGTGGGGTGAGAGAGTGGAAGTCAGGAAAGACTTGATAGATGTGATAGTAACTCGCTCTGAATAAGAGCGTCTGCTAAATGACTAAAATGTAGATGTAATATCACAAGGCCATTTTGATTATCTAAAGACTCAGATAGAATCAGATACCAAACAGTCCATTTGGCCTGAGAAAAAGCCATTGCTTCTTTCCATGATGAATGGGAACTAAAATCTGATTCTAGATCTGTGTTTCTCTCCCCTCCAGACTCCAAGGCCATCGTGGATGGGAACCTGAAGTTGATCCTGGGTCTGATCTGGACTCTGATCTTGCACTACTCCATCTCCATGCCCATGTGGGAGGACGAGGATGATGAGGAGGCCAAGGAACTGACCCCCAAGCAGAAGCTGCTTGGCTGGATCCGGAACAAGGTGCCTGAGCTGCCTATCAACAACTTCCACCGTGATTGGAGGGATGGCAAGGCCCTAGGAGCCCTGGTAGACAACTGTGCCCCTGGTTAGTACATGTGGATTTCATGTTGCCCCTTATATGTTCCCAGGATACACCTCACTGACAGACACAGCACTCCTCCCATGGGAAATTTAGTTCCTGGTAGGATAACATATATTCATCAGAACCCAATTACATACAAAACATCACAAACATCAAGATGTCAATTTCTGGTCGAGGCAGAAATCCTAACATCTCGCAATGTTGAAGATAACAATTTCAATTTGAGGCAGAAATGTATAAAACATCTTGGTATGGTCAATATACACATTTTTGGTAGACAGAAAATCTTTTTTTTAAATTATTAATTTTATACCTTTTTCATGGTATCCAATTGATAGTCATAGTCTTGTCTCATCGCTGCAACTCCTGTACGGACTCGGAGAGGCAAAGGTCGAGAGCCATGTATACTCGGGGACACAACCCAACCAAGCAGCACTGCTTCTTGACACAATGCCTGCTTAACCTGGAAGCCAGCCACATCAATGTGTTGGAGGAAACACTGTACACCTGGCGACCGTGTCAGCGTGCATGCGCCCGGCCCGCCACAGGAGTTGTGATGTGACAAGGATCTCCCTGCCGGCCAAACCCTCACCTAACCCAGACAGCGCTGGGCCAATTGTGCACCGCCCCATGGGTCTTCCAGTCACAGCCAGATGCGACCGACCCTGGACTCGAACCAGGATCTCAAGTGTCACAGTTAGCAACTTCAATGCAGTCCCTTAGACCACTGCGCCACTCGGGAGGCCTGAGAGACAGAAATTCTATGTAACATCTCGGGATGCTCAAGATACCGATTTCCCTAACTGTGCCCCTGGTAAGAACTGACTCGGGAACAGTTTAGTGCTAGTTAATGTGACTAAAGGACAATGGTAGTTTCCTGGTACGAACTGAATTGGGAACAGTTTGGTGCTATTAATGTGACAAATGGAGAATGGTAGATCCCTGGTAAGTGCTGTGCCAGGTCATTTCGTCTTCCATCAGACACATGTGTGGGAAGTTACTGTGGTGAGATGTCAGTGTCATACACAACACCCCCAAATTTGGGCACGATTCCTCTTCATCTGTCAAGGAAGATGTGCTTATATGCTTGGCATGGTGTTAAAAAGCAGGCCGTTCTGTGCTAGGGATTGATGGCACGAGGATAAGCATTGGAGGAGGAGTGGAGATTCACAGAGATGACTCGTTGACTTGAAATGCCTCCAATTTGACCAGAAGTTACTGCACAATCTGACCCTCTGACATAAAGCTTTAAATGTCTCATTTTGAGTTATAGAACAGAGAGAGGAGTCTAGAACACTGTGGTTGAATGTTTACATGACTCAGAAAGCCTGACGTGAAACAGCGACTTTCAAACACCTAACTAGCTACAGCTGAGACCATACAAGGCCCAGGTTCCTTACTGAATATGTGATATCATTTAGGAAGTTGACAAATCCTGCCCTGCTCAAATCCTTAGAGTTAGTTTGTAATGTACACTACTGTTCAACAATTTGGGGTCACTTAAAAATGTCTTGTTCTCCATGAAAACATACATGAAATTAGTTGCAAAATGAAGAGGAAATATAGTCAAGACATTGACAAGGTTATAAATAATGATTTTAAATTGAAATAATAATTGTCGTTCAAACTTTGCTTTTGTCAAAGAATCCTCAATTTGCAGCAATTGCAGCCTTGCAGAGACCTTTGGCATTCTAGGTTGTCAATTTGTTGAGTTATCTGAACAGATTTCACCCCATGCTTCCTGAAGCAACTCCCACAAGTAGGATTGGCTTGATGGGCACTTCTTACGTACGATACGGTCAAGCTGTTCCCACAACAGCTCAATAGGGTTGAGATCCGGTGACTGTGCTGGCCACTCCATTATAGACAGAACACCAGCTGACTGCTTTTTCCCTAAATAGTCATTGCATAGTTTGGAGCTGTGCTTTGGGTCGTTGTCCTGTTGTTGGAGGTAATTGGCTCCAATTAAGCGCTGTCCACAGGGTATGGCATGGCATTGCAAAATGGAGTGATAGCCTTCCTTCTTCAAGATCCCTTTTACCCTGTACAAATCCCCCACTTTACCACCACCAAAGCACTCCCAGACCATCACATTGCCTCCACCATGCTTGACAGATGGCGTCAAGTACTCCTCTAGCATCTTAAAAAATGTTCTGCGTCTCGCGAATTTGCTTTGTGATCCGAACACCTCAAATTAATATTTGTCTGTCCATAACACTTTTTTCCAATCTTCCTCTGTCCTGTGTCTGTTTTATTTTACCCATCTTAATCTTTTCTTTTTATTGGCCAGTCTGAGATATGGCTTTTTCTTTGCATCTCTGCCAAGAAGGCCAAGTTCCCAGAATCGCCTCTTTAATTTGGATGTTGAGACTGGTGTTTTGCGGGTAGTATTCAATGAAGCCAGATGAGGACATGTGAGGCTAGACACTAGACACTCTAATGTACTTGTCCTCTTGCTCAGTTGTGCACCGGGGCCTCCCAGTCCTCTTTCTATTCTGGTTAGAGCCAGTTTGCGCTGTTCTGTGAAGGGAGTAATACACAGTGTTGTACTCGATCTTCAGTTTCTTGGCAATTTCTCACATGGAATAGCCTTCATTTCTCAGAACAAGAATAGACTGACGAGTTTCAGAACAAAGTTCTTTGTTTCTGGCCATTTTGAGCCTGTAATCAAACCCGCAAATGCTGACGCTCCAGATACTCAACTAGTCTAAGAAGGACAGTTTTATTGCTTATTTAATCAAAACAACAGTTTTCAGCTATGCTAACATCATTGCATAATGATAAATTATTCTTTTAAAATTATAAACTTGGATTAACTAACACAATGTACCATTGGAACACAGGAGTGCCTCTGTACGCCTATGTAGATATTCCATAAAAAATCTGCCGTTTCCAGCTACAATAGTAATTTACAACATTAACCATGTCTATACTGTATTTCTCATCAATTTGATGTTATTTTAATGTACAAAAAATGTGCTTTTCTTTCAAAAACAAGGACATTTCTAAGTGACCCCAAACATTTGAACGGTAGTGTATTTATTCTTAACAGACAGTTTTGTTACAGATAGAGATTAGGTAGAACAAGAGTCGTCCCCACCTTTGTTTGAGAAAGTATTTCTCGTATATCCCTGCCAATATTCCAGCGCCAGATCAATGTAATGTAAACGTTTAAACGTCACGATAATGTTACAGGAACACAGCAGCACTGCGGTGTCAGTAATAATGACATACTAGACTTGTTGAGCTCTGGGTTCTTTGAGTCAGTGAACTCACTGCATTGATAACAGATAATTAAGCATTAGCAGCACAAGGCACATCATTTATGGCCTCACGAGTGGCACAGTGGTTTACGGCACTGCATCGCAGTGCTAGAGGCGTTACTACAGACCCGGGTTTGGTCCCTGGTTGTATCACAACTGGCCGTGATCGGGAGTCCAATAGGGCGGCGCACAATTGGCCAGCGTTGTCCCTGTTAGGTGAGGGTTTGGCCGGGGTAGGCCGTCATTGTACATAAGAATTTGTTCTTAATTAACTGACTTGCCTAGTTAAATAAAGGTACTTTAAAAATATAAAAAAATAAGCACATAGAAATAGAATTACATTGCGGTCCACACATCATAGACCCATTGACTTGAATGGGAATGCTAATTCCAATAATTCTATTTCTAGTGTTTAGCCTGTTTGCTTTAGCCCTCAGTGTCCGACAGGGAAAGTGAAAGGAAGTCTGTTGCTTTAGTTGAGGATGCCATCTTAACCCTGAGAGGATGCCATCTTAATCCACTTAGTCACTCCCTCCTTCCTCCCTCTCTACCTCTCTCCCATTGTTTCCCTCTCTCTTTCCCTGTAGGTCTGTGCCCTGACTGGCAGGTCTGGGACACTAACCAGCCTGTGGAGAATGCCAGAGAGGCTATGCAGCAGGCTGACGACTGGCTGGGTGTTCCCCAGGTAAGACACACTACTCTGGGGACTACTGGAGCCCCTTGAGGCTTGTCAAATTTGCAGTTTAACATGTTCAAATCACATGTTCAAATCCAAGTTCACATGTGAAAGTAAATCACATGTTCAAATCTAATTTGCAATTTCACATGTAAGAAAATTCCACGTGTGAAAATCTCACTTTCACATGTGTAATTGCAAGTTCAAATGTAGTGATGAAATAGCGTTATTCTCCTCACGTGAAAAGGTGGTGTTAACATGTTGCAGTAGCAATGTTACAGTATGTAATGCCATTCTGGAAGAAGGTAACTTAGCCTCCACGAGTATAATAATTAAGGTGCTTTAAAAATAATAATTTCTTATTTCTGAGCCATCCATTCGGAGTGTTACTCAATATTCTTGTAATGCTTAAATTACAGCTCAATTTGAGCAAATTATGAATTTTATGACTGACGTGCCCAAAGTAAACTGCCTGTTGTTCAGACCCTGAAGCTAGGAAATGCATATAATTGGTACCATTGGAAAGAAGACACTTTGAGGTTTGTAGACATTTTTAAATAATGTAGGAGACTATAACACAATAGATATGGTAGGAGAAAATCCAAAGAAAAACCAGAGAGCCCATGCTTTTACAATGGAAAGTACAGAGGAAAAATTAGTAAATTAGTAAATCTCCCAGTATGCAATTCCTATGTCGTCCACTGGGTGGCAACACTCAATGCTCAAGGTTTCTTCCAAAATGAGTAAGAATAATGAGTTTTACGACAGGGACATGGTCTTGGAAATACGTGTATGCGTGCCCGAAGAAGAGGAGACACATTGAACATACCTCTTTTCCTCTTTTACATTTTAGGGTTTCTGAGGAGTCAATAGAAAAGTATTTTGACTTGTTCTAACAAAGTTTATCGGTAAATGTTTGGATTAATTTCCCTGCATGTTGAACGAGTGGATTAATCAAATCGATGGCGCCAACTGAACAGACTTTTTGGGATATAAAGAAGGATTTTATCTAACAAAATGACACTATATGTTATAGCTGGGACCCTTTGGTTGACAAATCAGAGGAAGATTTTGAAAAAGGAAGTGAATATTTAATCGCTATTTGTGAATTTATGAAGCCTTTGTCGGTCAGTAAAATATTTTGATGTGGGGCTCCGTCCTCAAACAATCACATGGCATGCTTTCGATGTAATGGCTACTGTAAATCGGACAGTGCAGTTAGATTAACATGAATTTAACCTTTCAACCGATATAAGACACTTGTATGTACCTAAATGTTTAAAATCCATAATTTTTCTGATTATTTATTTGAATTGCACGCCCTCCAGTTTCATCGGAAGTTGTCCCGCTATAGCGGGGCCCCTAGCCTTAAGAAGTTTTAAAACTCGTTTTTCAAAAACTCCACAAATTTCTTGTTAATAAACTATAGTTTTGGAAAGCCAGTTAGGACATCTACTTTGTGCATGATACAAGGATTTTTTTACAACAATTGTTAACAGACAGATTATTTCACTTATAATTCACTGTATCACAATTCCAGTGGGTCAGAAGTTTACATACACTAAGTTGACTCTGCCTTTAAACAGCTTGGCCAATTCCAGAAAATGGTGTTATGGCTATAGAAGCTTCTGATAAGCTAATTGACATAATTTGAGTAAATTTGAGGTGTACCTGTGGATGTATTTCAACACCTACCTTTAAACTCAGTGCCTCTTTGCTTGGCATCATGGGAAAATCAAAAGAAATCAGCAAAGACACCAGAATTTTTTTTGTAGACCTCCACAAGTCTGGTTCATTCTTGACTGATGTCTTGAGATGATACTTCAATATATCCACATAATTCTCCTGCCTCATGATGCCATCAATTTTGTGAAGTGCACCACACCCTCCTGCAGCAAAGCACCCCCACAACGTGATGCTGCCACCCCAGTGCTTCACGGTTGGGATGGTGTTCTTCAGGTTGCAAGCCTCCCCCTTTTAATTTGTTTGAGTGTTGAGTAGGTGCATGAGTAGGTGCATGATTATAGCATATCATAGATTTATATGCTGAGATATAGATTTGCTAAATTCAATTCCAATACTGACACTGTCAGATGTACAATTTGAGTGCTTGTTTATCTAGTTGTTCACTTGTTTATCTGATACAACACGTGCATAAGTCTCAGTGAAGCATAGCCATTCATGACAAGGCATCACCCAAGGGTGGGATTCAAGCTGAGATGGCTTAGGGTGGATATTGAGCTGGCCTAGGGTGTATCTTCTTGTGACTAGGGGGCAGTATTTTCATTTTTGGAAAAATAACGTTCCCAAAGTAAACAGGATATTTGGACAGGACAAGATGCTAGAATATGCATATAATTGACAGCTTAGGATAGAAAAAAACTCTAAAGTTTCCAAAACTGTAAAAATATTGTCTGTGAGTATAACAGAACTGATATTGCAGGCGAAAGCCTAAGGAAAATCCAATCCGGAAGTGACTCATGTTTTGAAAGCTCTGCGTTCCGATGCGTGCCTATTGGGCAATGAATGGGCTATCAACCAGATTACTTTTTCTACGTATTTTTCTACGTATTCCCCAAAGTGTTTACAACATTGTGATGTAGTTTTACGCCTTTATGTTGAAGAATAAGCGTAAGCGGCTACATTGTGTAAGTGGTCACCTGATGGCTCTTGCGTAAAATAGCCATTTTTCCAATCGGTCCTACTGAAAAACCAATTGTCCTGGTGGATATATTATCGAATAGACATTTGAAAAACACCTTGAGGATTGGTTATAAACAACGTTTGCAATGTTTCTGTCGATATTATGGAGCTAATTTGGAATATTTTTCGGCGTTGTCGTGACCGCAATTTCCGGTCGATTTCTCAGCCAAACATGAAGAACAAACGAAGCTATTTCGCCTACAAAAATAATATTTTGGGAAAAAAGGAATATTTGCTATCTAACTGGGAGTCTCGTGAGTGAAAATGTCTGAAGCTCATCAAAGGTAAACAATTTCATTTGATTGCTTTTCTGATTTTCGTGACCGAGTTACCTGCTGCTAGCTTGACATAATGCTATGCTAGGCTATCGATAAACTTACACAAATGCTTGTCTTGCTTTGGCTGTAAAGCATATTTTGAAAATCTGAGATGACAGTGTGATTAACAAAAGGCTAAGCTGTGTTTCAATATATTTCACTTGTGATTTCATGAATAGGAATATTTTCTAGTAATATTTATGTGCGTTGCGTTATGCTATTAGGGTCAGTTGAGGATTACACTCCCGGACCCGGGATGGTGAGTCACTAAATATTGAGCTGGTGTAACGGATGTGAAATGCTTGCTTAGTTAGCGGTGGTGTGCGCTAAATAGTGTTTCAATCGGTGACGTCACTTGCTCTGAGACCTTGAAGTAGTGGTTCCACTTGCTCTGTAAGGGCCGCGGCGTTTGTGGAGCGATGGGTAACCATGCTTCGTGGGTGACTGTTGTTGATGTGTGCAGAGGGTCCCTGGTTCGCACCCGGGTATGGGTGAGGGGATGGTCTAAAGTTATACTGTTACATTGATGCTGTTGACGCGGATCACACTTAGGTAGTGGTGCTGCGCGCTAAATAGCGTTTCAATTGGTGACGTCACTTGCTCTGAGACCTTGAAGTAGTGGTTCCCCTTGCTCTGCAAGGGCTGTGGCTTTTGTGGAGCGATGGGTAACCATGCTTTGTGGGTGACTGTTGTTGATGTGTGCAAAGTGTCCCTGGTTCGCGGCCGGGTATGGGCGAGGGGACGGTCTAAAGTTATACTGTAACACTGGCCTAGGTTATACTGTATATTGAGCTGGCCTAGCGTGTGTATTGTAGTGAGAGATAAGGCCAAAGGTATGTTGTCTTGGATACCCAGGTCCCAAGGACTAGGGGGCTGAATTCTCCCCGGGCTGAGGGCTGTCTTGTGAGCTGTAGATGAGGTGGGGGAGAGGGCTTGGCTCTGGGCTAAATCATGGCTTACTGAGGCCGCAGTGCTTAACCCTGCTGTACTGGGGTCAAGATATTTACACCACACTGTGATATGGCCAAAAACAGGGAGGGAGGGGGAAAGAGAGTGGAGGAGGAGGGAGTCAATGAAATAGAATATAAATAGAATCTATGCAATGTGGAAATGTGCATTCACATTGGTGTATTTTATGCCTGTCTGTTATGTCTATGTCCTTAAATAAAGTTATACCTTTTGCCAAGTAGACAGGCCTACGAAGTCATTTAGTCCTGTATCGATTTCTTAAAAACTATTTACAGTAAAGACCAGACAACAATCCTCTTTAAGGGTAAATACAGATGTGCTTTGACCTATGCTTCCCATGGGGCAAAAGTGTTTAAGTCAAGTAAGACATTTGTGGCTATGTTGACCCCTAACCCAATGTTTGCCAACCATTTATTTTTATGTGGCACACCTAAAATGTTCCTATTAATTAATTTAGTGGTAATGACCTCCTTCTTGGCAGATCCATACTGCAAATCCTCTATTTTCAGTGTCAAATATTTTTTACAGATTAAATAGGGTTTATTTGAACTATTGTCATAGTTCATTTGTGTGTACCTCTTTAAGTGTCCCGTGAATCCCCACTAGGAAGATATTTGTTTAGCTCTGGTAAAAAATTAATTTAGTTTTGAACGTTTTGGGCTACAGACGAGCGGTTTTGTGCATTGGGGTGCAATCACGGACACTCAGCTAAGCCTAATCAGCCTAATCAGACCTGCCTGTGCTAATGCTTCTCACAGGCTAAGTAAAATGACAACCTTTGCTCATGATGCGCTCCCCTCAAATGATAATGAAACAACAATGCACCAGACTTGAAACAGTGATACAGAAGTAACCATGTACCATTCAATGTAGTGGCACTGTTGCTACCAAGTCAAAATTCCATATGCATTCCACATGTCACGTGGTGTGTGTTCCAAAAAAATTTACAAGATCAGGAAGACTTTTGTGGCACACCTGAGTTCCTCAAGGCACCGGTTAAAAATCACTTCCTAACCCATGACTTTCTGCTTGTTGACTAGGTAAGTAATTTTTCACACTCTCCTTGTGGCCTAGGTGATCAACCCTGAGGAGATTGTAGATCCGGAAGTGGATGAACAGTCCATGATGACATACCTGTCCCAGTTCCCCAAGTCTAAACTGAGGCCTGGCGCTCCCCTCAAACCTAAAGGGGATCAGCTGTACCCCAAAAAAGCTGAGTCTTACGGACCAGGTGGGTACCACTGGGATTGGGACCATACTTTACCACAGTGGTGAGTTGAATCTATCACTGATTTAGTAGATAAAGAAAGTTTTACTTGCAATAATTGTGAGGTTGTTTTACCTACTGTAGTTGAATGCACTTGGGGATAAAGCATCTGCCCAATGACTAAAGTAATGTAAGTGAATCAGGATCTCTGATAAGCATAATTTATTGTTTCATATACTGCCCATAGACCCAAACACATCTAACTGTCAGGACTTCCGCCGAAGTCAGTTCCTCTCCTTGTTTGGGCTGCATTCGGCGGTTGACGTCACCGGTCTTCTAGCCAATGCCGATCCACCTGTCATTTTCCATTTGTTTTGTCTTGTTTTGCCACACAGCTGGTTTACATTCCCTCATTACTTTTCGTGTATATAACCCTCTGTTCCCCCCATGTCTGTGTGTGAAATTGTTTGTTGTCAAGTGTTTGTGCACTATGACTTGTATGCAACGGGTTATTTAGTACCCATATTTTGTTGTTCTGGGTGCCGTTGGTTTTGCTTATTAAACTGCTCCGGTTTTTACCCAGTTCTGCTCTCCTGCGCCTGACTTCCCTGCAGCCAGTCACGCACTTCTTACACCAACTCTCTATTTTACACATATTTTTCTAACTATAAATTCTGCTGGAAGTTCATGGACATTGTACAATGAAGTAATCTTCCTCTCTCTCCCATAGGTATTGAGGCAAATGGTAATGTGGTTCTGAAGCCAGCAGTGTTCACGGTGGAAACTCTAAAGGCAGGTCAGGCTGAGGTGCTGGTGTATGTCATTGATCCTGAGGGACACACTGAGGAGGCTAAGGTGGTCTTCAACAATGACAAGAACAGGACCCACACTGTCATTTACATCCCCAAGGTTGAGGGCGCCCACAAGGTAACTGATCACTACCATCAATATCCCATATAGACTTATTTTACTTAACTTTACATTCTTACTTGATTTGACTTTACTATACACACATCTCATCATCACAATGTACTACTAGCCCATTGAAACTCTTTAAAGGAAAACTTAAAGGCCCAATACAGTCAAAAGTCATTTTCCCCTGTTTTGTATCATATTGTACAACAGCTGATGAAACTAACACTGTAAAAGTGTGAAAATATGTGATCAGTGTTATTTCCTGAAAGCTGCTGGTTGAAAATACCATCTACACAGGACCTTCTAATCACCAGGTTTGCATGGGCGGGAGTTTCAGCTTTCCATGGTGACATCACCATGCAGTAAATTGGTTAATAAACCAATAACAAAGTTCCAAACCTCTGCCAAACCTCAGCTAATTTTCACACCACTCCCACATTTTGCCAATGTAACTCTATTACAGTAAGCTATTTAATTGTTACCCAGAAATTATTTGAAATATATACTTTTTTTTAAAGTCTGCATTGGGCCTTCAAAGGAACATTTTACTGGTTCTTTTCTCAGGTGAAAGTGCTATTTGCTGGGCAGGATGTTGATAAGAGCCCCTACACAGTGAACATGGCCAAGGCCATAGGTGATCCCAACAAGGTCCAGGCCAGAGGACCAGGGCTGGAAGCTACCAGCAACATGGCCAACAAACCCACCTACTTTGACATCTACACTGCAGGTAAGGAGTGGGGACACACCAGACAAGGAACACATTAGTAGCAGTGATCAGATGAGTTCCTTGCAAAACTGCTAAAACTAGAGAAGGAATTTACTGTGAGGGCCCTAAACAATGTCCCACGTTTCCTTGTTTTGATCACAGGGTTGGTTAACAGTGTTTTGATTGATCTCTTCCTGTTATCCTGTCTAGGTGCTGGTAATGGTGATGTGAGCGTTGACATCATGGACCCTGAGGGGAAGAAAGACACGGTGAAACTGATCTTGGAAAACAAGGGGGACAGTGTTTTCCGTTGCACCTACCGGCCCATGTTGGAAGGCCCCCACACCATCCATATCCTGTTTGCAGGTCAGGAGATCCTTAAGAGCCCCTTCAAGCTTCAAATCACAGAGGGTAAGTTATCACTGAGCCAACTGTCCACTAACAGTTACCAACTGTCACTACACAAATCACTGTTGTTGGCACTACTGTTGCATTGTGTCATTCTGATGTTGATCTATCACTCTCTAGTTCCACAGTTATTTCAATCACTCGCCGCAGCCAACATGTCACCACAATGACCAGTCAGTGTTATGTTGAAGTTAAACCAACTTCCTGTCTGTGATGTTTCGCTCCTCCCTCTATCGTGGGTCCTCTTCCAGTTCAGATAAATCCCCAGTGGGGAGAAGGACCCAGAGGGCAAGAAGGGTGGTGTCCCTACCCTCAGAGGCAAAAAGTGCAGACCAAGTTAGTATGGGTTGTCTAGGTGGAGGCCTGCGCCCATTGGTATGCTAGCCGGGCCCCACTATACCTATGTCCTGTGCCCTATGCCATTTTCCCGATGCCCTGTATGCTTCCTGTGGCAATGCCATGCCCTCTGAGGGCCAAGAAAGAGTGCCTTGCTTGGACAGTTGCTGCCTTGCCTGTGGCAGCTTGGTGTTGGAGACAAATATCTCATACATTTCTATTATGCAGCCAAGTGAATGTTCTTGACTAGTAGGAAACTTTCCAGGAAAGTGATTTTAGTCTAAGTGAGTCAGTGCTTCCCAGATTGCATTATGAAATGTTGCATTTTAAATGTTTTGGCTTGTTGTGTTTCCTTGATTTGGGTTAGTATTCATAGGTGTTATTGCTTCAAACTTTTAAGTGTAACCAAGCCTGCAATCAATGTTTCTATTAGACTGACAAATTGTTAAGTCAGTTGTTGCCTGGAAGCTCAATTAGTTTCTTCATGCTGCAAGCAATACATCGTTGTATTGATATACAGTACTTGTCAAGTTTGGATACACCTACTCATTCAAGGGTTTTTCTTTATTTGTACTATTTTCTACATTGTAGAATAATAGTGGAGACATCAACACTCTGAAATAACACATATGGAATCATATAGTAACCCAAAAAGTGTTAAACAAATCTAAATATATTTCATATTTTTTTATTCTTCAAAGTAGCCACCCTTTTCCTTGATGACAGCTTTGCACACTCTTGGCATTCTCTCTTGTGATATTCCAATTGTGTCAAAGTTTGAAACTAGCATCATATGGAATTGATTGAATGATTATGTTCATTGACCTTAATAATGAAATTCATTATAGCCTCTTGCCTGCATCATGTTTGCATACGACATTGTTTCGTATGTGAATGTTCCTGCCAGGTTAGTCTGTCAATCTGTCAGTCTGTGTACCACTCTCCTTAATAAATCCTCAACTGACTCCCCATCCCGCATGCGGGAGCGTAATCATCGCCTGAATCTAATTAGCATAACGCAACGCACATAAATATCCCTAGAAAGTATTCATGTTCATGAAAATCACAAATGAAATATATTGAGACACAGCTTAGCCTTTTGTTAATCACCCTGTCATCTCAGATTTTAAAAATATGCTTTACAGCCAAAGCTAGACAAGCATTTGTGTAAGTTTATCAATAGCCTAGCATAGCAGGTAACTTGGTCACGGAAATCAGAAAAGCAATCAAATTAAATTGTTTACCTTTGATGAGCTTAGGATGTTTTCACTCACGAGACTTCCAGTTAGCTAGCCAATGTTCCTTTTTTCAAAAAATATTATTTTTCGTAGGCGAAATAGCTCCGTTTGTTCTTCATGTTTGGCTGAGAAATCGCCCGGAAATTGCAGTCACGAAAACAGCAAAAAATATTCCAAATTAGCTCCATAATATCGACAGAAACATGGCAAACATTGTTTATAATCAATCCTCAAGGTGTTTTTCAAATATCTATTTGATAATATATCCGTCGGGACAATTCGTTTTTCAGTAGGACCGATTGGAGTAATAGCTACCTCTGTATTTTACTCGAGAGTCACCCTGGGAGCCATCAGGTGACCACTTACGCAATGTCGCCGCCTACGGCTATTCTTCAACATAAATGCGTAAAACTATGTCACAATGCTGTAGACACCTTGGGGAATACGTAGAAAGTGTACGCTGGTTGATAGCACATTCACAGCTCAATAGGGACTCATTTGAACGCAGCGCTTTCAAAACATGAGGCACTTTCGGATTGGATTTTTCTCAGGCTTTCGCCTGCAACATCAGTTCTGTTATACTCACAGAAAATATCTTTACAGTTTGGGAAATGTTAGAGTGTTTTCTATCCAAGGCTGTCAATGCATATTCTAGCATCTTGTCCTGACAAAATATCCTGTTTAAAACGAAAATGAAAATACTGCCCCTAGAGTCGCAACAGGTTCCACCCCTTTCCTTCTCTCCAGCCATCAATGCCGACACGTGTCGTGCCACGGGCAGAGGCCTTCAGCCAAAAGGGGTGCGGGTCAAGGAGGTGGCAGACTTCAAGGTCTTCACCAAGGGAGCTGGCAACGGAGAGCTCAAGGTCTCAGTGACTGGACCATGTGGAGATGAGGAGCCAGTGAAAGTAAAAGATATTGGTGATGGTGTCTATGAATGTGAATATCTTCCTAACCAGACTGGTAAATACACCGTCAACATCACCTGGGGAGGACAGCCCATCCCACACAGGTAATGACTTTCAATAAGCTGTTTTAAATGCTTAGAAATGTGTAGAAATGCTTAATTAATTATAATGCTTTTTTAATGTTCTATTTGTGCTTGTTAATTATTAAATCCTAATTAATAATAGCATAGAAAGTATTTATAAAGTTATCATAATGTGTTTACTACACTTCCCAATGTCCAGCACCTACATAGTCTACTGCAACAGTCTCCTTTTCTTTACCTATTTCTGTGTGTCTCTTTCAGCCCCTTCGATGTGGAGGTGAGTGAGGTGGCAGGCCCTCAGAAGGTGAGAGCCTGGGGTCCTGGTCTGTTGACCGGCCGGGTGGGCAAGTCGGCTGACTTCATAGTGGAGGCCATCGGCACGGAAGTGGGAACTCTGGGTAAGCCAAGACATGAGGGGCATTATGGGTAAAGTAGTTGAACAAGTAGAGTAATGGATTAGATGACAGTAACAAAATCAAACTTCTTTAGTGGAATTTATCTTTACATTTTCTAAGAAAAGGCACATTACTTCTTCTTTATAGTCACAATTTCAGTTGGTATTCTAGCAGGTGTGCAGAGGAAAATGACCTATATGCTTCTTGACTAAAGTAAAACGTTCTCTCTCCAGGCTTCTCTATCGAGGGTCCATCCCAGGCTAAGATAGAGTGTGATGATAAAGGTGACGGCTCCTGCGATGTCCGCTATTGGCCCACTAAGCCAGATTACTATGCTGTCCATGTCATATGTGATGACGAAGACATCAAGGGCAGCCCCTTCATGGCCGACATCCTCTCTGAAACCAATGACTGCTTCCCTGATAAGGTTAGCTCCTCCCACTACACCAGCCTAGCTCCACCCTTACGGGAGTAGTTTTTATGACACACAAAAACACACTGATGTACAAACAACACACACATGTAGTTGTACCTCTATGCAACTCACATTAATGTTTACCTCTCTGTTGCAGGTGAAAGCTTTCGGTCCAGGCCTGGAGCCCATAGGGGTCATCGTAAACAAACCTGCAGAGTTCACCATCGATGCCCGCAGGGCTGGCAAAGGCCATCTGAAGATCTACGCCAAGGATACAGAGAGCGTCACCATCGACATTAAGATAACTGATAAGGGAGACGGGACCTTCTTGTGTGTGTACGTTCCCATCAAGCCCATCAAACACACCATCATCATCACCTGGGGAGATGTCAAAGTGCCCAACAGCCACTTCAGGGTGAGTAGGACCGACCCACTGGGATTTGAACCCGGGACCTCCTGTGTGTCACTAAACCGTGTTAGCCCACTGAGCTAAAGACTAGGCATTAGGTAAAGGACGGGGAGCCAATACAAGTCTTTATGTCTCATACAAGTTTACATAAGCCCAGCTAGCCTACTCTTATTTAGGGAAAATGATACTCCACTAGAAAGGGATATGAGTACTTTAGGTAGCAACAATAGTGTTGTGTGTCAAGTGTTGCCTATGTCTGAATAACACTGTGTGTTTCTGTGTGTATAGGTGATTGTTGGAGAGGGCTGCCACCCAGACAAGGTCAAGGTGTATGGTCCAGGAGTGGAGAAGACAGGACTCAAGGCAAACGAGCCCAACTTCTTCACTGTGGACTGCTTAGAGGCTGGACAAGGTATATGTGTTAATAGGAAATACTACTCAAAGTGTTCTTCGGCTTCTTCCTGTAGAAGAACCCTGTAGAGTTCTAGGTATAACATTTTCACCCTGCTGGAACCCTTTTAAAACCATTTCTTCCATTGAGAAGGCAGTTTATTTATTTTTTATGCAACTGTAAAAGATCAGAAAGTTATTGATACTGATAGGCACAGTATTATGAGATTTCTTCATATGTACCGGTAGATATACATATATATTGACCTCCCACAGGAGACATCAGTATTGGGATCAAGTGTGCTCCAGGAGTGGTGGGTCCAGCTGAGGCTGACATCAACTTTGACATTATCAAGAACGACAATGACACCTTCACTGTCAAATACACCCCCCCCGGTGCAGGGAAATACACCATCATGGTGTTGTTCGCTGAACAGGTGAGACTAAAACTACACTACCCAGGGTCCCTCAGTAGAGAGTTACTGTTACAATGGACATCAAATGTGGAGACACTATGGAGGCTCTAATCTAGAGCGCCCAGTTAATTTGTGTTTGAGCGCATTTTTTAACTCTCTAAATGGTTAAATGAGCGAGAAATAGATAGCGAGAAATAGCAACATATACTATCATCTTAAATTGACATGTTGAATTATTTTGCCATATTCAATTATTGTATATTTTGCACTAATTTCCCTAATGTGGACATTTGTTTTACTACCTTACACAATCTTGCATTTTCACCATAAAATTAAGTGGAATTCAACATCCTTTTTACCTCAGATTGGTGATGTTAGAATAAAAGTTTAGTCATCATGATAACATAAGATTGATTAAAACAGATCAATATCTTTGATCAATATCAATATCCGTTGAGTTTGTCACACGTGCTGGGACGCATCGGACTTAAAACGCAGAGTGGCCAGGAAATGGCACAGAAAATTAGTGGGTGGTCTCTCTATAAAAGTTACTGGCCACACACCAATAGAAGGTTTTGACAGTCAAACTAGCAGTTAAATAGCAACCAACCGTTGTCACTGTTGATATCCTATGCCGCGTCGTGATATGTTGAAGTTAACTAACAGAAAAAGTGGTCTGTTCCCTTTTCCGTGATGGCAGCCTCCCAAAATCAACATCCAAATTAAAATATAGATATAAGTTCTCATCTAACCAACTATGTATAGGTTATTCCAAGTTTCCATGTGCCCTTTGAATAGTGTTAGTTTAAACAGTGCAACACCCCAAACATTTGTCCCCTATTCTATAGATTTTGGCGTAATATCAATGGAAGTGATTAACAAAAAAAAGTGTTGTGTTACACTTACCCGGTTTGCGAGCCACCTGAAAACAAATGCAACACTTCAAAATGTAGCTAGCTGTCTTTTACAAATTGTCCTCTAACCAGTAATGTACACATTATTTTGAGATTCCGTGTGGTTTTTGAGCTTTATTAGTTTTAACAAGATGTGCAACCTCATCTCCTCCCTCTAGCGCCATTGAACTCAACAATGATATCGACATGAGTGATTGACAAATAGGTGTTGTGTTTCTCTTTCCATTTTGGCGACCCCCAAATCAAAATGCATCCCTCCAAAATGTAGCTGACTGTCATCTGCAGGTTGTTCTCTAACCAGCGATGTAAATAATAACTCCAGTTTCCATGTGTTTTTTTAGTTGTGTTAGTTTCAGCAATGCGTACAACCTGATTTTAAACCCTATTCGATAGGGTTTTTGGTGCATGTGCAGTTTATACAAAAACACATGTAATATGATTACTATTGTTGCACATTTACTTCATGTGTAGATACTACATTTAATATTTAGATTTTCAATACAGTATATCACAAACTGTTTCTGCGTATTGGTTATTGATTTGGACATGTTAAATCTGTGTTTTAATATTGGGATTCTTATCAAAATGTCTTCTCAACAGGAAGCAGCGACAGCATCATTTTCAACTTAAGTTTTAGGAATATAAATTGAACATTCAGCATTCATTTCCAGTGTTATTGTACCTGATCGGGTAAAAACTCCTGAATGAATCCAAAAATGTGCTATGGTTTATTTATTTTGATGATATACCAGAAATCACCTAAACAGGTTTGCCCTGCTTACTGTTACTATGTGGCTTAGCATTGGAACTATAATAATTATAACTATTCATTCTAAGGATGACCCGAATGGTACAAAAGTTGCCGTAGTTGGGATCTCGATTTGTGTTTGAATTTAAAAAAAAAATCGTACAGCTGCAAAACCATTCCATATTTATGTTACAGGAAATCCCCATTAGTCCGTTTAGAGTGAAGGTGAATCGTTCCCATGATGCTGGCAATGTGAGGGCTGAGGGTCCAGGACTCAACAAGACAGGCGTGGAGGCGGGCACTCCGACCCACTTCACCATCTTCACAAAGGGAGCAGGCAAGGCCAAGCCAAAGGTCCAGTTCAAGGCAGCAGAACTGAAGGGAGAGACTGTCAGGGACTTTGAGATCATAGACAACCATGACTACTCCTACACCGTTAAGTACACCGCTGTTCATCAGGGTCAGATGACCATCTCCGTCACCCATGGAGGGGACGCCATTCCCAAGAGCCCCTTCAATATTACTGTGGCTCCTCCTGTAGATCTGGGAAAGGTCAAGGTTACAGGACTGGACACCAGTAAGTTCTCAACATTTTACACAGTAACTTTGCAACGTAAAGCCAACAATGTAATTAATGTTAAAACTGGGTCTTGTTATCTTATTCATTTTCTTCTCCTTGGGATCATGTACATCTGACATTGCCCTAGATTATAGCTATATACCATAGCTAATTGTTATTTGCAATGGTGTTGTCAATAGTTTCAATGAGTAGCTGTTAAATGTGATGAATTTAAGATTTAAGCATGTTTGTTCTTGTTATTTTACAGAGGTGGACGTTGGCAAGGATCAAGAGTTCTACATCAACACCCAGGGAGCCGGAGGACAGGGTGAGGTGGCTGTCAAGATGACCTCACCCTCTGGCCGACCAATCCCTTACAAGCTGGATTCGGACACAGCCAATGGAGCCCACTCGGTGAAGTACATCCCCCCAGAGGAGGGGCCTTACAAGGTGGACGCCAGCTATGATTGCAACCCCGTCCCTGGATCCCCCTTCGCTGTGGAGGGAGTGATGCCTGCTGACCCATCAAAGGTGACTACAACATTTGACCCTATGAGTCTCAGTGGGATTTATTTTAATGCGAGGCTCATGAAAAGACAGTAACTGCCCGCTGACTGATACTCCAAAATGTAAAATGTAATCTGTACTGAAGCTTAGTGAAGCATTATGGATGTTTTTTGTCCTAATGTTTACACTACTGGCATCGACTTCTTATTTCTTCTTCATGACATTATGAGTCTCTCTAACATCTATTAACTTTATCCTTCAGGTGCGCGCATACGGCCCAGGCCTGAAGGGAGGCATTGTGGGTAAACCAGCCCCCTTTGCCATTGACACCAATGGAGCGGGCCCCGGCGGGCTGGGCCTGACTGTGGAAGGGTCGTGCAAGGCTAAGATCGAGTGCCAGGACAATGGACACAGTCCCTGCTCGGTGTCTTACATGCCTCCCGAGGCTGGAGAACATGCCGTCAATATCTTTTTTGGAAAGCAGCACATCCCTGGGTCTCCTTTCAAGGCAGCTGTTAAGCCATGCCTGGACCCCAGCCAGGTGAGATGATACTTTATTTAATATACTTTATGCCTTCGATATGCCAAGTTATTGATTTATTGACATGCCTATTGGTTGTGTATTCAGGCTGATTATATAGTTTATATATTTTCCATGTTTTTTAGGAATGTATGACATCAAATTTGAGATTGTGTGTATGTTTCTGCATCTCTAAAAATATCAACTAAACCTACAGGTAACCGCCAGTGGTCCAGGCCTAGATAAAGCCAAGGCAGGGGAACCAGCCTACTTTACAGTGGACTGCACCAGTGCCGGAGAGGCTAAGCTCACCATCGAGATAGTCTCTGAGTCCGGGGCTGAGTCTGAGGTCCACATCCAGAAGACAGCCGAGGGATCCTTCTCTGTCACCTACATCTCACCTTTCCACGGCACACACACCATCACCATTAAGTACGGGGGTCATGTGGTTCCCAACTTCCCTGCGCTCATCCAAGTGGAGCCGGCTGTTGATACCAGCGGAGTGCAGGTCTATGGACCAGGAGTGCAGCCCAGAGGTAAGGTGGAGTAGTTGTGGAGTGGTTAGGGCATATTACCCTTGCTTAGGTAGGCAAAGTAGGCAAAGGCTCCTATAGCTAAAGGCTACTTAAGCTATTTAACTATAATTTGGTAAATGCCTCAATCTAAGGCTAGTTAGCTACTATACACAGTAGTTTACGAGCAAAACTAAGCATAGCTTACTGATTAAGGCCATATAGCGAAGGCTATTATAGCATACTGGCAAAAAGCTACTATAGCTTAAGTATACTTTAGCTTACTGGAAAAGGTTACTAACACTACTGTAGCTAACAATTACATGCTAACAATTACAGTAGCTTGTGATCCTTCCTTGCGATCATCTATGTCTGTAGGTGTCATCAAGGAGGTTACCACTCACTTCATTGTGGATGCCCGGAAAATGCCCAAGACCTTTGGTGACCACTTGAAAGCATGCATCATCAACCCTTCAGGCACCAACACAGACACCTACATCACAAACAAGGGAGACGGAACCTTCAGAGTGGAATACACCGCCTATGAGGACGGTAAGAACATGTAGAAGATGAAAACTTTTCTGAAAGCTTTCTGATAGCTAAATATGTACAAATATTCTTCATCAGACAGGATAGAATTCTGTTAGTTATAGTTCTACGTTAAATGTATACATCATTTAGTCATTATTCATAAAAATCCCATAACATATATACATTACATTACATTACATTTAAGTCATTTAGCAGACGCTCTTATCCAGAGCGACCGGTTAGTAGGGCTGGTTGACGTAGTATGTACATGTAGATATGGTTAAAGTGACTGTGCATATATAATGAACAGAGAGTGGCAGTAGCGTAAAAGAGGGGTTGGCGGGTGGTGGGTGGTGGGTGGCTGGACCCAATGCAGGTGTTTGAGTGGAGGGTTCATTTAGAACTAGATAAATAGAGTAGATAGAAAGGGTATAAATACAGAATGAGGCAGAGGAGGTGATCTGAGGGGTTTAGAGATAAGAGGCAGAGAGGGGAGAGGGCTTTATAAGTAGAGTTAGTGCTGGAACAGAAGCTCAGGTATATATGCTCTGCTCTGTCCTGCTCTGAGCCTCTTCTCTCAGATACAGGAGTAATGGCTTCCGGCGCCAACAGAGATGGCCGCCTCGCTTCGCGTTCCTAGGAAACTATGCAGTTTTTTGTTTTTTTACGTGTTATTTCTTACATTAGTACCCCAGGTCATCTTAGGTTTCATCACATACAGTCGAGAAGAACTACTGAATATAAGATCAGCGTCAACTCACCATCAGTACGACCAAGAATATGACTTTCGCAAAGCGGATCCTGTGTTCCAGGACAACGGAATGGATCCCAGCCGGCGACCCAGAAAAACGACTTTGTAAAAGAGGGAAACGAGGCGGTCTTATGGTCAGACTACGTAGACGGGCACATCGTGCCCCACTTCCTAGCATTCTTCTCGCCAATGTCCAGTCTCTTGACAACAAGGTTGATGAAATCTGAGCAAGGGTAGAATTCCAGAGGGACATCAGAGACTGTAACGTTCTTTGCTTCACGGAAACATGGCTCACTGGAGAGACGCTCTCGGTGGCGGTGCAGCCAGCTGGTTTCTCCACGCATCGCGCCGACAGAAACAAACACCTTTCTGGTAAGAAGAGGGGCGGGGGCGTATGCCTTATGGCTAACGAGACGTGGTGTGATCACAGAAACATACAGGAACTCAAATCCTTCTGTTCACCTGATTTAGAATTCCTCACAATCAAATGTAGACCGCATTATCTACCAAGAGAATTCTCTTCGATTATAATCACAGCCGTATATATCCCCCCCAAGCAGACACATCGATGGCTCTGAACAAACTTTATTTTACTCTTTGCAAACTGGAATCCATACATCCTGAGGCTGCATTCATTGTAGCTGGGGATTTTAACAAGGCTAATCTGAAAACAAGACTCCCTAAAATGTATCAGCATATCGATTGCGCCACCAGGGCTGGCAAAACCTTGGATCACTGTTATTCTAACTTCCGTGACGCATATAAGGCCCTGCCCCGCCCCCCTTTCGGAAAAGCTGACCACGACTCCATTTTGCTGATCCCTGCATACAGAGAGAAACTGAAACAAGAAGCTCCTACGCTGAGGTCTGTCCAACGCTGGTCCGACCAAGCTGATTCCACACTCCAAGACTGCTTCCATCACGTGGACTGGGACATGTTTCGTATTGCGTCAGGCAACAACATTGACGTATACGCTGATTCGGTGTGCAAGTTCATTAGAACTTGCGTTGAAGATGTCATTCCCATAGCAACAATTAAAACATTCCCTAACCAGAAACCGTGGATTGATGGCAGCATTCGCGTGAAACTGAAAGCACGAACCACTGCTTTTAATCAGGGCAAGGTGTCTGGTAATATGACTGAATACAAACAGTGCAGCTATTCCATCCGTAAGGCTATCAAACAAGCTTAGCGTCAGTATAGAGACAAAGTAGAATCTTAATTCAACGGCTCAGACACAAGAGGTATGTGGCAGGGTCTACAGTCAATCACGGACTATAAGAATAAATCCAGCTCAGTCACGGACCAGGATGTCTTGCTCCCAGGCAGACTAAATAACTTTTTTGACCGCTTTGAGGACAATACAGTGCCACTGACACGGCCTGCAACGGAAACATGTGGTCTCTCCTTCACTGCAGCCGAGGTGAGTAAAAAATGTAAACGTGTTAACCCTAGCAAGGCTGCAGGCCCAGACGGCATCCCCAGCCGCGCCCTCAGAGCATGCGCAGACCAGCTGGCTGGTGTGTTTACAGACATATTCAATCAATCCCTATACCAGTCTGCTGTTCCCACATGCTTCAAGAGGGCCACCATTGTTCCTGTTCCCAAGAAAGCTAAGGTAACTGAGTTAAACGACGTCCGCCCCGTAGCACTCACTTCCGTCATCATGAAGTGCTTTGAGAGACTAGTCAAGGACCATATCACCTCCACCCTACCTGACACCCTAGACCCACTCCAATTTGCTTACCGCCCAAATAGGTCCACAGACGATGCAATCTCAACCACACTGCACACTGCCCTAACCCATCTGGACAAGAGGAATACCTATGTGAGAATGCTGTTCATCGACTATAGCTCGGCATTTAACACCATAGTACCCTCCAAGCTCGTCATCAAGCTCGAGACCCTGGGTCTTGACCCCGCCCTGTGCAACTGGGTACTGGACTTCCTGACGGGCCGCCCCCAGGTGGTGAGGGTAGGAAACAACATCTCCACACCGCTTATCCTCAACACTGGGGCCCCACAAGGGTGCGGTTTGAGCCCTCTCCTGTACTCCCTGTTCACCCACAACTGCGCGGCAACGCACGCCTCCAACTCAATCATCAAGTTTGCGGACAACACAACAATGGTAGGCTTGATAACTAACAACGACGAGACGGCCTACAGGGAGGTGAGGGCCCTCGAAATGTGGTGTCAGGACAATAACCTCACACTCAACGTCAACAAAACTAAGGAGATGATTGTGAACTTCAGGAAACAGCAGAGGGAACACCCCCCTATCCACATCGATGGAACAGTAGTGGAGAGGGTAGTAAGTTTTAAGTTCCTCGGCATACACATCACAGACAAACTGAATTGGTCCACTCACACAGACAGCATCGTGAAGAAGGCGCAGCAGCGCCTCTTCAACCTCAGGAGGCTGAAGAAATTTGGCTTGTCACCAAAAGCACTCACAAACTTCTACAGATGCAGAATCGAGAGCATCCTGGCGGGCTGTATCACCGCCTGGTACGGCAACTGCTCCGCCCACAACCGTAAGGCTCTCCAGAGGGTAGTGAGGTCTGCACAACGTATCACCGGGGGCAAACTACCTGCCCTCCAGGACACCTACACCACCCGATGTTACAGGAAGGCCACAAAGATCATCAAGGACAACACCCACCCGAGCCACTGCCTGTTCACCCCGCTATCATCCAGAAGGCGAGGTCAGTACAGGTGCATCAAAGCTGGGACTGAGAGACTGAAAAACAGCTTCTATCTCAAGGCCATCAGACTGTTAAACAGCAACCACTAACATTGAGTGGCTGCTGCCAACACACTGACTCAACTCAAGCCACTTCAATAATGGGAATTGATGGGAAAGGATGTAAAATATCACTAGCCACTTTAAACAATGCTACCTTATATAATGTTTACATTCATCTCATATGTATACGTATATACTGTACTCTATCATTTTTTTATTTTATTTTTTTATTTCACCTATATTTAACCAGGTAGGCTAGTTGAGAACAAGTTCTCATTTACAACTGCGACCTGGCCAAGATAAAGCATAGCAGTGTGAACAGACAACACAGAGTTACACATGGAGTAAACAATTAACAAGTCAATAACACAGTAGACAAAAAAAGGGGAGTCTATATACAATGTGTGCAAAAGGCATGAGGAGGTAGTCGATAAATTACAATATTTTCAGATTAACACTGGAGTGATAAATGATCAGATGATCATGTACAGGTAGAGATATTGGTGTGCAAAAGAGCAGAAAAGTAAATAAATAAAAACTGTGGGGATGAGGTAGGTGAAAATGGGTGGGCTATTTACCAATAGATTATGTACAGCTGCAGTGATTGGTTAGCTGCTCAGATAGCTGATGTTTGAAGTTGGTGAGGAAGATAAAGGTCTCCAACTTCAGCGATTTTTGCAATTCGTTCCAGTCACAGGCAGCAGAGTACTGGAACGAAAGGCGGCCGAATGAGGTGTTGGCTTTAGGGATGATCAGTGAGATACACCTGCTGGAGCGTGTGCTACGGATGGGTGTTGCCATCGTGACCAGTGAACTGAGATAAGGCGGAGCTTTACCTAGCATGGCCTTGTAGATGACCTGGAGCCAGTGGGTCTTGCGACGAATATGTAGCGAGGGCCAGCCGACTAGAGCATACAAGTCGCAGTGGTGGGTAGTATAAGGTGCTTTAGTGACAAAACGGATGGCACTGTGATAAACTGCATCCAGTTTGCTGAGTAGAGTTTTGGAAGCTATTTTGTAGATGACATCGCCGAAGTCGAGGATCGGTAGGATAGTCAGTTTTACTAGGGAAAGCTTGGCAGCGTGAGTGAAGGAGGCTTTGTTGCGGAATAGAAAGCCGACTCTTGATTTGATTTTCGATTGGAGATGTTTGATATGGGTCTGGAAGGAGAGTTTGCAGTCTGGCCAGGAGTTATCAACCAGGGTTGCGGTTTAGCTCGATAGCTAGTTGTAAAGATCCAGCTGAAAGATGTTCCGTTTGCGGTGGGAATCCGGGGATAAAAATAATAGGTCCGTTATGCTCTGGTTAGCGTCGCGTTGTTCGAACTGGCGAGAGCTTTCCGAGCTAAGGGTTAGCTGATGACCAGTTAGCTGAAGACCGCTAGCATAGCAGGTGGTTAGCTTCAGTTGAGGGGTTCCGGTTCCGAAGTAAATATAAATACTTTAGGAAAAGTAGCTACATTGGGTGAGACGGGTTGCAGGAGAGTATTTGGAAGCGAGCAAAAATGTTTTTAAAGATATGCGAAGAAAAATATCTAAAAAATATATATATATATATATCTAAAACGAAAAAGAGACGATATTTACAGAGAGACGATACGACAGGACGACTTACTGCTACGCCATCTTGGATATGACATGTCATCTACTGCATCCTAATGTAATACATGTATCACTAGCCACTTTAACTATGCCACTTTGTTTACATCCTCATCTCATATGTATATACTGTACTCGATACCATCTACTGTATCTTGCCTATGCTGCTCTGCACCATCACTCATTCATATCTTTATGCACATGTTCTTTATCCCCTTACACTGTGTATAAGAAATTAGTTTTGGAATTGTTAGTTAGATTACTTGTTGGTTATTACTGCATTGTCGGAACTGGAAGCACAAGCATTTCGCTACACTCGCATTAACATCTGCTAACCATGTGTATGTGACAAATAAAATTTGATTTGATTTGGCTAGCTGGAGGTTTTAATAGAGTTCTGTCAAGTTAATGTTATTACGGTATAACAATGGGGGGAAGATGTGTTATTTTTGTGTATTAATGATTAGTCTCACATCTCCATAGTTACCACGTCTCATTCATTATCTGAACGAATCTTAGGAAGAAAGGTTCACTCGAGATAAAATATCAGAAATGCATTGAAAGTCGTCTTAGATAGATATAACTTAATTGCCCTGCATAGTAAAACCAGCATGGCCATCATACAACATCATGTACAGTATATCTGCCATAAAATCACCTGTAATCATGTGTATCTGTCCACTGAGAGCACTACACACACACAGCACTGTGAGATATTGAAACCATCTGATTGGTCTGTCTGTTCCAGGTATGCATGTGATTGAGGTACTGTATGACGAGGTGGCCATCCCTAAGAGTCCCTTCAGGGTGTCAGTGGTGGAGGGATGTGACCCCACCCGGGTCAGGGCCTACGGGCCAGGGCTCGAGGGAGGACTCATCAACACACCCAACTGCTTCACCATCGAGACCAGGTACAATTTCAAGTTCTTGAGTCCAGGGGGTTACTCTGTCTTTCCCTATCCTGGTCCCATATCTGTTTGTGCTATCCTAACCCAAGATGGCGTAGCAGTCAGACGTCTTGTCGTGTCGTGTCGTGTCCCTTGTATATATATATTCATTTTTTTACATATTTTTCTTTGCATATCTTTTAAAACATTTTGCTAAACCTCAACATCTAAATTCTCTCCTGCAACCCGCCTCGCCCAATGTAGCGTGGATCTGCTTTTTTTTCTAAAGTATTTATATTTACTTCGGATCCGGAATCACTCAACTGAAGCTAGCCAGCTAACTACCAGCTATCAGTCAGCAAACCATTGCTAGCGTTCATCAGCTAACCTGTCATCAGCTAACCTTTAGCTCGGAAAGCTCTCGCCAGTTCGAACAACGCGACTCTAACCAGAGCATAACGGACCTATTATTTTTATCCCCGGATTCCCACTGCAAGCGGAACATTTTCAGCTGGATCTTCACAACTAACTAACCGCAACCCCGGATGATTACTCCTGGCTAGCGTTTCCATCCACTTAGCTTGAAGCTAGCCCGGCCAGAGCTCCTGTGCAACCACCGAAGCGTACTCCTGGGCTACAATGTCCGGACCCACGACCGGTCTATCGATGTCACCGCATGAAGAGGCATAAACAGACTCACCCCATCACAACGTCCCCCAAAGGCTAACTTTCTAGCCCTTGCTATCTGCTTGCTTGCTAATTCGGCCTGCTAACTGCTAGCTTGTTTAGCCCCCGGTCCGATAACTGCTAGCTTTTTCAGCCCCGGCCTACTAACTGTTAGCTTGTAAGCACAGGCCTGTCTGAATCGCCGTGTCCCCAGCCAGCCCAACCACTCACTGGACCCATATTTACGTTCAATCTCTTTTCGATTTTTAATTCGATTATACCTTCCGGTAACCTGCCTCACCCAATGTGATACGGAATAGCTATTATTTTTAATTTTTAGAACACATTCAAGAACCTCCAGAAACTAACCAGCTCACAAGCTATTTAGTCATTGTTAGCCACTGCTAGGGGCTTTTACCTTCTGCACTTCTGCACAGCCAGCCAGTTTTTTTTAACCTGGATAATACTCGCCAGTCTAGCTTCCCTGCCCCATCCACCGCTGCCCCCTAGACACTGATCACTTGGCTACATAGCTGATGCATGCTGGACTGTCCATTAATCACGGTACTCCATTCTGCTTGTTTATGTTTTATCTGTCGGCCCCAGCCGCACTCAGGCTCTGTGTGTAGTTAATCCGACCCTCCCTGCCTAGTCAACGCCATTTTACCTGCTGTTGTTGTGCTAGCTGATTAGCTGTTGTTGTCTCACCTACTGTTTTAGCTAGCTCTCACAATTCAACACCTGTGATTACTGTATGCCTCGCTGTATGTATCTCTCAAATGTCAATATGCCTTGTATACTGTTGTTCAGGTTAGTTATCATTGTTTTAGTTTACAATGGAGCCCCTAGTTCCACTCTTCATACCCCTGATACCTCTTTTGTCCCACCTCCCATACATGTGGTGACCTCACCCATTACAAACAGCATGCCCGGAGATACAACCTCTCTTATCATCACCCAGTGCCTGGGCCTACCTCCGCTGTACCCGCACCCCACCATTCCCCTGTCTGCGCATTATGCCCTGAATATATTCTACCACGCCCAGAAATCTGCTCCTTTTATTCTCTGTCCCCAACGCTCATACTACTCCTCCTCTGTTCCTCTGGTGATGTGTAGGTAAACCCAGGCCCTGCATGTCCCCAGGCACCCTCATTTGCTGACTTCTGTGATCGAAAAAGCCTTGGTTTCATGCATGTCAACATCAGAAGCCTCCTCCCTAAGTTTGTTTTACTCACTGCATTTTGCACACTCTGCTAACCCTGATGTCCTTGCCGTGTCTGAATCCTGGCTCAGGAAGGCCGCCTACAATTCTGAGATTTCCATACCCAACTATAACATTTTCCATCAAGATAGAACTGCCAAAGGGGGAGGAGTTGCAGTCTACTGCAGAGATAGCCTGCAAAGTAATGTCATACTTTCCAGGTCCATACCCAAACAGTTCGAACTACTAATTATAAAAATTACTCTCTCCAGAAATAAGTCTCTCACTGTTGCCGCCTGCTACCGACCCCCCTCAGCTCCCAGCTGTGCCCTGGTCACCATTTGTGAATTGATCGCCCCCCCATCTAGCTTCGTAGTTTGTTCTGTTAGGTGACCTAAACTGGGATATGCTTAACACCCCGGCAGTCCTACAATCTAAGCTAGATGCCCTCAATCTCACACAAATCATCAAGGAACCCACCAGGTACAACCCTAAATCTGTAAACAAGGGAACCCTCATAGACGGCATCCTGACCAACTGGCCCTCCAAATACACCTCCGCTGTCTTCAACCAGGATCTCAGTGATCACTGCCTCATTGCCTGTATCCGCTATGGAGCCGCAGTCAAACGACCACCCATCATCACTGTCAAACGCTCCCTAAAACACTTCTGTGAGCAGGCCTTTCTAATCGACCTGGCCCGGGTACCCTGGAAGGACATTGACCTCATCCCGTCAGTTGAGGATGCCTGGTCATTCTTTAAAAGTAACTTCCTCACCATTTTAGATAAGCATGCTCCGTTCAAAAAATGCAGAACTAAGAACAGATATAGCCCTTGGTTCACTCCAGACCTGACTGCCCTCGACCAGCACAAAAACATCCTGTGGCGGACTGCAATAGCATCGAATAGTCCCCGCGATATGCAACTGTTCAGGGAAGTCAGGAACCAATACACGCAGTCAGTCAGCAAAGCTAAGGCCAATTTCTTCAGGCAGAAATTTGCATCCTGTAGCTCCAACTCCAAAAAGTTCTGGGACACTGTGAAGTCCATGGAGAACAAGAGCACCTCCTCCCAGCTGCCCACTGCACTGAGGCTAGGCAAAACGGTCACCACCGATAAATCCATGATTATCGAAAACTTCAACAAGCATTTCTCAACGGCTGGCCATGCCTTCCGCCTGGCTACTCCAACCTCGGCCAACAGCTCCGCCCCCCCCGCAGCTACTCGCCCAAGCCTCTCCAGGTTCTCCTTTACCCAAATCCAGATAGCAGATGTTCTGAAAGAGCTGCAAAACCTGGACCCGTACAAATCAGCTGGGCTTGACAATCTGGACCCTCTATTTCTGAAACCCTCCACCGCCATTATCGCAACCCCTATTACCAGCCTGTTCAACCTCTCTTTCATATCGTCTGAGATCCCCAAGGATTGGAAAGCTGCCGCAGTCATCCCCCTCTTCAAAGTGGGAGACACCCTGGAACCAAACTGTTACAGATCTATATCCATCCTGCACTGCCTGTCTAAGGTCTTCGAAAGCCAAGTCAACAAACAGGTCACTGACCATCTCGAATCCCGCCGTACCTTCTCAGCTCTGCAATCTGGTTTCCGAGCCGGTCACGGGTGCACCTCAGCCACGCTCAAGGTACTAAACGATATCATAACCGCCATCGATAAAAGACAGTACTGTGCAGCCATCTTCATCGACCTTGCCAAGACTTTCAACTCTGTCAATCACCATATTCTTATCGGCAGACTCAGTAGCCTCGGTTTTTCTGATGACTGCCGTGCCTGGTTCACCAACTACTTTGCAGACAGAGTTCAGTGTGTCAAATCGGAGGGCATGCTGTCCGGTCCTCTGGCAGTCTCTATGGGGGTGCCACAGGGTTCAATTCTCGGGCCGACTGTTTTCTCTGTATATATCAATGATGTTGCTCTTGCTGCGGGCCCTGATCCACCTCTACGCAGACAACACCATTCTATATACTTCCGGCCCGTCCTTGGACACTGTGCTATCAAACCTCCAAACAAGCTTCAATGCCATACAACACTCCTTCCGTGGCCTCCAACTGCTCTTAAACGCTAGTAAAACCATATGCATGCTTTTTAACCGTTTGCTGCCTGCACCCAGCATCACCACCCTGGATGGTTCCGACCTTGAATATGTGGACATCTATAAGTACCTAGGTGTCTGGCTAGACTGTAAACTCTCCTTCCAGACTCATATCAAACATCTCCAATCGAAAATCAAATCTAGAGTCGGCTTTCTATTCCGCAACAAAGCCTCCTTCACTCACGCCGCCAAACATACCCTAGTAAAACTGACTCTCCTACCGATCCTCGACTTCGGCGATGTCATCTACAAAATAGCTTCCAACACTCTACTCAGCAAACTGGATGCAGTTTATCACAGTGCCATCCGTTTTGTCACTAAAGCACCTTATAACACCCACCACTGCGACCTCTATGCTTTAGTCGGCCGGCCCTCGCTACATATTCGTCGACAGACCCACTGGCTCCAGGTCATCTACAAGTCCATGCTAGGTAAAGCTCCGCCTTATCTCAGTTCACTGGTCACGATGGCAACACCCACCCGTAGCACGTGCTCCAGCAGGTGTATCTCACTGATCATCCGTAAAGCCAACACCTTATTTGGCCGCCTTTCGTTCCAGTTCTCTGCTGCCTGTGACTGGAACGAATTGCAAAAATCGCTGAAGTTGGAGACTTTTATCTCCCTCACCAACTTCAAACATCTGCTATCTGAGCAGCTAACCGATCGCTGCAGCTGTACATAGACTATTGGTAAATAGCCCACCCATTTTTAACTACCTCATCCCTATACTGTTTTTATTTATTTACTTCTCTGCTCTTTTGCACACCAATATCTCTACCTGTACATGACCATCTGATCATTTATCACTCCAGTGTTAATCTGCAAAATTGTAATTTTTCGCCCACCTACTCATGCCTTTTGCACACAATATATATAGACTCTTGTTTTTTCTACTGTGTTATTGACTTGTTAATTGTTTACTCCATGTGTAACTCTGTGTTGTCTGTTCACACTGCTATGCTTTATCTTGGCCAGGTCGCAGTTGCAAATGAGAACTTGTTCTCAACTAGCCTACCTGGTTAAATAAAGGTGAAATAAAAAAATATATAAAAAAATAAAAAATCACAGCAAAGGAAAAGATTGCATACACACAGCCAATGTTTTTGAGCTGGTGCTGGATATCAAATAATATGTTCAGTAAATGCTCAAAAACATTTTAGCTAGTTAAGCACATAAGAACACATGATCTGAGGAAAATCATTCACAAATCCAATGTCTTTCAATTCTTCCAAAAATGAGAAAGCCTTTCCTATGAAAGCAATGTAATTGATGTGAAATTACCATTAAAGTTGATCATTGTCTGTGTTCTCTAGGGGTGCTGGTACTGGAGGCCTGGGCCTGACCATAGAGGGAGCGTCAGAGGCAAAAATTACCTGTAAAGATAACAAAGATGGCAGCTGCAGCGTAGAGTACGTTACCTTCACACCTGGAGAGTACGACGTCAATATCAACTTCGGAGGACACCCGATTCCAGGTAATGCCTCATACACATACACATTCTAGTTACATTAGTCGTATGTACAGGATACACATGGTATACATCAAGGATGGGCAGCTGATGTGGGTGGGGGCCACAAAACATCTGAACTCATCGTGAGGGGCCACAGTGGCTCGTGGGTCTGTGTACCCACATCCATACACCCACATACAGGCATAGCCTGGCTGGCTAAATGACTGTGGAGAGAAAAAAAAGGTTTAAAGTGAATTTCCTGCAATTCTATACATGTTGCAGAGAGAAGATTTATTTGTATTTATTTTTAATTTCATGCAATTTTGCTATGGGGCGGAGAGAATAATTTGCAGTTTAACAGCTAATTTCCTGCAATTCTATTCATTTTGCCATAAGGTGGAGAGACATGTTTGTAGTTTTGATTGTGATATATTAGTGAGAGTGACTAACAAAGTCATTGGGGGCCTCCCGGTCAGTATTTTTACCATGATTACCTCAAGTTTTGACAGCAGGCTAGACATTGGCTATATTGAGTGACTGTCAGTGACTAACATAACAATAGAAAATCTGCTGAAACACAACCAAATTTCAAAATTGCATAGAGTTGATCAGGCTGTTGATTGTGTCCTGTGGAATGCTGTCCCACTCCTCTTCAATGGATGTGCGAACTTGCTGGATATTGGTGGGAACTGAAACACACTGTCGTACATGTCGATCCAGAGCATCCCTAACATGCTCAATGGGTGACATGTCTGGTGAGTATGCAGGCGAAGAACTGGGACATTTTCAGCTTCTAGGATTTGTGTACAGATCCTTGAAACATAGGGCCGTGCCTTATCATGCTGAAACGTGATGAGGTGATGGAGGCGGATTAAGTTGTCCTTAGTTTATAGATGCCCATACCATAACCCCACCACCACCATGGAGAACTATTTTGACAACGTTGACAGGAGTAAAACGGTCGCCCACAGGACGCCATACGCCAGGACGAAAACGGGATTCATCCATGAAGAGCACACTCTTCCAGCATGCCAGTTGCCATGGAAGGTGAGCATTTGCCCACTGAAGTCGGTTATGACGCCGAGCTGCGGTCAGGAAAAACCCCGGTGAGGACGACGAGCACGCAGATGAACTTCCCTGAGACGGTTTCTGATAGTATGTGCAGAAAGTCTTCGGTTGTGCAATCCCACAGTTTCATCAGCTGTCTCGTGGTTTGGTCTCAGATAATCCCGCAGGCGAAGAAGCCGGATGTGGAGGTCCTGGGCTGGCAGGGTTACAGGGTTGTAAGTCTGGATGGACGTACTGCCAGATTCTCTGAAATGACATTGGAGGCGGGTTATGGTAGAGAAATGAGCATTAAATTCTCTAGCAACAGCTCTGGCAGACATTTTTGCAGTCAGCATGCCAATTGCACACTCCCTCAACTTCAGACATCTATGGCATTGTGTTGTGAGACAAAACTGCACATTTTAAAGTGGCCTTTTACCTTCCCCAGAACAAGGTGCACCTTTGTAATGAGCATGCTGTTTATTCAGCTTCTTGATATACCACATCTGTCAGGTGGATGGATTATCTTGAGACAAATGCTCCCTAAAAGGGATGTAAACAAATTTGTGCACAAAATTTGGGAAAATAAGCTTTTTGTGAATATGGAACATTTCTGGGACTTTTTATTTTAGCTCATGAAACATGGGACTGACACTTTACATGTATACAGTGCATTCGAAAAGTATTCAGAAACCCACATTTTGTTACGTTACATCATTATTGTACAATTGATGTAATTGTTTTTTCCCTCCTCAAACCTTGCTGCAGAAATGTTTTGGTACCCTTCCTCAGATCTGTGCCTCGACACAATCCAGTCTGAGCTCTACAGACAATTCCTTTGACCTCATGGCTTGGTTTTTGCTCTGACATGCATTGTCAACTGTGGGACCGTTATATAGGCAGATGTGTGCCTTTCCAAATCATGTCCAATCAATTGAATTTACCACAGGTGGACTCCAATCAAGTTTCAATTTAGAGTCTCATAGCAAAGCAACTGAATACTTATCTAAATAAGCTATTTCCCTATTTATTTATTTATTTTGACAAATTTGCAAACATTTCTAAAAAACAGTTTTCGCTTAATCATTATGGGGCATTGTGCGTAGATTGCTGAGCATTTTTTTTATTTAATCAATTTTGGATAAAGGCTGAAACCTAACAAAATGTGGAAAAAGTCAAGGGGTCTGAATACTTCCTGAATACTTCCTGAAGTCACTATATATGCACTAACACTATATATTTATAATTATTTTTTATTTTTTTGTGTATGTGAAGTTTTTGAAAATTGATCCGCAGACCCACAAAAGAACGGTTCACGGGCTGCCAGTTGCCCATCCTTGGTTTACACCGTCCAAAGAAATGCTTTCTTGCAGGTTCCTTCTCGACAATGCAACAACAATAAGATTTAATAACAGATAAGACTCCTAACATAAAGTGAATGGCTCAGTAGAATAGAATAAACATTTTAGTGTGAGTATAATACAGGGAGGAACAATTGATAGTCCAATAATTAATAGACCCCACATAAACACACATACAATCACATACACTTACACACTGCATGGAGAAGAAGCAGCAGAATCATCACCATAATACAAGTTTCAAGTTTATTTGCTATGCATAATGAATAGTGAAAATCTTACCCCAGCTCTCACGATAAAAACACCACAAAAACACAATATCCAATACTTCTCAATATCTCTCTCTTCCACTGGCTGCCTCTGATTGCCTTCTTCCCTATCATCCTAATAAAAAAGCTGACCATACAGTGTCTCTCCATGTGTCGTCTGCAGGCAGTCCGTTCCGCGTGCCAGTGAGGGATGTGGTGGATCCCAGTAAGGTGAAATGTTCAGGCCTAGGTTTGGGTGACAGAGTCAGAGCCCACCTACCTCAGACCTTTACTGTGGACACTATACAGGCAGGACAGGCAAATCTGGAGGTCAGTCTCATAGGACCATCAGGTAGGACGAACTCGACATACTTGACTTTTCTCACACATGCACACACTCAAACATAAAAAAGCACCCATAAACACACACACACACATACACATGAATGTTTACAGTTTATAGTGACTTATTTGAATGTAGCTAATCTGTCCTCTTTTCCCCATAGGTTCAGAGCCTGTTGCTGTAATAAATAACAGTGATGGTACACACACAGTCAACTACACTCCAGTTCATGATGGCCCTTACACTGTGTCAGTTAAATATGGAGACCAGGAGGTTCCTCGCAGGTGAGACAGACTGGACAAAACTAGATTTACCGGAAACCCTTACTGTAAAATCCTCATTTGCTTTTCTGTATGAATTTCATACATTTTCAATAGGGTCATGAAATATATATACTGTATTTATAATTTTTTTGCTCTCTCTCTCTCTCTCTCTCTCTCTCTCTCTCTCTCTCTCTCTCTCTCTCTCTCTCTCTCTCTCTCTGTCCACAGTCCATTCAAGGTGAGATCTCAGCCTGGTCATGATTCCAGTAAGGTTTGTGCAAGCGGTCCAGGTCTGGACAAATCAGGTGTGCCCGCCAGCCTGCCAGTGGAGTTCACCATTGATGCCCGCGGCGCAGGAGAGGGACTGCTCACTGTACATATACTGGTGGGTAACCCCCCACCCCACCCCACCCACCCACACACACCCCACACACATTAACATCCTCTTAACATCCTCTTCCCCTGTAGGACCAAGAATGCAAGCCAAAGAAGGCTACCATCTATGATAACAGAGATGGGACCTACATAGTGTCTTACGTACCAGACTCCACCGGCCATTACACAATCATGATCAAGTATGGAGGCGATGAGATCCCCTACTCTCCCTACCATATCTTAGCCCTGCCCACTGGAGACGCCAGCAAGTGTCTGCTCACTGGTACACCTCTCATTTTCCCTTCTATTCTATTTTATTTTCTCTTTTCAATAGTCTGAATTTTCTCTCTCCTTATTCCCAGTGTTTATCGGAGGACATGCCCTGGCATCAGGTCTGACTAAGATGCAGGTGCACGAGGAGGCCATCATCTCTGTGGACACAAAGGCTGCTGGGAAGGGCAAGGTGACCTGCTCGGTCATGACCCCAGAGGGGGTGGAGCTAGACATGGATGTGCAGGAGAACCGTGATGGAACCTTCGACATCTACTACACCGCTCCAGAACCAGGAAAATATGTCATCACCATCCGCTTCGGAGGACAGCACATACCCAAGAGCCCCTTCCATGTTACGGTTGAGTACATATTAGTAATATATATTTGTGTGTTAATTAATATATATCCACACTAATATTCAAAAGTTTGGGGTCACTAAGATTTTAAAAGAAAGCACATTTTTTGTCCATTAAAATAACATCAAATTGATCAGATATATAGTGTACATATTATTAATGTTGTAATTGACTATTTTAGCTGGAAACGGCTGATTTTTTATGGAATATCTACCTAATGGGCCTCTGTACATAGGCGTACAGAGGCCCAATATCAGCAACCATCACTCATGTGTTCCAATTTTAAAAGGCTAATTGATCATTAGAAAAACATTTTTCAATTATGTTAACACAGCTGAAAAATGTTGTCCTGATTAAAGAAGCAATTAAACTGGCCTTATTTAGACTAGTTGAGTATCTGAGCATCAGCATTTGTGGGTTCGATTACAGGCTCAAAATGGCCAGAAACAAAGAACTTTCTTCTGAACTTGTCAATGTATTCTTGTTTTGAGAAATTAAGGCTTGCTCCGTTGTTTAAAGGGGCCTCCCACTCCTCTTTTTATTCTGGTTAGGGCCAGTTTGTGCTGTTCTGTGAAGGGAGTAGTACACAGCGTTCATTTCTCAGAACAAGAATAGACTGACAAGTTTCAGAAACGTCTGTGTCTTTTGCAGACGTTTTTATGCAGAACAACTTACAGTTAGTGCATTCATCTTATTAAGATACTGTGGCTAGTTGGGACAACCACATATCACAGTCATAGTAAGCGAGTGCAATAGAGGGTGCTGTGGGATTATTTACGATACTCTTTCAAGAGGTAGGGTTTCAGATGTTTTCAGAATATGGGTAGGGCCTCTGCTGTCCTAGCTACAGGGAGAAGCTGGTTCCACCATTGGTGTGCCAGGACAGAGAAGATCTTGGACTGGTAAGAGCGGGAGCCAAAAGACCAGAGGTGGCAGAAAGGAGGGCTTGGATTTGGGTGTAGGGTTTGAGCATAGTCTGAAGGGTAGGGAGGAGCAGTTCCTCTTGCTACTCAGTTGGTAAGTACTATGGTTGTCACGCCCTGGTCTATATTTATTATGTTTATCTTCATTTATTGGGTTAGGCCAGGGTGTGACATTGGTTTATTTGTGGTGTGTTTCGTCTTGGGGTTGTGTGGGGTGTATAGCATAGTCAATGGCTGCCTGAGGCGATTCTCAATCAGAGTCAGGTGATTATCATTGTCTCTGATTGGGAACCATATTTAGGTAGCTATATTCTTTGTGTGTTTCGTGGGTGATTGTCCTTAGTGTCCTTGTTCCTGTATCTGTGTTAGTTTACACTAGTATAGGCTGTTTCGGTTTTCGTTACGTTCTTTGTTTTGTAGTGTTTGTATTTAGATTCGTGTTACGTTTTTTGTTCATTAAACATGGATCGCAATCTACACGCTGCATTTTGGTCCGACTCTCCTTCACCGCATGAAAACCGTTACAGAATCACCCACCACAAACGGACCAAGCAGCGTGTCAACAGGCAGGTGCAGCAAAGAGAGGAATGGACATGGGAGGAGGAATTATTCGGAGAAGGACCTTGGGATCAGCCTGGAGAATATCGCCGCCCCAAAGAAGAACTGGAGGCGGAGAGAGCTGAGAGGCGCTGGTATGAGGAGGCAGCGCGGCGACGCGGATGGAAGCCCGAGAGTCAGCCCCAAAAATTTATTGGGGGGGCTCAGGGAGAGTGTGGCAGAGTCAGAAGTCAGACCTGAGCCCACTCTCCCTGTTTATTGTGAGGAGCCAAGGAAGAGACCAGAACCGGTGTTGGAGGTGAGCGAAGCAGAGACTGTGAAGGAGTTAATGGGGAAATTGGAGGAGAGAGAAATGAGGGAGTTGCTGTGTTGGTGCTTTTTGCATGGAATTCGCCCGACGGAACGTGTCAGGGATTTGATGGCACCTGGGTCAGCGCTTCATACTCGTCCTAACGTGCGTGTTAGTCGGCTGGTGAAGTTGGTGCCAGCCTCACGCACCAGGCCTCCTGTGCACATCCCTAGCCTTGCACGTCCTGTGCCAACACTGCTCTCAAGATCTCCAGTACGCCTTCACGGTCTAGCCCATCCTGTGCCACCTCCACACACCAGCCCTCCTGATGCGTGGTGCTGGCTCTGGTGGTACTGGCACCAGGCTTCCTGTGCACATCCCTAGCCTTGCACGTCCTGTGCCAACACTGCTCTCAAGATCTCCAGTACGCCTTCACGGTCTAGCCCATCCTGTGCCACCTCCACACACCAGCCCTCCTGATGCGTGGTGCTGGCACTGGTGGTACTGGCACCAGGCTTCCTGTGCGTGTCCTCAGCCCAGTACCACCAGTGCCAGCACCACGCATCAGGCACACAGTGCGCCTCGCATCTCCAGCGCTACCGGAGCCTTTCTTCTCTCCTGCGCTGCCGGAGTCTCCCGTCTGTTCAGCGCTGTCGGAGCCTTTCTCCTCTCCTGCGCTACTGGAGTCTCCCGCCTGTTTAGCGCAGCCAGAGCCTTCCTCCTCTCCTGCGCTGCTGGAGTCTCCCGCCTGTTTAGAGCAGCCAGAGCCTTCCTCCTCTACAACGCTGCTGAAGTCTTCCGCCTGTTTAGCGCAGCCAGAGCTGTCAGTCTACATGGAGCAGCCAGAGCAGTCAGTCTACATGGAGCAGTCAGAGCTGTCAGTCTTCATGGAACAGCCGGAGCTGTCAGTCTACATGGAGCAGCCAGAGCTGTCAGTCTTCATGGAGCAGCCAGAGCAGTCAGTTTACATGGAGCAGCCAGAGCTGTCAGTCTTCATGGAACTGCCGAAGCTGTCAGTCTGCATTGAGCTGCCAGTCTGCATGGAGCAGCCAGAGCTGTCAGTCTACATGGAGCAGCCAGAGCCGCCAGTCAGCCAGACTTTTCCAGATCTGCCAGTCAACCAGATTCTTCCAGATCTGCCAGTCAACCAGACTCTTCCAGATCTGCCAGTCAGCCAGGATCTGCCAGAACTGTCAACCAGCCAGGATCTGCCGGATCCAAATACCAGGCTGAGCTTCCTCTCAGTGCTGGGCTTCCTCTCAGTGCCGGGCTTCCTCTCAGTCCCGAGCTTCCTCTCAGTGCTGAGCTTCCCCTCAGTCTCGAGCTGTCTCTGCCCCGAGCTGCCCCTCTGTCCCGAGCTGCCCCTCTGTCCCGAGCTGCCCCTCTGTCCCGAGCTGCCCCTCTGTCCCGAGCTGCCCCTCAGTCCAGTGGGATTCTGGGTGAGGACTACTAGGCCATGGTCGGCAGCGAAGGTGGACTATCCTAGGATGCGAGGAAGGGGGACAAAGACATTTATAGAGTGGGTCCCTCGCCGGAGCCGGAGGCGCCACCATGGACAGACGCCCACCCGGACTCTCCCTATTGTTTTGATGTGTGTCCGGGAGTCCGCACCTTAGGGGGGGGTTCTGTAACGCCCTGGTCTATATTTATCATGTTTATCTTCATTTATTGGGTCACGCCAGGGTGTGGCATGGGTTTATTTGTGGTGTGTTTCGTCTTGGGGTTGTGTGGGGTGTATAGCATAGTCAATGGCTGCCTGAGGCGGTTCTCAATCAGAGTCAGGTGATTATCGTTGTCTCTGATTGGGAACCATATTTAGGTAGCCATATTCTTTGTGTGTTTCGTGGGTGATTGTCCTTAGTGTCCTTGTTCCTGTATCTGTGTTAGTTTACACTAGTATAGGCTGTTTCGGTTTTCGTTACGTTCTTTGTTTTGTAGTGTTTGTATTTAGATTCGTGTTACGTTTTTTGTTCATTAAACATGGATCGCAATCTACACGCTGCATTTTGGTCCGACTCTCCTTCACCGCATGAAAACCGTTACAATGGTCTTGTAGTGGATTCGAGCTTTGGCTGGAAGCCAGTGGAGTGTGCGGAGGTGTGGAGTGACATGGAAGAACTTGTGAAAGTTGAACACCAGGTTGTCTGCAGCATTCTGGAATAGTTGGAGGGGGTTTGATGGCACAAGCGGGAGCCCAGACCACATCGAGTTGCAGTAGTCCAGATGGGAGATGACAAGTGCCTGGACTAGGACCTGCACCACTTCATGTGTGAGGTAGGGTCGTACTCTACGGATGTTGTAGAGCATAAACCTGCAGGAGCGAGTAACTGCTTTTATGTTGACAGAGAACGACAGGGTGTTGTCCTGGGTCTCGGCAAAGGATTTCCACTCTGGGGGGGGCGACACTGTGGAGTTGTCAACCGTGATGGAGAGGTCTTTGAGTGGGCAGGCCTTCCCCGGAAATAAGAGCAGCTTCGTCTTGTCGAGGTTGAGCTTGAGGTGGTGGGTCGACATCCAAGCTGATATATCTGCCAGGCACACAGAGATGCGTGTCGCCACCTGAGTGTCAGAAGGGGGGAAGAAGAAAAGTAGTTGAGTGCATATAGATAGAAGAGGCCGAGCCCTGGGGGACACCAGTCGTGAAAGTACATAGTGCAGACACAGATCCTCTCCACATCACCTGGTAGGATCGGCCTGCCAGGTAGGATGCAACCCAAGAGTGTGCAGAGATGTCCAGCCCTGAGAGGGTTGATTTGATGTTTCAATGTGTCGAAGGCAGTGGATAGATCTAGGAGGATGAGAACAGAGGATAGAGATTTAGCTTCGGCAGTGCAGAGAGCCTCCATGACACAGAGAAGAGCAGTTTCGGTTGAGTGACCCATCTTGAAGCATGACTGGTTAGAGTCAAGAAGGTTGTTCTGAGAGAGATAACGAGAGAGTTGGTTAGAGACAGCATGCTCAAGTATTTTGTAAAGTACAGAACAAAGATACCGGTCTGCAGTTTTTACGTCAAAGGAGTCTAGTGTTGGTTTTTTGAGGAGGGGAGTGACTCGGGCTATTTTGAAGTCAGAGGGGACGCAGTCAGTGGTCAGGGATGAGTTGATGAGGGAAGTGAGGAATGGGAGAAGGTCTCCAGAGATGGTCTAGAAATGGGAGGGGGTGTGAGGTCGAGCGGGTAGGTTGTAGGGTACTAGTTGCAGGATTTAATCTGGAGAGAGAGGGGGAAAAGAGGTCAAGAAGTAGGGTAGTTCTGTGTGAGTGGGACCAGTGGACTGGGGGACACCAGTCCACTGGTCCCAGTGGCTGAGTGAATGAGGAGCGGATGCTGTCAACCTTTTCAAAGTGGTTGACAAAGTCTGCAGAGATGGAGGAGGGAGGGGGAGGAGGTGAAGAACTAAGGAAGGCTGTGAAGGTGCAAAAGAGTTTCCTGGGGTTAGAGGCAGAAGCTTGAAATGTAGAGTAGAAAGTGGCTTTAACAGTGGATACAGAGGAAGAGAAGGTAGATACGGGGAGTGGAGGGATGATAGATCCTCTGGAATTTTAGTTTTCCTCCAATTTTGTTCAGCTGCCCACATGCTGTTTTGTAAGCTTGCAATGAGTCACTCAGCCACGGAGCAGGAGGGGAGGGCCAAGCCTGCTGGTAAGAAAGGGAACAGTATGAGTCATAGGATGAGAAAAAGGGAGGAGAGTAGGGTTGAAGAGCAGAATCAGGAGACAGGAGGGAGAATAATTTAGCAGAAGGGAGAGATAATAGGATAAGAGGAGGGAGTAGTGGGAGAGAGAGAGAGCGAAGATTGCGACGGCGTAGGACCATCTGGCTTGGGCCTGAGTGGCTAGGTTTGGAGGAGAGGAAGACAGAAAAGGAAACAAAGTTGTGATCAGAGAGCTGGAGCGGGGTTGCAGTGAGATTAGTAGGTAAACAGCCTTTAGTAAAAATGAGGTCAAGCATATTGCCTGCCTTGTGAGTGGGAGAGGTCTGGGAAAGGTTGAGGTCAAAAGAGGCAATGAGGGGAATGAGAGAGTTGGAAAGAAATTAATCGAAGGCAGACAGACGTCAGAAGGTTGAAGTCACCAAGTATGAAGAGCGGTGAGCCATCGTCAGGAAATTAGCTTATCATGGTGTTAAGCTCATTGAGGAACTCTCTAAGGGCACCTGGTGGGTGACAACAATGAGTGGACAAGTGACAGTGACATCATGGAATTCAAATGAGGGGATGGACAGATGAGAGAGGGAGAAAATTCCAAAATATTCACTTAGGAGAAATGAGTAGCCATGTGCCACCACCACGACGACCAGATGCTCTCGGACTATGAAATAAAACACAATCAGATGAAGAGAGAGAAGCTAGAGTAGTAGTGTTGTCTGGGGTGATCCATGTCTGCATCAGGGCCAAAAAGTTAAGGGACTGAAGTGCAGTATAGACTAAGATGAACTCGGGCGTTCTTGACTGCAGATCGGCAGTTCCAAACGCTACCAGAGACCAGGAATTCCATATGGGTTATGCGCACATGGGTACACTAAATTAGGGTAGCAGCCAAGGAGTGTGGAGTGTCTGTATAGCCTACAGGGAGAGGAGCGAACTGGGATAGAAAACAGACACACAGTTGCCAAAGCTACAAAATAGCAAAAATTTGATTTAAAATGTAATTTTCAGGTAGTCATTTACCAGACACTCTTATCCAGAGTGACTTACAGTTAGTGTATTGATATTAAGTAGCTAGGTGGGTATCACAGGAATAGAAATTCATTTCGCCTGAATCAGAGACACAAATTGGGGGGAAGGGGGTCTGTTGAGAGAGTGGTGTGGAGCATTCTGGGGGACAATACTAACATTGGGTAATACTTCACTGCTTTATAACTTGTTGATATCATGTATCAATCTTTATAATGTCTTATAAGGGTTTAACAACATTTTAACTGAGTCAAAAAGGCTGCATTAAAGTTACATTTTTACTTTGTATAGACATAGCTTGCTATAGTTACTCGTACATGTATCATATGCCCTTTTAGGCAACAAATGAGACCATTGTCCTTAGTGACGGCATGGATCAGTTCCGCCCTCTCAACCTGGTCATCCCGTTCACTGTACAGCAGGGACCGATCACAGGTACAGGGACTTTTCCGTAAACTTTCCCAAATTTCCCAGGTTTCCCCCCAAAACCCTAGTTAAAGGATTCCCTCTCTGCTTATGCAAGGATGCAAAGATTATCCTATCAGGATTTGGGGAAAACCTGGAAATTTGGGAAACTTTACAGAACGTTGTAATCCTAACAGATACTCATTAACACATAAAACAGTACACAGGTACCTGTAGATACTCTCCCTGTTTCTGACACAATGACACACTCACTTTCCTTTCCTGGAATTTCCAGGTGAGGTGCGTATGCCCTACGGTAAGACTGCCCATCCCTACATAATAAATGACAATGATGGGACCATCACAGTTAAATTCAACCCTACTGAAAAGGGTCTGCACGAGATGGACATCAACTATGAAGGAAATCACATCCCAGGTAATCACATCCCAGGTACTGTCACGTCCTGACCTTAGTTCCTTTTGTATGTTTCTACTTTAGGCTGGTCAGGGCGAGAGTTGGGGTGGGCATTCTATGTTTTGTTCTTGTGTTTATATTTCTATGTGTTTGGCCTGGTATGGTTCCCAATCAGAGGCAGCTGTCAATCGTTGTCTCTGATTGAGAACCATACTTAGGTAGCCTGTTTTCCCACTCTTGGGTGTGGGAGGTTATTTTCTGTTTCAGTGTTTTTCACCATTCGGGACTGTTTAGTTTTTTCTTTATTCGCTTGTTCGTTTGTTTCCTGTGTTCAGTGTAATAAATATGATGAACACTTGCCACGCTTCGTATTGGTCCTATATTTCCTACTCCTCCTCAGAAGAGGAAGACGACAACCGTTACAGGTACAGTGTCTGTCAAAACCAGAGGAGAAAACACCTTGTCACCTTGTCACCTTGCCTGTCTTCAAACTTAACCCAGACTCAATTTAAGTAGTTATGCTCAATTAAGATTCTTATGTTTATATTTCAACAACAAAAAATCCAGCTCACGTAACGATGTGCGCTGAGAGCCACGAAGCAAGTTCAGGGAGTGAGTGTCTTAATAAATAACGCCTGGGGAATGAACAGCCTGGTGACCTAGAGGCCAGAGAGGGAGCACATGTGACAATATCCCCTCCCGACTCGTGGCTCCAGCCGCAGGACGCCGACCAAAATGATGATCCCGCGGATCAGGAGCAGACTGGTCACTTCTGCTGAGGTGCAGGAAACCTGTCAGTCCGGCTGAGAAGCGGGAGCATTGCAACCTAGAGCGCCGGAGAGAGAGCATACGTGACGGTACCCCCTCCCCAGCGAGTTCTGCTACTGCCGCAGGACGCCAACCAAAGGGACGTTCCCGGGGATCAGGAGCCGACCGGTCACCCCTGCTGATGCGCGGGAACCTGTCGCCGGCAGGGGCGCTGGAACCTGACAGACCCGCTGAGGCAGGGGAGCCTGGCAATCCGGCTGAGGCATGAGAGCCTGACGAGCCGGTAGAAGCAGGGGAGCCGGACTCTCCGGCAAAACCATGAAAGCCAGACGAGCCGGCTGAGGCAGCTCCGCTGGTAGCCTTTAGATCAGTCTGAGGCATGAGAGCCTGTAGCGGCTCCCAGACCCGACCAAATTCCCACCAAAACAAAAAAAAACAAAAGAATGATGCTTCCCTTAGGTAAGGCGTTATTTTGTAACAATGTGCGCTGATAGTCGGGAAGCAAGTTCAGGGAGTGAGTGTTTTAATAAATAAACCCAACATAATACAAAAATAAGAATCACGAACAACAACGCACAGAACTGACACAGGAACAGAAACAATAACACCTGGAGAAGGTACAAAAGGGAGTGACATACTTGTGTAGGGAAGGTAATCAGGGAAGTGATAATCATAATCAGGTGAGTCTGATTGTGCCCAGGTGCGTGTAACGATGATGACAGGTGTGCGCCATAACGAGCAGCCTGGTGACCTAGAGGCCAGAAAGGGAGCACACTCAGGTGTTTAAACAGGCGTATTTATGTAAATGAATGTTAAATAAACATTGATGAACATTGAACAAACTTTTTTCTGATGGTCCATTCCCTCCATTAAATCTCTCCCCCTCACAGGAAGCCCCCTTCAGTTCTATGTGGATGCTATGAACAGTGGTCTGGTGACAGCATACGGCCCTGGTCTCTGTCAAGGGTCCATCAACAAACCTGTCACTTTCATTGTGGTCACCAAGAACGCTGGAGAAGGTACTTCTTCTGAATATTTTTCTTATTTAAACCAATACTTTTGGAACAGTTTTATTGACTTGTATCCCCCTCTGCCCACAATGATGGGAAAACATTTCTCCATCTAATCCTATGTAGACAGTTGAGTAAAACTCTCTCTCTCTCTCTCCCTCTCTCTCTCTCTCCCCCCCCCCTTCTCCTACCCACCCTACAGGTGGTCTGTCCCTAGCGGTGGAGGGTCCTTCTAAGGCAAAGATCACCTGTGAAGACAATAAGGATGGAACCTGTATTGTATCCTACCTGCCCACCTCACCAGGAGACTACAAGATCATTGTCATGTTTGACAACAAACACATAGCCGGCAGCCCCTTCACTGCTAAAATCACTGGTGAGTGGGTCTGGACCAGAACACTCAGGGGTGCACCCACATACAGTCACAATGCCACTCATACTTTTGCCTTGAAATCACTGGTATAGTGATCAATCATATGTGTTGTAGGGCTCTACGTAAAATGGTATTCGGGATGGTTAGTAAAGGGTTAGCAAATTATCTTTAAGTGTAAGTAAATGGTCAGCCATTGTGAGTGAATGTTCGTAATTGTTTGTACATGTTAGTAACTGTTAGTTAATGGTAAGTAAATAGTTTGTAAATGGTTAATACATGTTACTATGTAGTTAGTAAATGTTAATAAATGGTGTGTCAATCTATTTTCTCTCTATCAAGGTGATGGCTCTATCAGGACATCCCAGGTCAACGTGGGGACAGCAGCAGACTTGTCATTGAAGATCACAGAGTCTGACCTGAGTCTGCTGACGGCTAATATTAGAGCTCCATCAGGCAACGAAGAGCCGTGTTTGCTCAAGAGACTGCCCAGCAGACACATAGGTGAGATACTACCCAATAGTCTGGCCTGAGCTAGAGACTTTCAATAACATGGCGCTGGTGGGTAGAATAAATGGTTTAGTTTCCTTACTCTGAAGCAAAGTATATTTTTCTCCGTGTGAACCATCAGTCTTGGGACTCACGACAGACAGACAGACAGACAGACTGCACTGAATTCAGCTTTCTTGAAGCATAAAATGATGACAGCACTGTCAGAATTTGTGAATCCTTTAACTAATCCCTGTTTAAGTATTCTGTTCAAATATCTACTTACACACTCCTCTCCTCCATCTCTCCATCTGCAGGTATCTCCTTCACCCCTAAGGAGGTGGGAGAGCACGAGGTGAGCGTGAAGAAGAACGGTAAGCACGTGACCAACAGCCCTTTCAAGATCCAGGTTGGCCAGTCAGATATTGGCGAGGCCAGTCGGGTCAAGGCCTTTGGTAAAGGACTGGTGGAGGCACACGCCTTCAAAATGGCTGAGTTCTTTGTGGACACTAGGGATGCAGGTAAGGCATGTTAGACATATTAAAGGAAAGATTCACCCATTTTGAATGTTTATAGTTTTTGTGCATCTCTGAGTGATGTTCTATCGATTCCCAGAGTCATTTCAAGTGTTCATGTGTGTCTGAGCTATTCGCCTTTCAAGCAGGCAGAAATACAGCCGGTATGACGAGTTTCGCATCAACATTCAAAATGGGTATATCTTGCTTTTAAGATAATCTTACCCATATCTGCTAAAGTTCATTGACAGATACAATGCTCTCTCCATTGCCTTCTCTTTTTCTCAGGTTATGGTGGTCTGGGGTTGTCGATCGAGGGTCCGAGTAAAGTGGATATTAACTGTGAGGTTGTGGAGGATGGGACGTGCAGAGTCAGTTACTGCCCGACAGAGACAGGCAACCACATCATCAACATCAAGTTTTCTGACAAGCACATCCCAGGTTAGTGTTTCTTTGTCTTACTTCAGTTTTGTAAATGTTATCAAAAATGTGTAAAATTAACTTGGTTTAGGTGAGATTGCGTTTCATTATCGAACAACATTGTCAGTCACTGTTACCTGTGATTTTTTTTTCTGCACCAATTCCGGTTTCGGACCTCTCCTTGGCTAATACACTTCTCCCTGACCTCACTAATTGGCTGTTGCTGGTACTCTCTGATTGGCTGATCCTCAGGAAGTCCTTTTACAGTGAAGGTGACAGGAGAAGGAAGGATGAAGGAGAGCATCACCAGGAAGAGAACTGCCCCCGCCATCGCTTCTGTCGGCAGCGCCTGTGGCCTCAACCTCAAAATCCCTGGTGAGCACAGCCTAACAACAGCTGGTGCGCGATATCTAATGTTAAGGGAGTCTCAGGTCTTTCCTCGCCTGAATTACAATACCTCATGATAAGCTACAGACCATACTATTTACCAAGAGTTTTCATCTATATGGTTTGTAGCTGTCTATTTACCACCACAAACTGATGCTGCCACTAAGACCACACTCAACAACCTGTATAGGGCCATAAGCAAACAAGAAAATGTACATTCAGAGGCAGCGTTTGTCATGGCCAGTGATTTTAATGCAGGAAAACTTAAATCCGTTTTACCTCATTTTTACCAGCATGTCACCCGTGCAACCAGAGGTGACAAAACTGTAGATCACCTTTATTCCACACACAAAAACCATCACCAGACAATAACTCTATTCTCCTGCTTCCAAGCAAAAACTCAAACAGGAAGTACAAGTGACTCGCTCAATACAGAAGTGGTCTGATGAATCTGATGCTAAACTATGGGACTGTTTTGCTAGCACAGATTTTAATATCTTCCAGGATTCATCCGATAACATTGAGGAGTTTACCACATCAATAACTGGCTTCATTAATAAGTGCATTGATGAAATCGCCCCCAGAGTTACTGTACAATACTTACATACCCGATCCAGAAGCCATGGGTTACAGGTAACATCCGCACTGAGCTAAAGGCTTGAGCTGCCGCTTTCAGGAGCGGGACACTAATACGGACGCTTATAAGTAATCCTGCAATGACCTCTGATGAGCCATCAAATAGGAAAAGCGTCAATATAAGACTAAGATCGAATCCCACTACGCCGGCTCTGATGCTCGACGGATGTGGGCTTGCAAACTATCACGGATTTCAAAAGGAAACTGAGCTGTGAGTATCCCAGTGACACAAGCCTACCAGATGAGCTAAATGCCTTCTATGCTCGCTTCGAGGCAAACAACAATGAGCCATGCATGAGAGCACCAACTGTTCCAGACATCTGTGTGATCTCTCTCTCCGTACGTGAGTAACACCTTTAAACAGGTTGGCATTCGCAAGGCTGCGGAGACAGACGGAATACCAGGCCACATACAGTGCCTTGCGAAAGTATTCGGCCCCCTTGAACTTTGCGACCTTTTGCCACATTTCAGGCTTCAAACATAAAGATATAAAACTGTATTTTTTTGTGAAGAATCAACAACAAGTGGGACACAATCATGAAGTGGAACGACATTTATTGGATATTTCAAACTTTTTTAACAAATCAAAAACTGAAAAATTGGGCGTGCAATTCAGCCCCTTTACTTTCAGTGCAGCAAACTCTCTCCAGAAGTTTAGTGAGGATCTCTGAATGATCCAATGTTGACCTAAATGACTAATGATGATAAATACAATCCAAAAGGTCAAAAGGTCGCAAAGTTCAAGGGGGCCGAATACTTTCGCAAGGCACTGTACTTAGAGCATGCACTGACCAGCTTGAAAGTGTCTTCACTTAAATTTTCAACTTATCCCTGACCGGGTCTGTAATACCAATACCATGTTTCAAGCTGAACACCATCGTCCCAGTGCCATAGTCCCCACCCCCGTGCCCAAGGACACCAAGGTAATCTGCCTAAATGAATATCACCCTGTAACCCTCACATCTATTGCCATGAAATATAAGAATGCTGTTCATTGACTTCAGCTCACCATATTCCCCTCCAACTTCATGACCAAGCTCAGGACTCTAGGACTGGATCCTGGACTTCCTGATGGGCCGCCCCCTAGGCGGTGAGGGTAGGCAACAACACATCCACTACACTGATCATCAACACAGGGGTCTCTCAGGGGTGTGTGCTTAGTCCCTCCTGTACTCCCTGTTCCGTGGCCATGCACGACTCCAATACCATCATCATGTTTGCTGATGATACGCCAGTGGTAGGACTGATCATCAACGACGATGAGGCAGTCTATAAGGGAAGGTCAGAGACCTGACAGTGGTGCCAGAACAACAAGTTCTCACTCAACGTTAGCAAGACATAGGAGCTGATCATGGACTACAGGAAACGGAGGAGCAAGCACGCCCCCATCCACATCGATGGGGCTGTAGTGGAGTGGGTCAAGAGCTTCAAGTTTCTTGGTGTCCAAATCACTAAGGAATTAACATGATCCACACACACCCACACAGTCGTGAAGAGGGCACGACAGCGCCTCTTCCCCCTCAGCTGGCCCGCAGATTCTCAAAATGTTCTACAGCTGCACCATTGAGAACATCTTGACTGGCTGCATCACTACTTGGTACGGCAACTGCTACAGAGGGTGGTGAGTATGGCCATTGCATCACTGGGGCCAAGCTCCCTGCCTTCTAGGACCTCCATACTAAGTGCTGTCAGAGGCAGGCCCAAAGAATTGTCAAAGACTCCAGCCACCCAAGCCATAGACTGTTCTCTATGCTACCGCACGGAAAATGGTACCAGTGCATCAAGTCTGGAACCAACAGGGCCCTGAACAGCTTTTACCACCAAGCCATAAGACTGCTAAACAAACAAGACTGCAAAATAGCTAATCAAATGGCTACTCCCTGCTGCTACTGTCAATTATATATCCTGTTTCCTAGTCACTCCATCCCACCTACAGTGCATTTGGAAAGTAATCAGACCCCTTAACTTTTTCCACATTTTGTTAGGCTTCAGCCTTATTCTACAATTGATTAAATTGTTTTTATCTTTGAATTAAATTGTTTTGTCACCTCTGTCACCTTGTTTTCCTCATCACTCTACACACAATACCCCATAATGTCATAGCAAAAACAGTTTTTTTCTTTCATTTATGCAAATATTTAAAAAATACCAATTTATTCGGACTCTTTACTCAGTACTTTGTTGAAGCACATTTGTCAGTGATTTCAGCTTGGCACACCTGTATTTTGGGAGTTTCTCCCATTCTTCTCTGCAGATCATCTCAAGCTCTGTCAGTTTGGATGCGGAGCGTCGCTGCACAGCCATTTTCAGGTCTCTCCAGAGATGTTCGATCAGGTTCAAATCAGGGCTCTGGCTGGGCCACTCAAGGACATTGTCCCGAATCACTCTGGAGCTGGTTTTCATCAAGGATCTCTCTGTACATTTCTCCATTCATCTTTCCCTCAATCCTGACTAGTCTCCCAGTCCCTGCTCCTGAAAAACATGGTGGGATGGTGCCAAGTTTCCTCCAGATGTGACGCTTGGCATTCAGGCCAAAGAGTTCAATCTTGGTTTCATCAGACCAGAGAATCTTGTTTCTCATGCCCTGAGAGTCCTTTCGGGTGACTTTTGGCAAACTCCAAGCGGGCTGCCGTGTGCCTTTTACTGAGGAAAGGCTTCCGTCTGGCCAAAAAGGCCTGATTGCTGCAGAGATGGTTGTCGTTCTGGAAGCTTCTGCCATCTCCACAGAGGAACTCTAGAGCTCTGTCAGAGTGACCATCAGGTTCTTTGTCACCTCCCTGACCAAGGCCCTTCTCCCATGATTGCTCAGGTTGGCCTGGCTGCCAGCTCTGGAGTCTTGGTGGACATGCAGACATTTTTTGGTACCCTTCCCTAGATCTGTGCCTCAACAATTTTTGGGGATTTGACATGCACTGTCAACTGTGGGACCTTACCAAATCATTTCATGTCCAATCCATTGAATTTACCTCAAGTGGGCTCCAATCAAGTTGTAGAAACATCTCAAGGATGATCAATGGAAACAGGATCCACCTGAGCTCAATTTAGAGTCTCTTAGCAAAGGGTCTGAATACCGATGTAAATAATATTTATTTTATTTTGATAAATTTGCCAAAAATTCTAAAAATCCATTTTCATTTTAGGGTATTGTGTGTAGATTGAGGATTTTTAAAAAAAATCAATTTTAGAATAAGGCTGTAACGTAACAAAATGTGGAAAAAGACAAGGGGTCTGAATACTTTCCCAATGCACTGTATTGTACATAGCTAATTCAATAACATCCTACACCTGAACATCGATGTGCTACTGGTACTCCCTGTATACAACCATGTTAGTTTTACTCGTCATTGTTATTCAGCATTCTCTGTATTTATTCCTCTTGTCACTATTTCATTTTTTTGTTACAATTTTTTCTTTAAATCTGCATTTTTTTAAAGTACCAGTAAATAAGCATTGTTTGCGAAGCATGTGACAAACGAATTTAGATTTTTATTTCATTTTAAACATGGTCACAATGTGGTCAAGTATTACTCTCATGGTGCTGAAGTGTGTTAATATCACCTATAGAATGAACACTACAGTGGTTGTTACCCCTATCACTCGACTCTCAATCAACTTTCATACAGCTTTTGCTCGCTGGCTTTAAAGCTAAGCTAGCTATCACAAGTCTTCAAGTATAGCTTGCATGTAAGACTAACCAAACACTAACCATCCCTGCTCTCTCTCCACCAATAGGAAACTGGTTCCAGATGGTGTCAGCCCAGGAGAGGATGACACGCACATTCACACGCAGCAGCCACACGTACACACGCAAGGAGAGCACGGAGATCAGCAAGATGCGGGGCGGCGAGACGAAGAGGGAGGTGAGGGTCGAAGAGAGCACCCAGACGGGAGGAACAGGAGGAGCCAGTCCATTCAAAGATGTTTTTGGAGAGTTCCTGGGCAGAGAGAGTCTGGCTAGCTTCGCTGGGATACCCGCTACAGTCACACCAGGTGAGAATGAATGAAGAAAAAATACAAATTTACTAACACTCAACGGTTGTACTTGTTTTCCTTTTACTGATTTTACATATAGCGACAATATTGAGCAAGGTTTTACTTGCAATGATCATAATCGATATATGGTTGTTTCAACTACACTCGTAAAAGAAAGCTGATAACAAAAGGTTTCTTCGGCTGTCCCGAGGAGAACTCTTTTGGGTTCCTTTCTCTGTGAAAAGGGATCATGGATCCCAAAAGTGTTGTATCTGGAACCAAAAAGGGTTCTTCAAAGAGTTCTCCTATGTGGACAGCCGAAGAACCCTTTTTCTCCCAGCCAGTCTGACACCCCCTATCCTTCGCTCCACCCTCCCCTAGGTGAAACCGCTACCAAGGGTAGTATGATGGCCGAGGTTACCAGCCCTGGGGGTAAAACAGAACAGGCAGAGATCATAGATGGAGGGGACAGCACCTACAGTGTCCGCTTTGTGCCCCAGGAGATGGGGGCCCACACGTTCAATGTGAAGTACAGCGGGCAGCATGTCCCAGGGAGTCCCTTCCAGTTTACAGTGGGACCCCTGGGAGAAGGGGGGTCTCACAAGGTTCGGGCCGGAGGCACTGGGCTGGAGAGAGGAGTGCCAGGAGCACCAAGTAAGTAGTCTGACCAGACCCTCTCTGTTTTTGAAAAAAAATACAACTGTTGTATTTGTCCTGTCCTTTACACTAACTAGCACTGATTTTGCATACAGCACATATATTTTTGAAGAATGTTTTACTTTCAATACGTGATTTTTTTGTCTACTTTAGTTGAACCAGGTTAATCCCGTCTCTCTCTCCCTCTCTATCTCCCTCCCTCCCCGTAGCTGAGTTTAGTATCTGGACGCGGGAGGCCGGTGCAGGCGGTCTGTCCATCGCTGTAGAGGGGCCCAGTAAGGCTGAGATCTCCTTTGAAGACAGGAAGGATGGATCCTGTAGGGTGGTCTACATTGTACAGGATCCAGGTGAGATAGGGTAGAAAAACCCCATCCAGCTCCAAGGACCAAAAATTGAACAAAGTATTTGGACAGTGAAACTTTTTTGAGGGGGGGGGGGGGGCTCTGTACACCAGCACTTTCAAATTATAATATGAGAGTGAGGTTAAAGTGCAGACTGTTTAGAGATTAGAGCACTTTTGTTGATAGTCCCCTCATTTTTGGAATCCTAAAGTATTTGAACAAATTCACTTATACAGTATGTGTATTCAGGATTATCCGTAATCATGGTAGCATCCACATTAATGTAGAAGTGTTCCGAAACATATTCTATTCTTATTTACAATTAAAATGACTCCAAAATAACACAATACATTATTTACCATTTATTTCTCTTGGGAACAAAATAATCTGAAACGCAACCAAAACAAACTGCCAATGCATCCAACAAATGTGTAGAGTCACAAGCTTGATGGAGTCATTGCGTGCTAGGAATTTGTGACCAAATACTAAGCTTTTGACTACACATATAAGTAAACTTGTCTAAATTATTTTGGTTCCCTAAAATGGGGGGAACATGTACAAAAAGTGCTGTAATTTCTAAATGGGTCACCCACATTGTATCATTTAAAATCCAAAGAAGCTACATAGCACTAAGAAGCTACATAGCACTAAGAAGCTACATAGCACTAAGAAGCTACATAGCACTAAGAAGCTACATAGCAGGAGGCTAGGCAGTAGTTGGTCTAAAAAGCTACATAGCAGTTGTCCCCAGTTAGAGGGATGAGGACACAGTAAGAAACAAACACACGGACTACAAGGTGTCAGTCTTTCCCACAGTTTATCAAAGAAACAGATAAGCTCTCATATTCAGCAGAGACACTGACAGCTATTGATCTGATCATACTAAACTGAGATCTTTTATGTAATTTACGCCATGTTTTTCTCCTTTCCTACTACTAGATTTCAATCAACTGATCACTGTTATTTGTCTCTAACTCCCTGGTTCCGCTGTGTCCTCAGGTGACTATGAAGTGTCAATCAAGTTCAACAACGAGCACATCCCCGACAGCCCCTTTGTTGTTCCCATAGCAACGCTGTCTGATGAGGCATGCCGACTCACTGTCACCAGCCTGCAGGTAGGAACACACACACACACACACACGCACACACACACACACACACACACACACACACACACACACAATATCACATATTTATGTATTGTGTTAGAACACTCCTCACAAGACCATAATTTAGCATAACAATAGTCGCTTGTTGGTCAGGCTTTGTTTGTCCTTGGAAGTGTAACTGGAGGCGTGGGCTATAGCAGTAACCAAGGCTATTTGAATGTGTTGTTGTTTAATGGTGAGTGAGAGGGATGTGGGGTCTTACTCATCAGTACTGCTCATCATCCCCCACTAGGAAACACATTAACACCTTCTCCCTCTTACACACACCCAGCCCGGGAATCTCTCGACTTACCTCCTTATTGTAGTTTCATATACAAGATGAGTCACAGTTAAAAACACACATTCTACACACACAAGGCAAGCTTAAAGAGCTTTACCAGGCCCTGACCCTGTTTTTCCTTCCTCCTCCCCTCAGGAGAAGGACCTAAAGGTGAACCAGGAAGCGTCGTTCGCTGTACAGTGTAACGGGGCAAGGGGCGTGGTTGATGCTAAGGTCCATACCCCCTCCGGCTCAGCAGAGGAGTGCTACATCACAGACCTGGACAGTGGTAAGATATAAGGATAGGTTTGGTGTTAGACCTCACAGTTATATGGTTCCTTACTCTGAAAGTAGTCCATGGGCCTAAAGAGACTAATTCGAGGTTCGGATTTCTGTACACACTATTCCTAACTTCAGCTAACTACAGCCACCACTAATCAAAATTAAATGGGAGAGATGGGGACAAATGTGTTACTTAATGTTGAACAAAACATTAACTTTATAACATTACATTTATTTATATCTAATCACTCATATTCCCCAGACAAGAACGCCATCCGCTTCATTCCCCGTGAGAATGGGGTGCACTCCATCGACGTCAAGTTCAATGGCAGCCACATCCCTGGAAGTCCGTTCAACGTGAGGGTGGGGGAGGCCGGACAGGCTGGAGACCCAGGCATGGTGACAGTTTATGGGCCTGGACTGGATGGAGGATCCACAGGTACATACACTACTCTATATTTTCTTCTTATCTTCTTACTCCCGCTGTACACAGACCCTCTGCTACTGACAACACATGTAGGAGAGGTTTGTCATCAATGATTAATATACATACAGTATATTAATCATTGGTTGTAATCTGGTTCCAGTGACATCATTTCAACCAGTTTTGCCTATTGTGATTAGGGCTGTTGCGGTGACCATATTACTGCCACACAAGCTTTCACGAGTCATGAAGGCAGTCAAATTCCACATGCCCGTTTAGTCACGGTAATTACGCTTCTCCTGGTCATTAGTAGCCTACCAAACATGCTAACTGCCTGGTACTCTATTGTCCCTTTAATCACTCTGACATCATTTTCAAATGTATTCAAAAATCTAATCAAACACTTCATGAAAGCCCATGAGTTCATGTTGCGCAACATTTCTATAGGCTATGCAATTGTGCGAGAAAAAGAGTATGGTGTTCTTTGGATGCAACTCAGCATTCTTTGTCCTCCAAACACAACGAGTAGAGTTTTTACCAAAAAGTTATATTTTGGTTTCATCTGACCATATGACATTCTCCCAATCTTCTTCTGGATCATCCAAATGCTCTCTAGCAAACTTCAGACGGGCCTGGACATGTACTGGCTTAAGCAGGGGGACACGTCTGGAACTGCAGGATTTGAGTCCCTGGCGGCGTAGTGTGTTACTGATGGTAGGCTTTGTTACTTTGGTCTCAGCTCTCTGCAGGTCATTCACTAGGTCCCCCCGTGTGGTTCTGGGATTTTTGCTCACCGTTCTTGTGATCATTTTGACACCACGGGGTGAGATCTTGCGTGGAGCCCCAGATCGAGGAAGATTATCAGTGGTCTTGTATGTCTTCCATTTCCTAATAATTGCTCCCACAGTTGTTTTCTTCAAACCAAGCTGCTTACCTATTGCAGATTCAGTCTTCCCAGCCTGGTGCAGATCTACAATTTTGTTTCTGGTGTCCTTTGACAGCTCTTTGGTCTTGGCCATAGTGGAGTTTGGAGTGTGACTGTTTTAGGTTGTGGACAGGTGTCTTTTATATTGATAACAAGTTCAAACAGGTGCCATTAGTACAGGTAACGAGTGGAGGACAGAGGAGCCTCTTAAAGAAGTTACAGGTCTGTGAGAGCCAGAAATCTTCTTGTTTGTAGGTGACCAAATACTTATTTTCCACCATAATTTGCAAATAAATTAATAAAAAAATCCTACAATGTGAACATTGAGAGATTAGATATTTTTCAGGTAATTTGCACCTTCCCACATGCCACAGCAGACACTGCCAGTACAAAATTAAAGTAACTACCGTGGGTCTCTCTACTCTGGAACACATACATCTCGAGTGTATTGTCAAAAACCTCTCAAACATCACGCCTGCTCCCGCTCACCCTCTCGCGCCAGGCTGCCCATCATTATGCACACCGGTCACCATCATTACACGTCAGTGGAGTCACCTGGACTCCTTCAAATCTCATTTGGAGAAAATATCCTTTCTATTTTATTTAGCTTTGTTCAATTGTATTCTTCATACTATAAAATAATGCCATGGAATTCTAAGTAAATCTTGTCTTCTAAATGAACTAGTGTAGCCCACAGCCATTTGGCATAGCCAGATCAGGACCTAACATAAGGACAACTCAGAGTGTGCTATTCTGTTCTTCTGAAATAGACTACATTTTCTTCATATCATGCTTCTTTAGACCTGTCTAAAATAAATCATGGATTTATTGCGGTGTAGGCTATATTACATCGATTTATTAGACTTTTCTAAATGTATATGTTCCAAAGGTCTGCATCAGTGGCTTGTAGGGTATGTGTGGAAGCCAGGAGATGCTAAATGTGTTTATGATAATTAACGGTCAATTACCATTAGACCGACAGTTATTTGCTTGACAATCACTGGCTGACGAAAATTGTGACCGCCACATCCCTAGTTGTGATGCTGTCTTAAAATGATGCATTATGAATGCTAGGTCTACTCACCATGTAGTCTTTCTCTCTCCCTCTAGGTGTAGCCTCAGAGTTTGTAGTGAACACCTGTAATGCGGGGTCGGGTGCCCTGTCCGTGACCATCGACGGTCCCTCTAAGGTGAAGATGGACTGTACCGATTGCCTTGATGGCTACAAGGTCATCTACACACCCATGGCCCCCGGCAACTATCTCATCACCATCAAATATGGAGGACCCAACCATATAGTGGGCAGCCCATTCAAAGCCAAAGTCACAGGTGTGTGTTCGGTGTGTGATGTGTGTGTGCAGCTTGACTGACAGATGTTGATGAAAAGGATGTTTGAGGTTTTCAGTATAAAACGAGACACTCTGAAAAGTTCAAAAGTTCAAAGTTTCTAGAAATGTAATATAAATAACAAATTACGTAAATGTTACTCAAGGGGATTCTTTGTAACTTCACAACAACATACGTAAGTAAAAACGTAGTAGGCACTGACGTCAGTGCTGAAGACTGAGTGCATCCTCTGAAGCACCGGCAAAATGTAGAAAATAAGGCTCGATACTGTATGTTGTTGTGAAGTTACAAAGAATCCCCCTGAGTATGAGGAATCTATGTTGTATGAATATGTTGAGATGGGGAAAACAGTAGCCTCAGGTTAACAGTGTTGTTCTAAGTAGCCACCCACCCTCTCATAAGAAACCCCCATTCATGGTGCTCTTGTCTGTTCTGAGGAGGGGAGGTGTTAGATTATGTAATCTCTGGTTTGAGTTGTTACTGCAGCTCTTTTGTAACATTGTAACCTCCCTCAGGTACCCGTCTGTCTAGTGGTCACAGCCTTCACGAGACGTCCTCGGTCCTGGTACAGATGATTACTAAGACGTCCAAGGTAGCAGGAGCGTACAGTACCTCGTCCTCCTCAAAACTGACCTCTGACGCCAGCAAGGTGGTGTGTTGAGGCGGCGGGCTCACCAAGGCTCTGGTCGGACAGAAGAATGTATTCAATGTGGACTGAGAGCAAAGCAGGTGAGAAGAACAGATTCAAGGAATATGTAACACACACACCAATATGTAACGCACACATACACACACTCCTCGAGTACCATTCCTAACCCTCCCCTCTTCCAGGTACTAACATGTTGCTTGTGGGAGTCCACGGCACCAGGACGCCCTGTGAAAAGGTGTATGTTAAACACATGGGCAACCGCCTGTACAACGTCACCTACACTGTCAAAGACAAGGACAACTACACCATTATCGTCAAGTGGGGGGATGACAGTGTTCCTGGCAGCCCCTTTAAAGTAGCTGTGCCCTGAAAGAACTCTGTTCTCCAACCCTTGAAATCTCACCCCTGAACCCCATTTCACCGCCACCCTGCTCCGCTGCACGACTGTAGAACGAACCTCCTCTCCCAATGTGCACAAAAAACATGCAGAGAAGTTTCTCTCCCTATAAGTAAAAAATAAGATTTCAACCTTTATTTAAAAATTATTAACTCTAACTGTTACTGTTTAGAGAAAGTTGTTTGTGACTAGTGACTATCATTGTGAAGCAGAATTCACCAAGCGTTGGATTGTTCACCCACTAATAGGGAACGTGAGCTGGGTTTAGACCGTCGTGACAGGTTAGTTTTACCCTACTGATGATGTGTTGTTGCAATAGTAATTCTTTCCAGAGTTGGAAAGAGGGCACTCCTATATTTTGCCATTAACTGTTTCTGTCACTGCATGGGCAGTGCGCCATCTATCGATCTCTATGTGTACTGTAGACGTGTTCCAAGTCATGTTGTTCAAAGTATTTTGATTGGTCCCAAGACCCTGTTCGACCAATAGAAAGGGATTGTTGTGTTGCAAAGGATGGCTTAATGTGTGAATGTTATAAACTGAAGATAATTTGCTATCAAACAGTATTAAATATCATATGGTTTGTATGCTTAAATAAAGAGAAACATGTCTTTTTGTTATATTAACCTATATTTTTTGGTAAACTTTGCAGATATATATGCCTTGACAAAAACACAAGTGTTTTTTTTTAGTGATTTTGACTGAATGTGAGTGTCATTATGAACATGCCCTGGGGCTTTTCTAGGATTTCTAAACATTTTGGGCTTAGCCCAGAGCCAGTAGGGGGATCCGGGGGCATCCTTCTCTGGCAAAAAAATAAGGATTTTCAACAGTTAACTTCTCTAGGGGGCAGTATTTGGAATTTTGGATGAAAAGCATGCCCAAATTAAACTGCCTTCTACTCAGGCCTGGAAGATAGGAAATGCATATATCTCGTAAATTTAGATAGAAAACACTCTAAAGTTTCCAAAACTTAAAATAATGTCTGAGTATATCAGAACTGATTTGGCAGGCGAAAACCTGAGAAAAATCCATTCAGGGAAATTTGTTTTGTTGTAGTTTTCTATTCAATGCCATTACAGTATCGATTGACTTTTCAGGCTTGTATTCTGAAAAATGAGGGCGTAAGAGCAGTCTGAATGAGTGGACCCTGCCGTGTCACAAAGCTTTTTCATGCGGCGACCGAGAGTGCCTTTCTTGTTTACCTTTTATATTTACGATGTTATTGTCCTGGTTGAAATATTATCAAATATTTAGGCTATAAACAACCTTTGAATATAAACACTGTTTTACATGTTTCTATTTGGATTCAATTCAATTTGGATTTTCTTGTCTGCCTGTTGCGACTGCGTTTGAGCCTGTGGATTAATGATGAAAACGCGTGAACAAAGGTTTTCGTATATAAAGAGAGACTTTATAGAACAAAGGTAACATTTATTGAATAAATGAATGTCTTCTGAGTGCAAACATATGAAGATCATCATAGGTAAGTGATTACTTTTATCTCTATTTCTGACTTGTGTAACTATTCTACTTGGCTGGTTACTGTTTGTAATGATTTGTCTGCTGGGCTATGTTCTCAAATATTTGTACAGTATGCTTCGCCGTAAAGCATTTTTGAAATCTGACAACGTGGTTGGATTCACAAGAAGTTAATCTTTAAACCTATGTAAAATAGTATCTTTTCTGTGTTTTTATAATGAGTATTTCTGTATTTGAATTTGACGCTCTGCAATCTCACTGGATGTTGGCCAGGTGGGACGCTAGCATCCCACATACCCTAGAGAGGTTAACTTCTTTGGGGTTGGGGGCAGTATAGGGAAGTTTGGATGATTTTGGATAGAAAACACTCTGAAGATTCTAAAACTGTTTGAATGATGTCTGTGAGTATAATGGAACTCATATGGCAGGCAAAAACCTGAGACAAAATCCAACCAGGAAGTGGGAAATCTGAGGTTTGTAGTTTTTGAACTCAGCCCCTATCGAATACACAGTACATTTTGCACTTCCTGAGGCTTCCACTAGATGTCAACAGTCTTTGGAAACTTGTTTGATGCTTCTACTATAAAGGAGGGGGGAATGAGAGGGGAATGAGTCAGAGGTCTGCCAGCAGCCACAAGCTCAATCTTGCGCGCTCACGTAGCTGCGTTCCGCTTCATTTCTGAAGACAAAGGAATTCTCCGGTTGGAACATGATTGAAGATTTATGTTAAAAACATCCTAAAGATCCTAAAGATGAGAAAGATGGCGGAACAGAGGGGAAGGGAGAGTTGGCAAGAGACGATGGGGGATCTCCACTAACCAAAGATAAATGTATGGATTTTCTTATATCAAATTAACAGCTATACAGAAAGACTTGTGTGAAGGCCAAATTACAGAGGAGGAACTTCTTGATGCAATTAAAGCCTTTAAGTCTGGGAAAAGTCCAGGACATTAGAACACTATGAAACATCTGGGAAATCACGCCTGGTATTCATAGCTGACTTTGAAAAGGCTTTTGAAAAAGTATGACTGGATATATTTAGATATTTTGATGAATTGTTTTATTTTACCTTAATTTAACCATGCAGGCCAGTTGAGAAAAAGTTCTCATTGACAACTGCGACCTGGCCAAGATAAAGCAAAGCAGTGTGACAAACACAGAGTTACACATGGGATAAACAAACGTACAGTCAATAACACAATAGAAAAATCTATATACAGTGTGTGCAAATGTACATCGTTTGACATGTTTCTACGTACTGTAATGGAACTGTTTTTTACTTTTTTTCTGAAACTAGTGAACGCGCTTCATGAATGTGGATTACTGGACTGAACGCGTTATCAAAAGGAGCTATTTTGACATAAACGATGAGCATTGTCGAACAAAACAAACATTTATTTTGGGACTGGGATTCCTGGAGGTGCATTCTGATGAAGATCAAAGGTAAGTGAATATTTATAATGCTATTCTGACTGTTGACTCCACAACGTGGCGGATATGTGTATGGGCTCTGTACTCAGATTATAGCATGGTGTGCTTTTTCGGTAAAGTATTTTTGAAATCTGAGACAGTGGTTGCATTAAGGAGAAGTTTATCTATAATTCCGTGCATAATAGTTGTATCTTATCAATGTTTATTATTAATATTTCTGTGAATTGATGTGGCTCTCTGCAAAATCATCTGTTAGCCAGCCTGCCGGCTTAGTGGAGTCTGCCACTAGCACAGTCAGCTCAGCTTGAGACCATGTCTGTGCCTCGACCTAGGTTGGGCAAAACTAAACATTGTGGTGTTCACCTTAGCAATCTCATTAGAATAAAGACCTCCTCCATTCCTGCCATTATTGAAAGAGATCATGTTACCTCACATCTCAAAATAGGGCTACTTAATGTTAGATCCCTCACTTCAAAGGCATTTATAGTCAATGAACTAATCACTGATCATAATCTTGATGTGATTGGCCTGACTGAAACATGGCTTAAGCCTGACGAATTTACTGTGTTAAATGAGGCCTCACCTCCTGGTTACACTAGTGACCATATCCCCCGTGCATTCCGCAAAGGCAGAGGTGTTGCTGAAATTTACGATAGCAAATTTCAATTTACCCCAAAAAATAGACATTTTCATCTTTTGAGCTTCTAGTCATGAAATCTATGCAGGGTGAGCAGATCAAGTAATTGGGCGTCACTCTAAAGCGGAAAGGTGGAATAAACGAGTCAGGAGTAGGTTCTTGATTGAACACAGTTCTCTATTGAGGGCATTTGGTCAACAAACACTCCAACATAAATCAATGAAAATCTCTCAAGGAAAAAACATACATCTTCTCCAGATCAAACAGGATCACAATACGATTATCTTTAAACTACAACAAAAGTCACGGGATTGTCACCGTCTTAATGGTTCTTCATGGCTCCTCTGTCTCGGTGGCCATCTTCCAGAGATCGTTTTTCCCCCTTCTCTGCTGGTTCCATACTCTCTCTTATAGGGGAAGGAGAATATGTCATTAGTACCGTCAGCTGTGCTTAATTGCCTCTGGTTATCTTGTCTCCCAGGACCACTATTGTTTTCACTATATATTTGACCTCTTGTGGATGTCATTCGAAAAACATAATGTTAACTTTCACTGCTATGCGGATGACACACAGCTGTACATTTTAATGAAACATGGTGAAGCCCCAAAATTGCCCTCGCTAGAAGCCTGTGTTTCAGACATAAGGAAGTGGATGGCTGCAAACGTTCTACTTTTAAACTCTGACAAAACAGAGATGCTTGTTCTAGGTCCCAAGAAACAAAGAGATCTTCTGTTGAATCGTGTACAGTCGTCTCAAATAAAACTGTGAAGGACCTCTGCGTTACTCTGGACCCTGATTACTCTGGACCCTCTCTTTTGACGAACATATCAAGACTGTTTCAAGGACAGCTTTTTTCCAATCTAAGTAACATTGCAAAAATCAGAAACTTTCTTTCCAAAAATGCAGAAAAATTAATCCATGCTTTTGTTACTTCTAGGTTGGACAACTGCAATGCTAGTAGAGCTACACAGATAAAGCACTAAATAAACTTCAGTTAGTGCTGAACAAGGCTGCTAGAATCCTGACTAGAGCCCAAAAAATGTATCATATTACTCCAGTGCTAGCCTCCCTACATTGGCTTCCTGTTAAGGCAAGGTCTGATTTCAAGGTTTTACTGCTAACCTATAAAGCATTACATGGGCTTGCTCCAATCTATCTTTCCAATTTGGTCCTGCCGTACATACCTACATGTACGCTACGGTCACAAGACGCAGGCCTCCTAATTGTCCCTAGAATTTCTAAGCAAACAGCTGGAGGCAGGGCTTTCTCCTATAGAGCTCCATTTTTATGGAATGGTCTGCCTACCCATGTGAGAGCCGCAGATTTAATCTCAACCTTTAAGTCTTTACTGTAGACTCATCTCTTCAGTGGGTCATATGATTGAGTGTAGTCTGGCCCAGGAGTGTGAAGGTGAAAGGAAAGGCTCTGGAACAACGAACCGCCCTTGTTGTCTCTGCCTGGCCGGTTCCCCTCTCTCCACTGGGATTCTCTGCCTCAACCCGATTACAGGGGCTGAGTCAGTGGCTTAGTGGTGCTCTTCCAATGACATGCCCGGCTATGGAACCCTGACCTGTTCACCCGACGTGCTATCTGTCCCAGACTTGCTGTTTTCAACTCTCTAGAGACAGCAGGAGCGGTAGAGATACTCTTAATGATCGGGTATGAAAAGCCAACTGACTCTTGAGGTGCTGACTTGTTGCACTCTTGACAACTACTGTGATTATTAGTGTTTGACCATGCTGGTCATTTATGAACATTTGAACATCTTAGCCATGTTCTGTTATAATCTCCACCCGGCACAGCCAGAAGAGGACTGGCCACCCCTCAAAACCTGGTTCCTCTCTAGGTTTCTTCCTAGGCTTTGGCCTTTCCAGGGAGGTTTTCCTAGCCACCGTGCTTCTACACCTGCATTGCTTGCTGTTTGGGGTTTTAGTCTGGGTTTCTGTACAGCACTTTGAGAAATCAGCTGATATAAGAAGGGCTATATAAATAAATGTGTTCTCTACACCTGCAGTTATTAGCTTCATTCACCTGAAGAAACAAAACATTTTCTCATCATGGCTTTTCTGTTAAGTGCTACTGGGCTGGGCTGCTGACTGTCAAAGGGTTGTGTGTACAGGTGCAATACAGGTATTGTCGCAGAAAAATAATGGATTTGAACGTTTAGTCCACAAAGTTGCTTGATCGGTGGTCAGGTATTAGCTGGTCGAAATGAGACTACATTAAAATTGGAATACTGTTAATATAACTGTGTGTTAGTGCAGTTTTTCAGTGAATTTCTGTAAATCACAAAGCTCATCTGCATTTCCTGCGACACAGGAATCTCTCAGCAACAAAAGGTTAATCAAGTTAAGATCTTACTGTACAATGACCACTGCTGAGCAGCTAGTACACACACACACTAGCTATAGTCTAATCGTCTAGTCTTGTTTGGCATGCATCCTGAGTCCGAGGTACATCTCTACGGGGACCTTCCATCAACTTCTTATGGCTGCAGGGGCACTACTGAGTAGCTTGGATGAAAGGTGCCCAGAGGAAACAGCCTGCTCCTCAGTCTCATTTGCTAATATTTGCATAACACTCTGAAGTTTCTGAAACTGTTTGAATGATGTCTGTGAGTATAACAGAACTCATATGGCAGGCAAAAACCTGAGAAGGAATTCAAACAGGAAGTGAGAAATCTGGAGAGGTATATCTATAATTCCATGTGTATATGCTAAATATTCCCTACATTTATGATGAGAATTTCTGTTGAATCGATGTGGCTATGCAAAATCACTGGATGTTTTTGGAACTAGTGAATGTAACACGCCAATGCAAACTCAGATTTTTTTATATAAATATGACCTTTATCAAACACAACATACATGTATTGTGTGTTTGAGTGTCATCTGATGAAGATGATCAAAGGCTAGTGATTAATTTTATCTCGAGTTGTGCTTTTTTTCCCTCTCTCTCTCTCTGGCTGGTAAAATTGGCTGTGTATTTTAGGGAGTTGTTGGTGACCTAACATAATCGTTTGTGGTGCTTTCCCCGTAAATCCTATTTGAAATCGGACACTGTGGTTGGATTAACAACCAGACAACCTTGAAAACGATATAAGATACATATCGTATGTTTGAGGAATTTTAATTATGATAAATCCTGCTCTTTTGAATATGGCGCCCTGCCCTTTCATACCTTAAGGGAACATTTTGACTATTGCCATATGGCTAGTGAGAATGTCCATCTTGCAAAGGTCCGTTACTAGACATCCGAAATCGTTTCTAAAATTCGCAGACGGCGTCGGGCCGGATCTTCCAGGAAGTCAAACGAACTCTCTCGGACATTCGGTTTCCGTTTTATAAAATATTCAAATTTTGGTCATTTTTCCGCTGTTCCGGCAACTCCCACAAGAGGGCAAATGGAATCATATTGCAAATGTACAAAACATCATGAATCACGACGTGGCCTTATCTCCTAAACGGAAAAGACTTTGAAGACGAAATTTGGTGAGCATAGGTTTGGCATAATGGGCAGTTGGCCCCGAAAAAGATGGCGTCTAGGCCTCAACGGTTTTTGACTTATGGCCATTTTTCTGGGTTTAAAGGTCCAAAATGAAAATAGAGCAATAATTTTTCCGCTCCACGTCAAAGTAAAGGAACCTACGGTGTCAATAAAAAAAGAACCAGCCATTTATCTACCGTCATTTAAGAGAAATCGTACAATGTCAAATTGGTGATGTTCAAAAATAGGTGTGTTTTTTTTACAGTTACAGATCCAGTTGCAGCGTGTTCATATCATACAAATCTTTTTAGTGTGCTTCAGAGATCTGTGAGATTTCTGTGATTTTCTGAAATAACACACACTTACTAAACCCTCCGTAAATAAGTCAGTAAAGACTTAAAACTCAATTCTATAATCGCCTACCCCAAGGAGGATATGTGTTCACTCTCAGCTTCCTGTGTAAACCGGAAGTGCCTTAAAATGGTGTCATAGGTGTAATTTCGAAGGGTTAAAAAGGTCAGATCTTTTCAAAACTTCATGTGTGTGATTAGGCAACCCTCATGACCTGTAAGTCAGTCATTTCTCCCAACAGATGTCAAAGAAAAGCTCTCTCTCACACACACACACACACACACACACACACACACACACACACACACACACACACACACACACACACACACACACACACACACACACACACACACACACAGCAAGGATGGAGTGACAAAGTGCGGTGCTTAAAGACACACAGAGCCTGCAATGGCATTTCCATATTCTCAAGGCTTTGCCGAGTTCAACGAGATGCCTCGCTTGACCGTAGCTCACTCTGAGTGCAGCGACCGTGAAAAAAGTAGGCCCAAAATGAAGCCTGGCCCTAAATGTAATTTGCTTTTGGGTGACAGTGTGAGAAGCACAATTTGACCTCAGGAACGTTCCTGAGGTTCTCCCAATCCGTGCAAGCCTAACCTTGACAGTTAAAAGGTGTTTACATCAAACAGTTTTCAATGACTTCTCTCCCCATAGGAATACATTGCCTGCACCCCTAAATTCAATCTGAAGCCTATGTGGGTTATGAATGTCGTATGAACCTGTCTTCGATGACAATCCATCAGGCCACTATGAGGTCTACCTGTGTTGATTCTAAGCTTCCTGGAGAAACCGGAAGTGGTTATAATCACCCTAAAAGTGTTTTTCCATACCCAACCAGCAGTTTGTGATAAATAGTGCATTCAACCCTGTGTAAATCGGTCAGTTCTTAAACGTAAACACTTAAAACTCAGGATTCTGTAAAGGCATACCCCAATCAGGATATGAGTTTACTTATAGCTTAAATGGTGTCATAGTGGCTGTTAAAAAGGGTTAAAAAGGTTAGATCTTTTCAAAACTTCATATGTGCGATTAGGAAACCCCCATGAACTGTAAATCAGTCCTTTCTCCCATAAAATGTCCAAGAAAAAAATCACACACACACACACACACACACACACACACATACAGCTAGGACAGAGGGACACAGTGTGGTGCGTAGAGACAGACAATGTCTGCAATCGTTACCTTTGTTCGAGCTAAAAAAGAACCGTCAGACCTAGAGTTCTGAAACCTGTTCTAGAGCTCAGGTCGATAGTGCGTGGTGAGTTACTTGGCTCTAGAAGGTTCTCGGACCGAGAAACAGCCTCATACATTTGCAATGACTTCAATTCATTTTGACCATTACGAAAATGACGACATTTAGAAAAGTCTCAGAAACGCAAGACTAGGTGTATTGAAACCGGCCCGGCCCAGAGAGACGGACCCCAACGTTTCTGTCCGATAGCTCATTCAAGGACCCCAGGCATGGAAAAAAGTGGATTTTCAGCACTAATTAAGGTCTTGCTCGGGCACCGGAGGACCTATCAAGCCGAAACTCGGGATTCGGGGTCTCCTCACATAGGCCCACACATAATGTCAGAACTTGGACCCGCAGCTAGAACATAACTATGTGTTTTACGTTTTTATTATGTTTTAAACTGAAAGTGCTGTGAATTATGGGCCTGCTCTGAAATATGTGATAGTTGGCTTCTAAATGAGTTGGAAAAGTGGGTTTGGTGTCAGATGGTTTCAGTTTGGTGTCAGAATGACATCTAATTGACTGATGGACACTGACTTGCTAGTTGACTTTTGTACATTTGCAATATGTTTAAACGGAGAGGGACCATCACCAAAATGGCATTCTGAAATCAACACTACAAATGGCATCACCATAGTCTCCAGACTGTGCCGAGTTCAACGAGACTCCCCGCTTGACCGTAACTCGCTCTGAGTGCAGCAACAGTGAAAAAAAGCATGCACAAAATGAGGCCTGGCCCTAAATTTCAGGGGCTTTTGAGGGACAGCGGCGGAACTGTTAGGTTTAGATGGACAATTCAACCACAGGAATGTTCCTGAGGTCCTCCCGATCTGTGCAAGCCTAACATTGACCGTGTGGCATTAACCCTTAACAGTAAATCAGTTTTTTTTATCTCACCGATGACAATGACTTCTCTCCCCATCGGAATACATTGCCTGCTCCTCTAAAGTCAATCTGAAGCCTATGTGAGTTATGAATGCCTTTATGAACTTGTCTTCGATGACAGTCTATCAGGCCACTATGAGGTCTACCTGTGTCGATTCTAAACTTCCTGAAGCAACCGGAAGCGGTTAAAATCACCCTAAAAGTGTTTTTCCATACCCAACCTTCAGTTTGATAGAAATAGTGCATTCAACCCTGTGGAAATCAGTCAGTTCTTAACGTAAAGACTTAAAACTCAGGATTCTGTAAAGGCATACCCCAATGAGGATATGTCTTTACTGTTAGCTTCCTGTGCCAACCGGAGGTGCCATAATTGGTGTCAGAGGGGCTGTTTCGAAGGATTAAAAAAGTCAGATCTTTCCAAAACTTCATATGTGCGATTAGGCAACCCTCATGAACTGTAAATCAGTCATGTCTCCCATAAAATTTCCAAGAAAAACGAAATCACACACACACGGCTTGGAAGTAGGGACACATTTAGGTGCGTAGAGACAGACAGTGTCTGCAATAGTTGACTTTGTTCAAACTATTAAAGAACCGTCAGACCTAGAGTTCTGAATCTTTAGAAACCTGTTCTTGACCCCAGGTCGATAGTGCGTGGTGGGTTATGTGGCTCTAGATGGTTCTCAGACCGAGAAACAGCCTCGTACATTTACAATAACTTCAACTCATTTTTACATCACGATAATGCCGACATTTAGAAATGTCCCAGAATCGCAAGACTAGGTGCATTGCGACCGCCTCGGCCCATATAGACCGACCCCAACGTTTCTGTCCGATAGCTCATTCAAGGACCCCGTAGCAAGTCAAGGAAAAACGTGGATTTTCAGCACCAATTAATTAAGATCTTGCTCGGGCACCAGACCTATCGAGCCGCAACTTGGGATTCGGGGTCGCCTCAGACCTGCAGCTAGAACGTAACTATGTGTTTTATGGTTTGAACAGAAGGCGGTGTGAATTTTGGGCCAGCTCTGAAGTATGTGATAGTTGGCTTCTAAACGAGCTGGATAAAGTGGGTGTGGTGTCAAAATGATATCTAATTGACTGATGGACGATGACTTGCTGGTGACTTTTGCCCATTTGCAATATGTATAAACAGTGAGGTACCATCACCAAATGGACATGATGAAATCAACACAACGAGTGATGGAGAGGAACCACTATCACTGCCCGGCCATCCCGAGTTCATCAGGCCAGTTAATTTAGCATTTCTGCAGGATTTTTGAGCATGTCAAATTCGTGATGGTACGTGGCAAATGGACATAACATCCTGATTTGGCATTTTCAAATCTTTCATATTGCATTTGGACATTTCTTATGGCATTTGACTTCACTGACTTCGGACTATGACTTCCTATGAAATCATATTGCAAATGGACAAAACATATGCATTATGCACAAGTAAAAAAATAGGAACACTGTGGACAATTTTCAGCAAGTTGCAACCAAGAAATACAGAAATAAACACTTTTCCAAAAACAAGGTCTAAATCATGTTTGATGCACTCTGTAAGTGATTTTTTTTTTGCAGTACTGTTTATTCGAGATGATATGGACACTGGACAATTTTCAGCAAGTTGCAACATTGAAATACAGATAGAAACACTTTTCCATGAACAAGGTCTAAATCATGTTTGATTTACCCCGGATGTAAAATTGTTTGCAGTACTGTGTGTTTGTTTGTGTGTCTACCCAACAAGGCTTTTCCTAGAAAGGAACAGCCAGCCATGACAGCGGTGTCCTTAAAATATCAAACCATGATGTTCCCAAGAAGAAGACACAGAAATTATTTTAAATCCTAAATAAATTCTGAACTATATTTCACTATGTGATCATTCTCTTCCTACCACACACACACACAGCAATAGTTAGCTGTTCAACAAGATCCTTTTACCTTTGTCTTTGTTTTATTGGTGATGTATTCCACTTTCAACATACAGAGTGAAATGTAAGTTCACAAGTCCTCATATTGAATGTTGAACTGTATACATAGTCTATAATGATAACACAAATGTATTACCATACTCATGAATTAACCATGCCTTGGGGTTCAGGAGTTCTAGTTAACACTAATGTAGTTAGTGGTCACAGGTGCTAGAAGGTTAGAGGTCATGCTTCAATGTACACGTTTGTATCGATCGGTTTCAACTAGTTACCACAGCCACAAAGTCAAAATAGGCTATATCGTAAAACTTAATGAAAACAAAAATTGGGTTTAAGGTTAGGGTTGGGTATAAGGGTAGCAGTGTGGTTATGGTTAAGGTTAGGTTTAAAATCAAATTGTAAGGAGATAAATTGTAGAAATGGCCAGGGTTTATGACTTTGTGGCAACTAGTGAAGATAGACACTATCAAATTGTTGACAACAGCAAGAGAGCCCAAGAATAAGCACTGTCATGCAATAATGGGTTGCCCATACAAGTCATCATTACCATTATCCCCATTTTATCTTAATCTTTATCTTAGTATTATCTTAATTTTAATCATCGGAGACAACATGAACATTATATGGATTGATGATTTAATTTGACATAATTTCAACAATAATAGGTTACAAAAAGAGCTTTCACATTGAAACAATAATTACACATTATGCTTAAAAATAAAAAAATCACAATAAACTACAGTATTTCATGGTATAAAAATAACAAATCTGCAAAAAATATTTACAAGATGAACAATGTCTACAAAAAATGCTGTATGTTACTTTCTACACAATTAAACTATTTCTTTACGCAGTTGTGTATAACAACCAAACCATAGTTTTAGTAGTACACTTAAAATCATTTATACATGTTTTTCTTTTCAAGTTTAGCACTTAATATAAAACATTCATTACCTTTTAAAGAACAGAACCATTTTAAATGGTTAACCCACTTTCACTGCAGACTGATGCAGTGGTGGGTTTAAAAATACAGAGGAAAGAGGAAACATTCTCTACTCTACCCAAAAAAAGGATGTAACATCTCTCCTCTGTCCAGGGTCCCTTCTGCTAGTCTCCTCCTTTCAAGGAACGACAGACGTAGAGGCTCCCATATACACCCACATCCTAAGAACAGGAGTTCTTCCCTTCTGTAGTCCTCTGTCCACAGAAGACTCCTTACAGACTGCAAATAAGGAAAAAGATGTGAGATTGTAGATACGACCTCACCAGTAGTTCAGACTGTAGGGACAATTAAAGGATCAGCTCTTGACATGTAATGCTTACCTTCGCTTCAGCTGCTTCTGTGGTAACGCTCTGAGGAGACATAACAGAGCGTATGTGAAGACATTTACATTTTAGTCATTTTGCAGACACTCATATCCAGAGCGACTTAGTGCATACATTTTCATACTGGACCCCTGTGGGAATCGAACCAACAACGGCGGTTTTGCAAGTACCATGCTCTACCAAGTGAGCCATACAGGGGAGGTTGTGTGTGTGTGTTTGTCAGATAGTATGAATGTGCCTGATAAAGACAGTCAGACGACGATGAGTGGGGTAAACTGGATTATAAAGTCCTTTACGTCCATTGGCCGGAAGTCTTATTTTTCTGTTGCGCCATCATGCAAAGTTAAAATCATCAGTACCTGCCCCCACTCTCCCTAAAATTGCTGGGACAGGACTGGAGCCGTGCCTCTGTTGCGTGCCATAATATCTCCTAATTTATGGCCGTTTTGTTATTTTAGGCACATTGTTTCAGTAATAATTTTCAGTCTTTTATGGCAGGTCATAAACCTAACCTTATTTTCCATTACCTTGCCGTGGCTATGGAAGTATGCCGCAATGAAGGATAGCCCTGCCCTGCACAGTGCTGCAGAAATCTTAATATAATGGATACTATGAGGGGGATTCAAGCTGCTAGCCTGGTCACTGAGGAGGCTATAGTGCCTTCAGGTCTTAGCCAAAGCCACTTGACATGCATTATCATGGTGAACCTTGCCCTTAGTTCTGGCAGTGTGCTTATACCTCACCTCATATTCCTCTCCAGCTTTCACTGCAGCCAATAGCATTGGAGAAGGCTGGGACAGCAATTATGAGCATAGGACACCTGCCTCTTCACATACACAGAGAACACACATCTCACATGGGAAATGGCAGTTTCATAACCACTTCTTTTTTTGGGCTTGACATCATTTTGTTCCTGGTGAGTGGTGTGAATGTGAAGAGGCTCAGTGTTTCTTCGCGGCCTGGATTTCTAGAGGGGAAGTCAAGGGTTGGCGCCACCTGGTGGGTAGCAGTAACGTGCAGAGATGGCACAGATCACAGACAGGGGCCTCTCTATGGCCACTCAGAGCTTATGGTATTAAGGCACTACATAGCCAAAAGTAGTACGCTTGTTGAACATCTCATTCCAAAATCCTGTGCATTAATATGGAGTTGATCCCCCCCCCATTGCTGCTATAACAGCCATTTTTCTGGTAAGGCTTTCCACTAGATGGAATATTGCTGCAGGGACTTGCTTCCATTCAGCCACACGAGTATTATTGGGGTCAGGCACTGACGTTGGGCGATTAGACCTGGCTGGCAGTCGGTGTTCCAATTCATCCCAAATGTGTTCTATGGGGTTGAGGTCAAGGCTCTGGGCAGGCCAGTCAAGTTCTTCCACAACGATCTCGAAAAAAAAAATTCTGTATAGACCTCGCTTGGTGCACGGGGGCATTGTCATGCTGAAACCAGTGGAGGTTGCTGAGCGGAGGACGGCTCATAATAATGACCTGAATGGAGTAAATGGAATAGTATCAAACAAATCAAAGACGTGGTTTCTATGTGGTTGACACCAGTCCATTCCAGCCATTATGAGCTACAGGCTCAAACAGGAAAAAGCCTTCCCCAGATAGTGAAGCGTAGTTCATGACTCCAGAGAATGCGTTTCCACTGCTCCAGAGTCCAATGGCGCTGAGATTTACACCACTCCAGCTGACGCTTGGCATTGCGCATGGTGATCTTAGGCTTGTGTACGGCTGCTCGGCTATGGAAACCAATTTCATGATGCTCCCGACGAACAGTTCTTGTGTTGGCGTTGCTTCCAGAGGCAGTTTGGAACTCTGTAGTGCATGTTGCAACGGAGGACAGACGATTTTTATGCGCTGTTCGCTTCAGCACTCGCGGTCCCGTTCTGTGAGCTTGTGTGTCCTACCATTTTGCGGTTGAGCCGTTGTTGCTCTTAGATGTTTCCACTTCACAATAACAGCCCTGACAGTTGACCGGAACAGCTCTAGCAGGGCAGAGATTAAACAAACTGACTTGTTGGAAAGTTGGCATCCGATGACGGTGCCCTGTTGAAAGTCACTGAGCTCTTACGTACGGGCCATTCTACTGACAATGTTTGTCTATGGAGATTGAATGGCTGTGTGTTCGATTTTATACACCTGTCAGCAAAGGGTGTGGCTGAAATAGCCGAATCCACTCAATTGGAGGGGAGTCCACATGCTTTTGGCCATGTAGTGTACTTTATTTTGGGGGCATCCAGATTTTCTTGTGATCACAACTTATTGACCAACGCACGCACGCACGCACGCACACTGACCTGTAGATGTTGGGGTCTAGTAGCATAGCGGTGTCTTGTGGTAGCTGGGATAAGTGAACCACTTTTGTCTTCAGCTGACAACGCTCCGTCTCGTTCACCCACACATCAGGCAGGCTGCAGGACGACACACAAACACAGAGGGAGAGAGACACAGAACATGTGGTTAGAGCATGGGCTTTGTTAGAACATGTGGTCGGAGAAAAAGAGAGAGAGGGGAGAAGGGGTGATAGATGGTAAAAAGGTAAGAGGAGAATGAGAAAGATGGCGGAACAGAGGGGAAGGGAGAGTTGGCAAGAGACGATGGGGGATCTCCACTAACCAAAGATAAATGTATGGATTTTCTTATATCAAATTAACAGCTATACAGAAAGACTTGTGTGAAGGCCAAATTACAGAGGAGGAACTTCTTGATGCAATTAAAGCCTTTAAGTCTGGGAAAAGTCCAGGACATTAGAACACTATGAAACATCTGGGAAATCACGCCTGGTATTCATAGCTGACTTTGAAAAGGCTTTTGAAAAAGTATGACTGGATATATTTAGATATTTTGATGAATTGTTTTATTTTACCTTAATTTAACCATGCAGGCCAGTTGAGAAAAAGTTCTCATTGACAACTGCGACCTGGCCAAGATAAATCAAAGCAGTGTGACAAACACAGAGTTACACATGGGATAAACAAACGTACAGTCAATAACACAATAGAAAAATCTATATACAGTGTGTGCAAATGTAGTAAGATTAGGGAGGTAAGGCAATGAATAGGCCATAGTGGCGAAAAAATTACAATTTAGCAATTAAACACTGAAGTGAGAGATGTGCAGAAGTGTAATGTGTATGTAGAGATACTGGGGTTCAAAGGATAAAAAATAAATAACAACATGGGGATGAGGTAGTTGGATGGGCTATTTACAGATAAGACTCCAGCTTCAGTGATTTTTGCAATTTGTTCCAGTCATTGGCAGCAGAGAACTGGAAGGAAAGGTGGCCAAACGAGGAGTTGGCTTTGGGGATGGTTAGTGAAATATACCTCCTGGAGCGCGTGCTACCGGTGGGTGCTGCTGTGGTGTCCAGTGTTCTGAGATAAGGCAGGGCTTTACCTAGCGAAGACTGAGAGATGACCTGGAACCAGTGGGTTTGGCGATGAATATGAAGCGAGGGCCAGCCAGCAAGAGCATACAGGTCACAGTGGTGGGTAGTATATGGGGCTTTGGTGACAAAACGGATGGCACTGTGATGGACTGCATCCAATTTATTGAATAGTGTATTGGAGGCTATTTTGTAAATGACATCGCCAAATTCAAGTATCGGTAGGATAGTCAGTTTTACAAGGGTGTGTTTGGCAGCATGAGTGAAGGACGTTTTGTTGCAAAATAGGATGCAGATTCTAGATTACATTTTGGATTGGAGATGCTTAATCTGAGTCTGGAAGGAGGGTTTACAGTCGAACCAGACACCTAGGTAGTGCCTTGCGAAAGTATTCGGCCCCCTTGAACTTTGCGACCTTTTGCCACATTTCAGGCTTCAAACATAAAGATATAAAAATGTATTTTTTTGTGAAGAATCAACAACAAGTGGGACACAATCATGAAGTGGAACGACATTTATTGGATATTTCAAACTTTAACAAATCAAAAACTGAAAAATTGGGCGTGCAAAATTATTCAGCCCCTTTACTTTCAGTGCAGCAAACTCTCTCCAGAAGTTCAGTGAGGATCTCTGAATGATCCAATGTTGACCTAAATGACTAATGATGATAAATACAATCCACCTGTGTGTAATCAAGTCTCCGTATAAATGCACCTGCACTGTGATAGTCTCAGAGGTCCGTTAAGAGCATCATGAAGAACAAGGAACATACCAGGCAGGTCCGAGATACTGTTGTGAAGAAGTTTAAAGCCAGATTTGGATACAAAAAGATTTCCCAAGCTTTAAACATCCCAAGGAGCACTGTGCAAGCGATAATATTGAAATGGAAGGAGTATCAGACCACTGCAAATCTACCAAGACCTGGCCGTCCCTCTAAACTTTCAGCTCATACAAGGAGAAGACTGATCAGAAATGCAGCCAAGAGGCCCATGATCACTCTGGATGAACTGCAGAGATCTACAGCTGAGGTGGGAGACTCTGTCCATAGGACAACAATCAGTCGTATATTGCACAAATCTGGCCTTTATGGAAAAGTGGCAAGAAGAAAGCCATTTCTTAAAGATATCCATAAAAAGTGTTGTTTAAAGTTTGCCACAAGCCACCTGGGAGACACACCAAACATGTGGAAGAAGGTGCTCTGGTCAGATGAAACCAAAATTGAACTTTTTGGCAACAATGCAAAACGTTATGTTTGGCGTAAAAGCAACACAGCTCTTCACCGTGAAACACATCATCCCCACTGTCAAACATGGTGGTGGCAGCATCATGGTTTGGGCCTGCTTTTCTTCAGCAGGGACAGGGAAGATGGTTAAAATTGATGGGAAGATGGATGGAGCCAAATACAGTACCATTCTGGAAGAAAACCTGATGGAGTCTGCAAAAGACCTGAGACTGGGACGGAGATTTGTCTTCCAACAAGATAATGATCCAAAACATAAAGCAAAATCTACAATGGAATGGTTCAAAAATAAACATATCCAGGTGTTAGAATGGCCAAGTCAAAGTCCAGACCTGAATCCAATCGAGAATCTGTGGAAAGAACTGAAAACTGCTGTTCACAAATGCTCTCCATCCAACCTCACTGAGCTCGAGCTGTTTTGCAAGGAGGAATGGGAAAAAATTTCAGTCTCTCGATGTGCAAAACTGATAGACATACCCCAAGCGACTTACAGCTGTAATCGCAGCAAAAGGTGGCGCTACAAAGGATTAACTTAAGGGGGCTGAATAATTTTGCACGCCCAATTTTTCAGTTTTTGATTTGTTAAAAAAGTTTGAAATATCCAAAAAATGTCGTTCCACTTCATGATTGTGTCCCACTTGTTGTTGATTCTTCACAAAAAAATACAGTTTTATATCTTTATGTTTGAAGCCAGAAATGTGGCAAAAGGTCTGTTACGCACGCCTCTATGAAGAGGGAACGCAACACCCTGCTACAACTAAACTCTCCGTGAAGTGAAAAAGGTATGGACTGTAGGTGCAAGAAAGAATGACAACAGGCAGAATGTGGTACCGTTTACCAGGACTTTATTCCTTCACATGGTAATATGGGGAAAAGGGGCTGGACGGAACCAAAGCAAAGAAAGTAAAACTCAAAGCCCCCCCTCTCCTATCTTACCTGCCTACCCACTACTTACCTAATTTAGCACCACCTGCTGCCCTAACCAAAATAAAAGGGGGTGGTTCGCCCAGGTCTTACCTAGTGTGCCTAGACAGCGAATATGCTACGGGTATATGTATGCCCGCGGGCCTCTTGCCTAAGCACTCCCTAGGTGACTTCCCCTTCCCCCATGGGAACAAATGAAACAGAATATTAAACAATTTCACAAAAAAACTAAGAAACAAAGGACATCAAATAAGCTCTATCTGAGCAACAAAATCACAAAACATACCAACTCTCAGCCTAGCAAAATCTCTCTAGCAAAATCTCTCTAATGACCTCCCAGCAAATCTCTCTCGCAAAATCTCTCTAGCAAAATCTCTGCAATGACCTCCCAGAAAAATCTCACTATAATGACCTCCCAGCAAATCTCTCTCTCTCCTGAAAAGAACACTGGCATTTATATAGCTTCAGAATGAATGGGTAATTGGAGACTGCGTCTTGACGAGGGGGCGGGGTCAGCTCTCCAATTAGACATGGAGTCGACCAATCAGCTGCTTGAGGGATTTCAGGAAGCCATTTCCTGAAATAAAACACATGCAAATACAAACTACAACACATAAACTGGGAAACGTAACAAGGTCGCAAAGTTGAAGGGGGCCGAATACTTTTGCAAGGCACTGTATTTGTAGTTGTCCACATATTCTAAGTCAGAACCGTCCAGAGTAGTGATGCTAGACAGGCGGGTGGGTGCGGGCAGCGATCGGTTGAAGAGCATGCATTTAGTTTTACTTGCATTTAAGAGCAGTTGGAGGCCACGGAAGGAGTGTTTTATGGCATTGAAGCTCATCTGGAGGTTTGTTAACACCGTGTCCAAAGGAGGGCCAGAATTACACAGAACGGTGCCGTCTGCATAGAGGTGGATCAGAGAATCACCAGCAGCAAGAACGACATCATTGATGTATACAGAGAAAAGAGTCAGCCCGAGAATTGAATCCTATGGCACCCCCATAGAGACTGCCAGAGGTCCGGACAACAGAGGCCCTCCGATTTGACAAACTGAACTCTCTGAGAAGTAGTAGGTGAACCAGGCGAGGCAGTCATCTGAGAAACCAAGGCTGTTGAGTCTGCCGATAAGAATGTGGTGATTGACAGAGTCAAAAGCCAGGTTGCTGAAGACGGCTGCAAAGTAGTCTTTTAATGATGGCGGTTATGATATTGTTTAGTACTTTGAGCGTGGCATGTCCACCTCGGAAACCAGAATGCATAGTGGAGAAGGTACGGTGGGATTCAAAATGGTCGGTGATCTGTTTGTTAACTTGGCTTTCGAAAACTTTAGAAAGGCAGGGCAGGACGGAAATAGATCTGTAACAGTTTGGGTCTAGAGTGTCTCCCCCTTTGAAGAGGGGGATGAACGCGACAGCTTTCCAATCTTTAGGGATCTCAGACGATACGAAAGAGAGGTTGAACAGGCTCGTAAGAGAGGTTGCAACAATTGCAGTGGATAGTTTTAGAAAGAGAGGGTCCAGGTTGTCTAGCCGAACTGATTTGTAGGGGTCCTTATTTTGCAGCTCTTTTAGAATTTCTGAACATCAGCTATCTGGATTTGGTTGAAGGAGAAATGGGGGAGACTTTGGCAAGTTGCTGTGGGGGGTACAGAGCTGGTGACCGGTGTAGGGGTAGCCAGGTGGAAGCTCGGCCAGCCGTAGAAAAATGCTTATTGAAATTCTTGATTATTGTGGATTTATCGGTGGTGACAGTGTTTCCTAGCCTCAGTGCAGTGGGAAGCTGGGAGGAGGTACTCTGGGCGGCAGGGTAGCCTAGTGGTTAGAGCGCTGGACTAGTAACCGGAAGGTTGCGAGTTCAAACCCCCGAGCTGACAAGGTACAAATCTGTCATTCTGCCCCTGAACAGGCAGTTAACCCACTGTTCTTTATTAAAGATGTTCAACCATAAGCATGCTGCATTTTGGTCCTCCTCTCCTTCCCAGGAAGAAAACCGTTACAGAACCACCCACCACAACAGGACCAAGCGGCGTGGTAACGGGCAGCAGCAACAGCGGCCAAAGACACAGGACTCTTGGACTTGGGAGGAAATCCTCGACGGGAGAGGACCCTGGGCTAAACCAGGGGAGTGTAGCTGCCCCAAGGTGCTGCATGAGAAGCGGTAACAGGAGCAGCTCAAAGAGGAATGGACATGGGAGGACGAATTGGACGGTGAAGGACCCTAGGCAGAGCCAGGAGAATATCGCCGCCCCAAAGAGGAGCTGGAGGCAGCGAAGGCGGAGAGGCGCTGGTATGAGGAGACAACACGGCGGTGGGGATGGAAGCCCGAGAGTCAGCCCCCAACATTTCTTGGGCGGAGGCACACAGGGAGTATGGCGAAGACAAGTAGGAGACCTGCGCCAACTTCCTGTGCTTACCGGGGGGTGAGAGAGACCGGGCAGGCACCGTGTTATGCTGAGGAGAGCACGGTGTCGCCAGTGCAGGTACATAGCCCGGTGCGGTACATGCCAGCTCCTCGTATCGGCCGGGCGAGAGTGGGCATCGAGCCAAGTGCTATGAAGTCGGCTCTACGCATCTGGTCTCCAGTGCGTCTCCTTGGGCCGGCGTACATGGCACCAACCTTGCGCATGGTTTCCCCGGTTCGCCTGCACAGCCCAGTGCGGGCTATTCCACCTTGCCGCACTGGCAGGCAAGGTTGGGCAGGCTCGGTGCTCAAGACATCCAGTGCGCCTGCACGGTCCGGTCTATCCAGTACCACCTCCACGCATCAGCCCTCCGGTGGCAGCTCCCCGCACTCGCCCTGAGGTGCGTGTCCTCGGCCCATACCACCAGTGCCAGCACCACGCACCAGGCCTACAGTGCCCTTCGCCTGTCCAGCGCTGCCAGAGCCTTCCTCCCCTCCAGCGCTAGTAGAGTCTCCCGCCTGTCCAGAGCCGCCAGTCTGTCCAGAGCCGCCAGTCAGCCAGGATCTTCCAGAGCCGCCAGTCAGCCAGGATCTTCCAGAGCCGCCAGTCAGCCAGGATCTTCCAGAGCCGCCAGTCAGCCAGGATCCTCCAGAGCCGCCAGTCAAGCAGGATCCGCCAGAGCCACCAGTCAGCCAAGAGCCGCCAGTCAGCCAAGATCCGCCAGTCAGCCAGGATCCGCCAGAGCCGCCAGTCAGCCAGGATCTGCCAGAGCCGCCAGTCAGCCAGGATCCTCCTGAGCCGCCAGTCAGCCAGGATCCGCCAGAGCCGCCAGTCAGTCAGGATCCGCCAGAGCCGCCAGTCAGCCAGGATCCGCCAGAGCCGCCAGTCAAGCAGGATCCGCCAGAGCCGCCAGTCAGCCAGGATCCGCCAGAGCCGCCAGTCAGCCAGGATCCGCCAGTCAGCCAGGTTCCGCCAGAGCCGCCAGTCAGCCAGGTTCCGCCAGAGCCGCCAGTCAGCCAGGATCCGCCAGAGCCGCCAGTCAGTCAGGATCCGCCAGAGCCGCCAGTCAGCCAGGATCCGCCAGAGGCGCCATTTGTTGGGGTTACTAGGCCAAGGTCGGCGACGAGGGTCTCCACTCAAGGGACGCGGAGAAAGCGGACTAAGACTATGTTGGAGTGGGGTCCACGTCAGACGCGCACCCAGACCCTCCCCTATGGGTTTAGTTGTGCCTTTGTATTCTGTGTTTTCTTTATTATTTTGGTTAGGCCAGGGTGTGACATGGGTGATTTTTGTGTTTCGTTTTGTCTAGGGGTTTATTAGATTCATGGGGTTGTGTTCAGTGTAGTTGTCTAGGTGAGTCTATGGTTGCCTAGAGTGGTTCTCAATATGGGAACCATATTTAGGCAGCCATATTTTTGGGGTATTTTGTGGGTGGTTGTTTCCTGTCTCTGTGTTTTGCACCAGTTAGGACTGTTTCGGTTTTTCCACGTTTTCTTATTTTGTATATGTATATTGTTCACGTTATCATCTTTATTAAAGATGTTCAACCATAACCATGCTGCATTTTGGTCCTCCTCTCCTTCCCAGGAAGAACACTGTTACACAACCAATTGTGCTATTATGTGTTTTTTTCTCATTATTTGTAACTTATTTTGTACATAACGTTTCTGCAACCTTATCTTACGGCAAACAAGAGCTTCTGGATATCAGGACAGCAATCATTTACCACGGATTAGACACATGTTTTTTCTTCAAACAGCAGGACGCACAGGACACAAGTTCAAACCCCCGAGCTGACAAGGTACAAATCTGTCGTTCTGCCCCTGAACAGGCAGTTAACCCACTGTTCCTAGGCCGTCATTGAAAATAAGAATTTGTTCTTAACTGACTTGCCTAGTTAAACTGTTTTGCTATCAGAGACTGGAACATGTTCCAGGATTTTCTGATGGCATTGAGGAGTACAACATATCAGTCACAAGGCTTTATCAATAAGTGCGTGCATCGAGGACGTTGTCTTTAAAAAAAGGAAGCATGTTGTTTTGTGTTCCGTGCGTGTCTGGGTGATTCCTTGAACAATAAAAGACTGAGTTTTCACAAAATGTAATCCATAGAAGGGTCCTTTTGAGGAATATGAATATCTGTAAAATGAGTATGAACATTTAAAAATATAAACATGAATATTGAAAATATATATATTTTTAGATTAAGCACATGGTACTGTATGTACCGATGAATCGGAATGGACGATTAATTAGGGCCGATTTCAAGTTTACATATTTAATCTTTATTTAACTAGGCAAGTCAGTTAAGAACACATTCTTATTTTCAATGACAGCCTAGGAACAGTGGGTTAACTGCCTTGTTCAGGAGCAGGATGACAGATTTTTACCTTGTCAGCTCAGGGATTCAATCTTGCAACCTTACGGTTAACTAGTCCAACGCTCGAACTACCTGCCTCACGAGGAGCCCGCCTGTTACGCGAATGCAGTAAGAAGCCAAGGTAAGTTGCTATCTAGAATTAAACTTAATCAATCATAATCACTAGTTATAACTACACATGGTTGATGATATTACTAGTTTATCTAGCGTGTCCTGCGTTGCATCAAATCGATGCAGTGAGCATTCACAAAAAAAGGACCGTCGTTGCTCCAACGTGTACCTAACCATAAACATCAATGCCTTTCTTTAAATCAATACACAGAAGTACATATTTTTAAACCTGCATATTTAGCTAAAATAAATCCAGGTTAGCAGGCAATATTAACCAGGTGAAATTGTGTCACTTCTCTTGCCTTTATTGCACGCAGAGTCAGGGTATATGCAACAGTTTGGGCCACCTGGCTCATTGCAAACTAATTTCCCAGATTTTTACATAATTATGACATAACATTGAAGGTTGTGCAATGTAACAGGGATATTTAGACTGATGGATGCCACCCATCAGATAAAATACGGAACGGTTCCGTATTTCACTGAAAGAATAAATGTTTTGTTTTCGAGATGATAGTTTCCGGATTCGACCATATTAATGACCTAAGTTTCGTATTTCTGTGTGTTATTATGTTATAATTAATTCTATGATTTGATAGAGCAGTCTGACTGAGCGATGGTGGACACCAACAGAATCATAAGCATTCATTCAAACAGCACTTTCGTGCGTTTTGCCAGCAGCTCTGCTGTTTATGAATTCAAGCCTATCAACTCCCGAGATTAGGCTGGTGTAACGATGTGATGTGAAATGGCTAGGTAGTTAGCGGGGTGCGCGCTAATAGCATTTCAAACATCACTCTCTCTGAGACTTGGAGTAGTTGTTCCCCTTGCTCTGTTCCCCTTGCTCGAGGGTGGCTGTTGTCGATGTGTTCCTGGTTCGAGCCCAGGTAGGAGCGAGGAGAGGGACGGAAGCAATACTGTTACACTGGCAATACTAAAGTGCCTATAAGAACATCCAATAGTCAAAGGTATATGAAATTCAAATGGTATAGAGAGAAGTAGTCCTATAATTCCTATAATAACTACAACCTAAAACTGGGAATATTGAAGACTCATGTTAAAATGAACCACCAGCTTTCATATGTGCTCATGTTCTGAGCAAGAAACTTAAACATTAGCTTTCTTACATGGCACATATTGCACTTTTACTTTCTTCTCCAACACTTTGTTTTTGCATTATTTAAACCAAATTGAACATTTGAGGCTAAATTGATTTTATTGATGTATTATATTAAGTTAAAATAAGTGTTCATTCAGTATTGTTGTAATTGTCATTATTACAAATACGGTACCGGCTTTTTTTGTCCTCCAATAATCGGTATCGGCGTTGAAAAATCATAATCTGTCGACCTCTAGTACATACCCCAACCAGAAGCCATGGATTACAGGCAATATTCGCACTGAGCTAAAGGGTAGCGCCACCGCTTTCAAGGTGCGGGACTCGGAAGCTTAAAACCCGGAAGCTTAAAAGAAATCCTGCTATGCCCTCCGACGAACCATCAAACAGGGCTAAGATTGAATCGTACGACACCGGCTCCGACGCTCGTCTTATGTGACAGGGCTTGCAAACTATTACAGACTACAAAGGGAAGCACAGCCGCGAGCCGCCCAGTGACACAAGCCTACCAGACGATCTAAATCACTTCTATGCTCGCTTCGAGGCAAGCAACATTGAGGCATGCATGAGAGCATCAGCTGTTCCGGATGACTGTGATCAAACTCTCCATAGCCGACGTGCTCCGGGCATGTGCTGACCAACTGGCAAGTATCTTCACTGACATTTTCAACATGCCCCTGATTGAGTCGGTAATACCAACATGTTTCAAGCAGACCACCATAGTCCCTGTGCCCATGAACATGAAGGCAACCTGCCTGAATGACTACAGACGTCCGTCATGGCTATGAAGTGCTTTGAAAGGCTTGTAATGGCTCACATTATCCCAGAAATCCACTCCAATTTGCATACCGTCCAAACAGATCCACAGATGATACAATCTCAAGTGCACTCCACACTGCCCTTTCCCATCTGGACAAAAGGAACACCTATGTGAGAATACTATTCATTGACTAGCATTCTACACCACAGTACACTCAAAGCTCATCATTAAGCTAAGGATCCTGGGACTAAACATCTCCATCTGCAACTGGATCCTGGACTTCCTGACAGGCCGCCCCCAGGTGGTGAGGGTAGGTAGCAACACATATGTTCACCCATGACTGCATGGCCAGGCACGACTCCAACACCATCATTAAGTTTGCAGACGACACAACAGTGGTAGGCCTGATCACCGACAACGACGAGACAGTCTTCAGGGAGGAGGTCAGAGACCTGGCCGGGTGGTGCCAGAACAAAAAACTATCCCTCAACGTAACCAAGACTAAGGAGATGATTGTGGACTACAGGAAAAGGAGGACTGAGCACGCCCCCATTCTCATTGACGGGGCTGTAATGGAGCAGGTTGAGAGCTTCCAGTTCCTTTGTGTCCACATCACCAACAAACTAGAATGGTCCAAACACACCAAGAGAGTCGTGAAGAGGGCACAACAAAACATATTCCCCCTCAGGAGACTGAAAAGATTTGTCATGGGTCCTCAGATACTCAAAAGGTTCTACAGCTGCACCATCGAGAGCATCCTGACTGGTTGCATCACTGCCTGGTATTGCAACTGCAAGTCACTACAGAGGGTAGTGCGAACGGTCTAGTACATCACTGGGGCCAAGCTTCCTGCCATCCAGGAGCTCTATACCAGGCGGTGTCAGAGGAAGGCCCTAAAAATGGTCAAATACTCGAGCCACCCTAGTCACTGTTCTCTCTGCTGTTCTGTTCTCTCCGGTACCGGAGCACCAAGTCTAGGTTCAAGAGGCTTCTAAATAGCTTCTACCCCCAAGCCATAAGACTCTTGATCAAATGACTACCCAGACTATTTGCTTTGCCCCCCCACGCACAACCTCTCCCGCTCTTTTACACCGCTGCTACTCTCTGTCATCTCTATCATCTATGCAGTCACTTTAAAAACTCTACCTTCATGTACATATTACCTCAACTAACCGGTTCCCCCGCACATTGACTCTGTACCAGTACCCCCCTGTTTATAGTCTCACTATTGTTATTTTACTGCTGTTCTTTAATTACTTGTTACTTTTATTTCTTATTCATATCTGTTTTTTTTCTTCTGCATTGTTGGTTAGAGGCTCGTAAGTAAGCATTTCACTGTTGTATTCGGGCGCAAGTGACTAATAAAATCTGATTTGAAACAAACATGAAGTCAAACTTTTCCCTGAAAGCGACACGAACACACAAACACATTAACACTGTCCCCTACAAATCCAGTGAGGGTACATTACTCCAGGTGAGTAATAGATCCACTCACACTCCCAGAATGGACTGAAGATTATGCCGATCTAATATGCCCACCCTCTCTCACTTCTACCCCATCAGTAAAAGTCTCAGTAAGTGATATCTCCTCCCTCTCAACTCTCCTCTATAGAAAGACCGATAGAGAGCCGCACAAATGTGTCGGAGGAAACACCGTACACCTGGCGACCTGGTTAGCGTGCACTGCGCCCGGCACAGGAGTCGCTAGTGCGCGATGAGACAAGGATATCCCTGCCTAGTATGGAGGAGGATGGAAAAGACATGCATAAAAACATCAGCAACAGATACAAACACACAAACAAACACCATCGCCTGCCCATCAATTTCCTATGTTGCTTTATTGTGAATTTTTCTGATTTATTAAATGTGATGTTTTTATGGATCCCTCGAAAACAGACAGGGCTGTTGCTAAGTGACCTATCCTGGTTACAAAGACAAATTGAATAGACCATAATACTCCCTTCAGAGTCAATTAGGGTGTCCAAGATAGTCCATACTACTTACATGTCCTCTGGAGTCCAGTGGAGCAGCACCTTTACCTTCCCAGAGCCCTCTTTCCTCCTGGCTATCACCTGGTGAATGGAGAAGATGAGTCAGGAATGCTGTAATATTCATTAGATGATTAAAGTAATACCAAAACACAACACTGGTGGAGCAAAATGTTGACTGAGATAAATGACATTCAGCAGAGCTGGGGCACAGTGGAGAAAATGAGCAAAGACAGACGGAAGTCGAAAGTTTAATAGTTTGATAGGGATGAATGAGTGAAGTGAAGACATAACAGTTATATTTTGGAATGGAATCTCTTCTACATGCCCCTTTCTGTGATGTACAGTACAGTAAGAAGCACATGGTATTCCACAATCGAGACAGACAGAAGCCAGAGATCTTGGAATATCTCAGGTTCCATTCCAGGGCAGATGCTAAAGGAATTCTTATCACATAGCTCCCATTCCACGGTGCTAGAAACAGACGCAGGAATCTAGAGAGACAGTGAGCAGTTAGCCTCATAAAAAACTCTGATGTTTGTGGAGAATCTCAGTCCTGTAGAGTAGATACTTCAAATGGGTTTGTGGGTTCAAATCCCACACGTATCACACACACATCCTGTCCTGGGGTTGGGACATTTGAATTTGGAAAATATAAATTGACTCATTCATCATGTTTCAGCCTACTGAACTCAGAAATCTATAGCTTGGAACGAGGTCTCTGAATTGTCTTGCCATCTCTGTCTGGTTTGGCATGACAATGACCAAAAAAAGTTGGCAAGATGCCACAAACAGATCTAAGACCAGGTTAAGAAATCCACCGTCCCACCAAAAATACAGTCAATCATACGATTTGTTTGAACATTTGGCACACTTTTTTTTGTAAAAACACAAGATCAAAAGGACTCAAGTTTCCAGTAACAGTTCTGAAATTTGGAATTCACTCACCCAAACATTGTCAGTGGGGAGTAGGCCGGAGAGGGAGAGTAGAAGAACTAGAATGCTCAAAAATAGTTGCAGATATAAACTCTTGTGTCAAAGTGTTTTATTTTTTTATTTGGTTAAGTCTTTTTATAGTGTTGCTCATACAGTATGTGAAGAACTTGTCCTAGTCACGAGAATATTTTAAATAATTCTCCCCAGTCCAGGGAATGGCTGAGTCATTCATGCGAACTGGTTGCAGGACAGGAGGAGGGAGAGAGATATAGAGAAAAAGAGAGGGAGTAGAGGGGGAGAGAAAAGAGAGGCCCAGAGAGAGAGAGTGAGGGGGAAGAGTAAAGAGCGAAGGAAAGGGACCTAGAATCTCTCTCCACACTCCTGTCTTCACATCTCTGCCCACCACAGAGTACCTTATCTTAGTTTCTCAATGTTTCCTTTTAACAACCATGTCCACCTCTTCCTACTTTTTTTCTCTTCCTGCAACTCTCCCTCTCTCCGCCTCCCCACCTGGCTCTAACTTTCCCTCTCTTTCACAACGTCCTGTACACTTGTCTCCATCCCCCTCTCTAGCCTTGAGTGCCCAGACGAGACTCAGCAGCTCTCTCTCTCTCTGTGTAATTCTGCATAAACTGAAGCCTTAGCTCTCAGGAGGCCACAAGCCAACCTGAAGTCCAACTGTTTGCCTGTACAAAACTAAAAGTGGCTATCTTTTTCATGGTCCTTTGAACTGGATAGGGACATTGCCTCCTCATTTACTTCTGTCAGGCTGCAGACTATCAAGCTCCTTCTAGAACGAACTGGAACGCTCCATTCATTTGGCTAAGCCTTCTATGTCTGGGTTGGAGTTTCGGACAGGGATAACCAGTTTGAGGAATGCCCTGTTTGCTCAAGGATGGCTGCGGTGAGGGATAGAGGCACACAGAGAGACACACTAGACACCACAGCCTGGCAGAGCACCATGCCAGGAAGTTCTGGAATTGGTTTGAGACGGTAATGAATGAGGATCAGGCTGGAAGATTGCTGGGAGACTGCTGGGAGACTGCTGCAGTGGGAACAGGGTGGCAGGAACCAAAGTGGCACACTGACACCAACTAGGGTTGTGCAGTATCCAGATTTTCATAACATCATACCATCCTTCTCTCATCCCGGGATTTACGGTATTACCATTTTAGTATACAAGGCACAAAAAAGCCTATTGGGCGTCTATTACCAGAATGCTAAGAAAATTAGTGTAACAGTATAACTTTAGACCGTCCCCTCGCCAATACCCGGGCGCGAACCAGGGACCCTCTGCACACAACAACAGTCACCCACAAAGCATCTTTACCCATCGCTCCACAAAAGCCGCGGCCCTTGCAGAGCAAGGGGAACCACTACTTCAAGGTCTCAGAGCAAGTGACGTCATCGATTGAAACACTATTTAGCGCGCACCACCGCTAACTAAGCTAGCGTTTCACATCCGTTACATTAGCACAAGTAATAACAATTTCCATGGAGGCTGCGAGCTAAATATGCTAACGACTGCAAAAATAATAAATTGCAAAAACAGGCAGTCCAGCTCATAAAGTTATATGGTTTTCATTGCAAGTTAAAGCGTACTGTTAGCTAGCTAGTGAACGTTAGCTTGCTGGCTCGCTAGCTAAGGTTACATGTATAATATGTGTACCGTAATTTCCGGACTATAAGCCGCTACTTTATTCCCACGCTTTGAACCTTGCGGTTTATACAATGACGCGGCTAATTTATGGATTTTTCCCGCTTTCACAAGATTCATGCCGCCAAAAAACTGAGCACCGTCACATAATGTGACCTAAATCGAGCGCGCTCAAACTTTCTGATTACATTCTGATTACGGTAGTAATTTTGTCACCCTTATCATGGCAAAGACACGGAGAAATGCATATGATGCAGCTTTCAAGTTGAAGGCGATCGATCTGGCTGTTGGAAAAGGAAATAGAGCTGCTGCACGGGAGCTTGGCCTTAATGAGTCGATGATAAGACGTTGGAAACAGCAGCGTGAGGAACTGACTCAGTGCAAAAAGACAACAAAAGCTTTCAGAGGGAAGAAAAGCAGATGGCTCAAAGTATTTGTAGCCACTCAACATCAGTGTAAATCGTGCATTTAAGGTGGCGCTCCTTGTTCAGTGGGAGGCTTGGATGACAAGTGGGGAGAAATCCTTCACTAAAACGGGCCGCATGCGAAGAGCAACTTATGGTCAAGTCTGCCAGTGGGTCCTGACAGCGTGGAGCATTGTCAAAAAATCCACTATCATCAACGGGTTTTGAAAGGCTGGACTGCTGCGTGTTGAAGGGGCAGCATGAGCTCAGCGGGGTATTTGCCTCCGGATGAAAGTGACGAGAGCGACAATAAAAACGATCCAACATCGGATGTAGCAATTCTGAGGCTATTCAACTCCGACACCGAAGGAGATGACTTCAGTGGTTTCAGTGCACAGGAGGAGGAAGATAGTGACCAATGACTTTCTTGGTAGGCTACTGTTTAATTTTTGCTACAAGCTGTGTTTCGTAAAAGCCTATTTTTGTTTCGTTTCGTTTAAAGGCTGTGTAAAGTTCATTTGTTTCAATGTACCGGTAGGCACCTGCAGCTTATAGACATGTGCGGCTTATTTATGTACAAAATACATATTTTTTAATAATTCAGTGGATGCGGTTTATATTCAGGTGCACTTAATAGTCCAGCAATTACGGTAGTAATATTATTTGAATCAGAAATCCATTTGCATTGCTAGTTATAGCGTAATGTTATCTATCTAGCTAACATTGAACCTAGTGGTTAGCTTTAGCTACCTGCAGATTCATACTACAGCTATGACAATCAGTTTGGGTTGGTGGTAGTAGAATGAGTTGGGAATATGCCAGTTTATTGTTTAGCTAGCTACATGTCTAAACAAAAGACTCCACTTCTTCCGATGATTACATGACCCATCAAGTTAGCCAGGTTTGGCTGGGGGTGAGTACGGCCATCTATTGTATTTTACACGTGTAAATGTCTAGACAATAGTGACCCATTCACTTAGCTAGATGTGGCATGGGGTGGTTACAGCATTGCTTTCACATGACCAATCAGTTTAGACAAGTGTGTCTGGGAAAGCATCATAAAATAATTATAACATATTTTTATCTGGACACTTTCTGTTTTTGATATTGCTACTATGCAAATATGCAAGTAACCATTTTAAAGTACCGTTCACACCTTCCGTACCCTGTGCATGTGACAAATAAAGGGCCTTATTTCTATTACAGCATATTCTATGACCGTCAATCATGTTCCATTCACCCCGTTTAATGTAACTTTGATAGGTTTAGGCTACTACAGTTGAGGACGGAAGTTTACATACAATTAGGTTGAAGTTATTAAAACTCGTTTTTCAACCACTCCACAAATTTCTTGTTAACAAACTATAGTTTTGGCAAGTCGGTTAGAACATCTACTTTGCTCATGACAAGTAATTTTTCCAACAATTGTTTACAGACAGAATATTTCACTGTCTCACAATTCCAGTGGGTCAGAAGTTCACATACACTAAGTTGACTGTTTCTTTAAACAGATTTTAAAATTCCAGAAAATTATGTCATGGCTTTAGAAGCTTCTGATAGGCTAATTGACATCATTTGAGTCAATTGGAGGTGTACCTGTGGATGTATTTCAGGCCTACTTTCAAACTCAGTGCCTCTTTGCTTGACAACATGGGGAAATCAAAAGAAATCAGAAAAAATGTAGACCACCACAAGTCTGGTTCATCCTTGGGAGCAATTTCCAAAACGCCTGAATGTACCACGTTCATATGTACAAACAATAGTGCACAAGTATAAACACCATGGGACTACGCAGCCATCCTACTGCTCAGGAAGGAGACATGTTCTGTCTCCTAGAGATGAACGTACTTTGGTGGGAAAAGTGCAATTCAATTCCAGAACAACAGCAAAGGACCTTGTGAAGATGCTGGAGGAAACAGGTACAAAAGTATCTATATCCACAGTAAAATGAGTCCTAAATCGATAAAACCCGAAAGGCCCTCAGCAAGGAAGAAGCAACTGCTCCAAAACCACCATAAAAAAGCAAGACTACAGTTTGCAACTGCACATGGGGACAAAGATCATACTTTTTGGAGAAACATCCTCTGGTCTGATGAAACTGTGAACTGTTTGGCCATAATGACCATCGTTATATTTGTAGTAAAAAGGGGGAGGCTTGCAAGCCGAAGAACACCATCCCAACCGTGAAGCACGGGGGTGACAGCATCATGTTGTGGGGGTGCTTTGCTGCAAGAGGGATTGGTGCACTTCACAAAATAGATGGCATCATGAGGCAAGAAAATGATGTGGATATATTGAAGCAACATCAAGACATATGTCAGGAAGTTGAAGTTTGGTTGAAAATGGGTCTTCCAAATGGACAATGACCCCAAGCATACTTTCAAAGTTGTGGCAAAATGGCTAAAGGACAACAAAGTCAAGGTATTGGAGTGGCTATCACAAAGCCCTGACCAAAATCCTATAGAACATTTGTGGGCAGCGTGTGGGAGCAAGGTCTACAAACCTGACTCAGTTACACCTGTTGTCAGGAGGAATGGGATAAAATTCACCCAACTTATTGTGGGATGGTTGTGGAAGGCTACCCGAAATGTTTGACCCAAGTTAAAAACAAAAATGTAAAGGCAATGCTACCAAGTACTAATTGAGTGTATGTAAAGTTCTGACCCACTGGGAATGTAATGAAAGAAATAAAAGCTGAAATAAATAACTCTACAATTATTCTGACATTTCACATTCTTAAAATAAAGTGGTGATCCTAACTGACCTAAGACAGGGAATTTGAGTTTAAATGTATTTGGCTCAGGTGTATGTAAACTTCTAACTTCAACTGTATATGATACTCCCTGTACCCATCATGAGGTTGCTACAACCTAGCCTATGAATGAAAGTTTAGAACGTAGCACGTGCACAGGTCAAAATAATTTTGAGTAATCACTGACAGACAGTGACACATTCAATACTGCCCTGCACACTCTTGCCTACATCTAGCTAATCATCAGTCCAAAAGTTACAAATGAGAGTTTCTATTAGACAAATTCAGGAATGTTTATCCCAGTTTCATTCCGTTTGCTTCAGTTTAAGAAACAGAATCGGCGCAATGAATACACCCGATCACACACAAACACAGTTCACTTTCATTCCAGACACATACTAAAGATTTCTTGTATATATGCCGGGTTCAAACAACTGGGAACTCTGAAAAATATGAGGTCAAATCATGACGTCAGTGATCTTCAGGTCGGAAAGTCGGAGCTCTAGAAACAAGCCCATGTTCACGAGTAGCAATTCTGAGTTGGATGACCATTCCAATCGATTTTCCCCAGTCGGAGATCGTTTTCTTTCTGAGTTCCCAGCTGTTTTGAACGCACTGTAGCTGGAAGTCAGAGATTTTCAAGTTCCGAGTTGTTTTGAACACGACAAGATAATATCATCTCACATCTATCTATGCGCACTCTTCCTCTCACCTTTTCCATTTGTTTGTGGACTTCAGTGCACAACACATCAGCTATCTGTGACCAGACAGCTAAACCTTCATATCATGGTCGTTAACCGCTGCACAAATCAAATCGTATTTGTCACATGCGCCAAATACAACAGGTAGACCTTATAGTGAAATGCTTACTTACAAGCCCTTAACCAACAATATAGTTAAGAAAATAAGAGATAAGAATAACAAATAGAGAGCACCAGTAAATAACAATAGCGGGGCTATATACAGGGGTACTGGAAAAGAGTCAATGTGTCAATGTGTGACGGCACCGGTGCCGAGGTAATTGAGGTAATATGCACATGTAGGTAGAGTTATTACAGTGGATATGAATAAATAATAACAGAGAATAGTAGCAGCATGGGGGGGCGGGGCAATGCAAATAGTCTGGGTAGCCAATTGATTGGCTGTTCAGGAGTCTAATGGCTTGGGAGTAGAAGCTGTTCAGAAGCCTTTTGGACCTAGACTTGGTGCTCCGGGACCGCTTGCCGTGCGGTAGCAGAAAGAAGTGACTATGGTGGCTGGAGTCTTTGACAATTTTTAGAGCCTTCCTCTGACACCGCCTGGTATGGAAGTCCTGGATGGCAGAAAGCTTGGAACTAGTGATGTACTGGGCCGTACGCACTACCCGCTGTACTGACTTGCGGCCAGAGGCCGAGCAGTTGCCATACCTGGCAGTGATGCAGCCCGTCATGATGCTCTCGATGGTGCAGCAGTAAAACCTTTTGAGCATCTGAGGACCCATGCCAAATATTTTTAGTCTCCTGAGGGGGAATAGGTTGTCATGCCCACCTCATGACTGTCTTGGTGTGTTTGGACCATGTCATACCCCTCTTCAAAGGGGGGACACTCTTGACCAAACTGCTACAGACCTATATCTATCCTACCATGCCTTTCTAAGGTCTTCGAAAGCCAAGTCAACAAACAGATTACCGACCATTTCGAATCTCACCATACCTTCGCTGCTATGCAATCTGGTTTCAGAGCTGGTCACGGGTGCACCTCAGCCACGCTCAAGGTCCTAAACGATATCTTAACCGCCATCGATAAGAAACATTACTGTGCAGCCGTATTCATTGATCTGGCCAAGGCTTTCGACTCTGTCAATCACAACATTCTTATTGGCAGACTCGACAGCCTTGGTTTCTCAAATGATTGCCTTGCCTGGTTTACTAACTATTTCTCTGATAGAGTTCAGTGTGTCAAATCGGAGGGTCTGCTGTCCGGACCTCTGGCAGTCTCTAAGGGGGTGCCATAGGGTTCAATTCTTGGACCGACTCTCTTCTCTGTATACATCAATGAGGTCGCTCTTGCTGCTGGTGAGTCTCTGATCCACCTCTACGCAGGCGACACCATTCTGTATACTTCTGGCCCTTCTTTGGACACTGTGTTAATAACCCTCCAGGCAAGCTTCAATGCCATTACAACACTCCTTCCGTGGCCTCCAATTGCTCTTAAATACAAGTAAAACTAAATGCATGCTCTTCAACCAATCGCTACCTGCACCTACCCGCCTGTCCAACATCACTACTCTGGACGGCTCTGACTTAGAATACGTGGACAACTACAAATACTTAGGTGTCTGGTTAGACTGTAAACTCTCCTTCCAGACCCATATCAAACATCTCCAATCCAAAGTTAAATCTAGAATTGGCTTCCTATTTCGCAACAAAGTATCCTTCACTCATGCTGCCAAACATACCCTTGTAAAACTGACCATCCTACCAATCCTCGACGTTGGCGATGTCATTTACAAAATAGCCTCCAATACCCTACTCAACAAATTGGATGCAGTCTATCACAGTGCAATCCGTTTTGTCACCAACGCCCCATATACTACCCACCATTGCGACCTGTACGCTCCCGTTGGCTGGCCCTCGCTTCATACTCGTCGCCAAACCCACTGGCTCAATGTCATCTACAAGACCCTGCTAGGTAAAGTCCCGCCTTATCTCAGCTCGCTGGTCACCATAGCATCTCCCACCTGTAGCACACGCTCCAGCAGGTATATCTCTCTGGTCACCCCCAAAACCAATTCTTTCTTTGGCCGCCTCTCCTTCCAGTTCTCTGCTGCCAATGACTGGAACGAACTACAAGAATCTCTGAAACTGGAAACACTTATCTCCCTCACTAGCTTTAAGCACCAACTGTCAGAGCAGCTCACAGATTACTGCACCTGTACATAGCCCACCTATTATTTAGCCCAAACAACTACCTCTTTCCCTACTGTCTTTAATTTATTTATTTTGCTTTTTTGCACCCCATTCTTTTTATTTCTACTTTGCACATTCTTCCATTGCAAATCTACCATTCCAGTGTTTTACTTGCTATATTGTATTTACTTTGCCACCATGGCCTTTTTTTGCCTTTACCTCCCTTATCTCACCTCATTTGCTCACATCGTATAAAGACTTGTTTATACTGTAGTATTGACTGTATGTTTGTTTTACTCCATGTGTAACTCTGTCATTGTATGTGTCAAACTGCTTTGCTTTATCTTGGCCAGGTCGCAATTGTAAATGAGAACTTGTTCTCAACTTGCCTACCTGGTTAAATAATGGTGAAATAAAAAATGTTAGTTTGTTAATGATGTGGACGCCAAGGAACTTGAAGCTCTCAAGTTCCTTGGCGATGACGTGACAGCCTACATCATTCTCACGTCATCATCAACATAGCTACTACCAACAACTAACGTATTAGTAAACGCGCTACAATCATGCAGTACATTGTAGTCAGCAGCAATCAGTTTAGCGGTTACACCCGTGAGCCCCGGGGTCAATAAATTCATAACATCAAAAGCTTACCTTGACATTGAAGAGTTCCGGTATTGGCTACCAATAGCTAGCAAGCTAACATACCTCTGTTTGAGTAGGCTGAACTAACTGGCTGCATTTGACTAGCTAAGTAGGTGAAAGTGAAAAAAACACTATGAAATGTTGCGCTCTCTTCCTTAATTTTGGAAGAAATTAATTTATTCAAAACTGTCTATCTCTGAGTCAACTACTCAATGCATTTTATGCACTGCAGTGCTAGCCAGCTTATACTTTCAGTACTACACTGCTCAAAAAAATAAAGGGAACACTAAAATAACACATCCTAGATCTGAATGAATGAAATATTCTTATTAAATACTTTTTTTCTTTACATAGTCGAATGTGCTGACAACAAAATCACACAAAAATTATCAATGGAAATCAAATTTATCAACCCATGGAGGTCTGGATTTGGAGTCACACTCAAAATTAAAGTGGAAAACCACACTACAGGCTGATCCAACTTTGATGTAATGTCCTTAAAACAAGTCCATTTGAGGGTCATTAGTGTGTGTGGCCTCCACGTGCCTGTATGACCTCCCTACAACGCCTGGGCATGCTCCAGATGAGGTGGCGGATGGTCTCCTGAGGGATCTCCTCCCAGACCTGGACTAAAGCATCCGCCAACTCCTGGACAGTCTGTGGTGCAACGTGGCGTTGGTGGATGGAGCGAGACATGATGTCCCAGACGTGCTCAATTGGATTCAGGTCTGGGGAACGGGCGGGGCAGTCCATAACATCAATGCCTTCCTCTTGCAGGAACTGCTGACACACTCCAGCCACATGAGGTCTAGCATTGTCTTGCATTAGGAGGAACCCAGGGCCAACTGCACCAGCAGATGGTCCCACAAGGGGTCTGAGGATCTCATCTCGGTACCTAATGGCAGTCAGGCTACCTCTGGCGAGCACATGGAGGGCTACGCACAGGGCTGTGGTTTCTGCCCACCAAAGAAATGCCACCCCACACCATGACTGACCCACCGCCAAACCGGTCATGCTGGAAGATGTTGCAAGCAGCAGAACGTTCTCCACGGCATCTCCAGACTCTGTCACGTGCTCAGTGTGAACCTGCTTTCATCTGTGAAGAGCACAGGGCACCAGTGGCGAATTTGCCAATCTTGGTGTTCTCTGGCAAATGCCAAACGTCCTGCACGGTGTTGGGCTGTAAGCACAACCCCCACCTGTGGATGTTGGGCTCTCATACCACCCTCATGGAGTCTGTTTCTGACCGTTTGAGCAGACACATGCACATTTGTGGCCTGCTGGAGGTTCCTACTTGCACAAAGGCTGAGGTAGCGGTCCTGCTGCTGGGTTGTTGTCCTCCTACGGCCTCCTCCAAGTCTCCTGATGTACTGGCCTGTCTCCTGGTAGCGACTCCATGCTCTGGACACTACGCTGACAGACACAGCAAACCTTCTTGCCACAGCTCGCATTGATGTGCCATCCACTTACCTGAGCCACTTGTGTGGGTTGTAGACTCAGTCTCATGCTACCACTAGAGTGAAAACACCACCAGCATTCAAAAGTGAACAAAACTTCAGCCAGGAAGCTTAGGAACTGAGAAGTGGTCTGTGGTCACCCCCTGCAGAACCACTCCTTTATTGGGGGTGTCTTGCTAATTACTTTTCTGCTCTTTTGCTCACCAATATCTCTACCTGTACATGACCATCTGATCATTTATCACCCCAGTGTTAATCTGCAAAATTGTAATTATTAGCCTACCTCCTCATGCCTTTTGCACACAATGTATATAGACTCCCCTTTTTTTCTACTGTGTTATTGACTTGTTTATTGTTTACTCCATGTGTAACTCTGTGTTGTCTGTTCACACTGCTATGCTTTATCTTGGCCAGGTCGCAGTTGCAAATGAGAACTTGTTCTCAACTAGCCTACCTGGTTAAATAAAGGTGAAATAAAAAATCAAAAAATAATAATTGCCTATAATTTCCACAGAAGTGTGATTGACTTGGAGATACATTGTGTTGATAAAGTGTTCCCTTTATTTTTTAAGCAGTGTATATTAAGTATCTGATCCTTTGCTTGGGTGGACAACATGTCAGTTCATGCTGCAAGAGCTCTGACAGGTAGCAGGACGTCCTCCGGAAGTTGTCATTATTACTGTGTAAGTCTATGGAAGGGGGTGAGAACCTTGAGCCTCCTAGGTTTTGTATGAAGTCAATGTACCCAGAGGCGGACAGATGCTAGCCTACACCATGATGCTACCCTACAGAGTGCTGTTGAAGCTACTGTAGACCTTCATTGCAAAACAGTGTTATAATCAATTATTTGATGACGTGAATATACAGTCGTTCCTCCTTAGAGGACTTAGAGGTACCAAGCGTCACAGCTTCATTGCTCCAGACCACCACAAGGGAGCGTTATAGCAGTCATTATGCAATTGGATCACAAGATTTTTATATGACCAATCAGATTGAGTGGTTCCAATGACAAATTTAACGCGGAAAGATGGCTGACAAAACATTACGGGAAAGCAAATGTATGTAGTTATAACGTCATAACGAGTCAAGCAAAAAATGTACAATTGAGAGGAATATGTTGGTTAATGTAGAGACAAACGATTGTGCATATTTTTGTCATTAAGTTAATTTAAGGAAATATCTATTTAACAAGTTTTTTTTCAGCCATACTCAAAATCAAATCAAATGTATTTGTCACATACACATGGTTAGCAGATGTTGTTGTCCGGCACCGACAGATGTACCCACAGCAACTATTAAAACCTTCTCCAACCAGAAACCATGGATTGATGGCAGTATTCGTGCAAAGCTGAAAGCACGAACCACTGCTTTTAAATCAGGGCAAGGCGACCAGAAACATGACCGAATACAAACAGTGTAGCAATTCCCTCTGAAAGGCAATCAAACAAGCTATGCGTCAGTATAGAGACAAAGTAGAGTCACAATTCAACGGCTCAGACACGCAAGGTATGTGGCAGGGTCTACAGTCAATCATGGACTACAAAAAAATAAATAATGGACTCACTTTCAGGACAATGCAGTGCCAACGACATGGTCCGCTAACAAAACCTGCAGACTCTTCTTCACTGCAGCCAACGTGAGTAGAGCATTTAAATGTGTTAACCCTCGCAAGGCTGCCAGCCCAGACGGCATCCCTAGCCGCGTCCTCAGAGCATGCGCAGACCTGCTGGCTGGTGTGTTTACGTACATATTCAATCAATCCTTATCCCAGGCTGCTGTTCCCACGTGCTTCAAGAGGGACACCATTGTTCCAGTTCCCAAGAAAGCTAAGGTAACTGAGCTAAATGACTATCGACCCATAGCATTCTCCTCCGTCAGGAGGGATTGATGTATAATGACTAATTGAATTGAGAATGTTGTAGTATGTAGTATATAAAACTGAAGTGCATTAGGAGTAGTGACTAGTGTGTTATGGGTTTGATGGACTGATATATGTGCAAATGTATCTGTAGTAGGAGGTGTTTGAGACAGAATATTTACACAGGGCTGTTAAGTGGGATTGAACGTGACTGCAGTAAAGATCTGTGGGGGCTCATAAATTAAGGTTGTGGTGATATAGAAGTGTCATTCCCAGAGACTGTATATTGTTACAGGAGATAGCTCATAGGAGAGGGAGGACAGCCAACTGTGCACAATATAGGGAGTTAATGAAGTTAAATTGAAAATTACACATACCCAGAGCATGGTGAGAGTAAAAGAGATAGTGGTGACATTTCAGACACTATGGCAAACTTTCAAGAAACCTGTGGCTCAGACTTTTGTTAAGTTGGATATTCTTGACACACTTGACAGATTACATGCAGGAATTATTCTTACGGCAGCTGCATTAGGGGCCGTAATTGAGGCATAGGCATGGGCCATGTTAGTAGTAGCAGGGGTTATTTTAGTAGCATTGTTGGGATATCAGTTTATGAAGACCTCTGCCACATGGCTTGGTAACTGGGACACTGATGGAAGTACAGGGGGGGCTGTTATTTAAATATCACAAATTAGTGATCTTGCCATTGGAGGAGAGTCTATGTTGTCAGGAAATGACCCATGTGTTGCAGTGTGTATGTCCTCAGTTGAAAGCAGCACATAAGGAGCCAGAGATAACCAAGGGCATGGGCTGAATTCTGGAGATTGAGTGTACATCAAGATACACCAGGTGGGGGTGTTGGGACATCGTTGTTCTGGTCCACACACAGTACTCCTTACAGCACCTGCAGCGGTGGAGATCGTCATGTCTCTCCTCGGTGGGTGCATAGTTCTCCCGAGAAGAAAGGTCCAGCTGCATAATGGGTGAGCTTGAAGACATGACAGAGGAAGCGGCACCAAAGAGAGAGACTAGATTCCACTGTAGACATGCAGATGGGTTGGGTCTGGGAGCTACTTTAACATCATAGTTGGGTTAGCTGCTTTATTGGTTAATGCATCATATGAAAGAGGATAGATGTAGAGGTAATTGCATTCTAAATAATATTTTGAAGGCATTTATGTGAAAGCATATGCAGTGCTGAGTTACCTCAAGAGAATGTAGCGTTGATTAGGGATACACACTTTCCTATCAGGTGACGTGCCTATCAAGTGGCAATGAAGGAGATGGGGAACAAAGTGAAATGACATAGCTTGGGTACACCTCTCAGAACCTGAGGCCGGAAAGGGGAAGACTGGTCGAAAGCATGAGGAGGCTTTTTAGGGCCTTCATTTTTGTGGTGTCCAGCAGAAAAGTATACTGGCGGTATAGAGCACGGTGAAGAGAGAGTGGGAATTGTCATGGTCTCAGTCTTTGGTCTTCATGCATATATAATTATGCATAACTTACATTGCTAATACTGTTATGTTTTGTGTTTTTCGTTGCTTTCCAATACTTATTATTATGCTACCAATCTCTTAGGAACCAGAAGGAGAAAGTGGAGAGACTAAAAGCAGCTCAGATGAAGTGAAGGAATCCACCAGCTTCAGCTGGAATGTCATTTTGTTGTGTGATGAGAGATGGAAATAAGATTATGTATGGTGTAACCATAGAACAGAGGCCATAAGTCTCTGAGTTTGAAAACCTCCCGGAAAAAGGTGAAAATCTGAACCAGGATCAGAGGTTCCCTGTCCGGTGATCCCAGGGGACCAGGTCTACAGAGTGTTCCGGAGGAAGTGGAACGAGCCAAGGTGAGAGGGTCCCTACGAAGTGGTCCGAGCAACACCAACAGCCGTCCAGGTGACAGGAAGCACTACATGGTACCATTTAAACCAGAGTTCCGGAGGGGATCGGCGATCGACCATCGAGCCATGAGGAAGAAGAGGATGCTGATACACCAGGCAGGAGCCTGGAGGAAACAGAAGGAGAAGAGGACCAAGGTGCATCTCCCAATAGCCAACAGACACTCTCTCCTGAATATCCAGAGTCCAGGGATAAAGAGGAGTGACATGCCTGTTACTCCTGATGACATACCTACTCTGGCAGATATCCCTGACGGAGGCACTGTCCAAGGGGACGGAGAAATAACGTCAGGAGAATGGGAATGAGACTCCCTACCATCGACTTCTCTGCCCTCACATGGTCCTCCTAACAGACAGTGGAAACCAGGACAGATGATGAAACCACAAGAAAGTGGGTTGCTACAGAAAATCTGGACATCTGTTACAACCTGGGGTAGCCACAATGAAGAAACTACCCCAGAATCAAACATTGACCCAAAATTGAGAAAAGCAACAAAAAATGGCTGGTATAAGTGGGCCAGCCCAAAAACATAGAATGGACAATTGTATACTGTGTAGCAAATCCCCCGTTACAGGAATATTAACAGTACCTGAACCTGCAATGTTTGAGGTTTGTGAAAATGGTACAAACTAGATGATGTGAAACTTGGACATTTTCATCATGCTGACCCAATTTTCTGTGCCATGTGCCAAAAGGGGGACTGCCCCTTATGTTGGGATAAGGAATGTGTTTAAAGTGTGCACATAGTACAACAGAATATAACCATGTACTCAATGTAACAGTTGCTGAATGATAAATTATGTTAGACCTTCTGAATATCTGTTCGCCTAGACATGTATGTGACATAGGGTTTTCCAGTTACAAGAGTCCATGGACCATGCCCTTAATTCTTTAACAGGTTTTTTCACTTATGACCAAATAGTTGTTAGAGAGGTGTCTGTGAGGGAGGGCCAGATGTTGTGTCATATTGAGAACATCATTATAAAGGATTATGAGGTTTAGTTAATTATTTTTTTTATGTTTTTGTTATTCTTATATTTTACATAACCGAGAACCTCGGGCAGTGCTAAAAAATGCATACACTGTATGTTAAAGAACACTTGGCTTGAGGAGGGATCTTTTACTTCCTTCTAGCAATATGTGAAAGGAGAGGTTTGGTCCCGACTCCCCAGTATGAATGAGAAAGTGAAGCAAAGGTTGATAAGGTGAAAGGGAGGCAGATTGTCTCCTTAGCAACATAGAAGATGCTTTCCTTCTCACTTGTACTGGAACAAACTTTAAGGTTTGGGACTTAGTACGCCCCAGAGGAGGAATATATTGGGAATTTTGCTTGCACATTATACAGCTTAGACATGCACACAATAAGTGCACTCTCTGTGTGTGTCTAGGTCATTAGGCACCATTAGAAAGGCACCTGTCTTAGGAGTGGGCATGTCTGTTTATTTTTTAACCATTGCTATGGCCTAATGTTGACTGTTGCTATGGTTACACCACCAAAAAGATAGTGGCTAAATGCCAGAGGGGATTAATCATTAACATAAAGAGGAGGTACTGTGTGTGTGACTTAAGGATGAAACCTGTATAAAAAGTGTGTGCCAAGACTGGAAAGTCAGTTGCTTCATGAACCAGCTCAGCTTATATTACTTTGTAATAAAGTCGATTTGAACTCACCGGATTCAGTATTTGAGAAATATTATTGACTGAACATTTCCATGACAGTAGTGTAGCTAACTGACATGTAACGTCAGCTAATGTTTCATCCCCTCTCAACTGAAGTTCTGTCTGAAGTGAATGAACTAGCTAAAGTAGCTAGCTAGTAGCTACCACAGCCAATTTAGCTCTAGGCTCTAACTATCTCAGTGTCTGTCAGGTAGCAGTATCTAATAGCTGTTGTGTGTATGGAAAGGTTTTGTAGTCTTTGTTTTGTCCCGTTTTAAAAGAAGTATATTAACTTGGCTAGTCTTCGCCAGTTGATGTACCTAGTTAGCTCAAACTTCAGCTGTTATTTTTGCATCAATCACACTAGACCTGAATAAAACAATGAAACTAGCAGCCAAATAATTGAAGACCGATATTATGAAGTTTTCCGACAGCACAATGTGAGTTTTTTATTAGAGGCAGTATGTAACATAATTGAGCTGTCAGTTTCCCTAGCCAATTCCCTATATTTCACACTGACACGGCATGAACAGCTCTACAAGCTTCACTGTCCTGGTGCACAGTCAGTACACACTACACAATACTATGCTCATCATGTCTTAGTAGGATCAGATGGTGACAGGTGTCAAACAAAAATGTGATGAAGACCAGGGAGACACTTAATGATGATTAATAGATAAAGAAATGATTGAATGCCCAATCAAGTTCATATAATCTCAGAAATACATATTTGCCTTCGGAAAGTATTCAGATCCATTAACATTTTGTTACGTTACAGCCTCATTCTAAAACAGATTAAATAAAACAAGATCCTCAGCAATCTACACAAAATTCCCCATAATTACAAAGTGAAAACAGGTTTTAAGAAATACCTTATTTAAGATTTCAGAACCTTTGCTATGAGACTCGAAATTGAGCTCAGATGTATTCTGTTTCCATTGATCATCCTTGAAATGTTTCTGCAACTTGATTGGAGTCCACATGTGGTCAATTCAATTGATTGGACATGATTTGGAAAGGTACACGCCTGTCTATATAAGGTCCCACAGCTGACAGTGCATGTCAGAGTAAAAACCAAGCCAGTAGAGCTCCAAGACAGGATGGTGTCAAGGTAAAGATCTGGGAAAGGGTACCGAAAAATGTCCTTAAAACAGTGGCCTCCATCATTCTTAAATTAAATAAGTTTGGAACCACCAATACTCTTCCTAGAGCTGGCCGCCTGGCCAAACTGAGCAATCAGGTCAGAAGTGCCTTGGTCAGGGAGGTGTCCAAGAACCCAATGGTCACCCTGACAGAGCTCTAGAGTTCCCTTGTGGAGATGAGGGAACCTTCCAGAAGGACAACCATCTCTGCAGCACTCTACCAATCAGACCTAAATGGTAGACTGGCCAGACGGAAGCCACTCCTCTGTAAAAGGCACATGACAGTCCGCTTGAGTTCGCCAAAAGGCACCTAAAGACTTTCAGACCATGAGAAACAAGATTCTCCGGTCTGATGAAACCAAGATTGAACACTTTGGCCTGAATGCCAAACGACACAACTGGAGGAAACCTAGCACTATCCCTACAATGAAGCATTGTAGTGGTAGCATCATGCTGTGGGGATGTTTTTCAGAGGCAGGGACTGGGGTACAAGTCAGGATCAATGGAAAGATGAATGGAACAAAGTACAGATTCTTGAAAACCTGTGCCAGAGAGCTCAGGACCTCAGAATGGGGTGACGGTTCACCTTCCAACAGGAAAATGACCCTAAGCACACAGCCAAACCAACGCAGTGGCTTCAGGACAAGTCTCTGAATGTCCTTGAGTGACCCAGCCAGAACCCGGACATGAACGCTATCGAACATCAATGGAGAGACCTGAAAATAGCTGTGCAGCGATGCTCCCCATACAACCTGACAGAGCTTGAGAGGATCTGCAGAGAAGAATATCCGATGCACTTGCTAATAAACTCGCTCACCGAGTCAGCGTATACGTCAATGTTATTGTCTGAGGCTATCCGGAACATATCCCAGTCAACATGATCGAAACAATCTTGGAGCGTGGAATCCGATTGGTCAGACCAGCGTTGTATTGACCTGAACGCAGGCGTTTCCCATTTTAGATTATGTCTATAGGCTGGGAACAACAAAATGGAGTCATGCTCAGATTTGCCGAAGGCAGGGCGGGGGAGGGCTTTGTGTGCGTCGCAGAAGTTAGAGTAGCAATGATCCAGAAAGCTACCAGCCCCTGTCAAGCATTTGATATAACGATAGAATTTAGGAAGTATCATTCTTAGGTTAGCTTTGTTAAAATCCCCAGCTACAATAAATGCAGCCTCAGCATTTATGGTTTCCAGTTTACATAGAGTCCAGTGAAGTTCTTTCAGGGCCGACAAGGGATCTGCTTGGGGGGGATATACATGGCTGTGACTATAATCGAAGAGAATTCTCTTGGAAGATAATGCGGTCGGCATTTGATTGTAAGGAATTCTAGGTCGGGTGAACAAAAGGACTTGAGTTCCTGTATGTTGTTGTTATCATGAGTCGTTTATCATAAGGCATACACGCCCACCCTTCTTCTTACCAGAGAGATTTTTGTTTCTGTCGGCGCGATGCTTGAAGAAACCGGGTGGCTGTACCGACTCTGACAATATATCCCGAGTGAGCCATGTTACAATCTCTGATGTCCTTCTGGAAGGCAACTCGTGCCCTAATTTCATCCACCTTGTTATCTAGAGATTGGACATTGGCGAGTAAAATGCTCGGAAGTGGTGGATGGTGTGCTCGCCTTCTGAGTCTGACCAGTAGGCCGCTCTGTCTGCCTCTCCTGTGGTGACTGCGCTGTTTTGGGAAGGCCTCTGGGATAAGATCGCATGTCCAGGGTGGAGGACTGCTTCGGGAAGGACGTATTCCTGGTTGTAAGTTGACATCGCTTTTATTTCCAATAGTTCTTCCCAGCTGTATGTAATAACACTTGAGATTTTCTGGGCTAACAATGTAGAAATAATGTCAACAAGATGCTGTGTTTTATTTACAGTAGTGATGGACAGCTGGTGGGTTTTTGAAAACAGGTTTTCAAACACTTGTAGCCCGATTCGGAGGACAATAGACTCTTTATGGCTACTGTAGGTGTGAACATCCCCCTACCGGCAATGTATTCGATGCTTAAGTACTCTGAAGTGTTACATTTCTAACTCAAAACAGCAGTACAGTATTTCTTCATCAACATCTTTATGCTTTTGTTAATAAAATAATGATAAAAATACTCTTTCAAAATGCTGATGTTTATTTAGCTATGGATTCATAATGAATTACTATGGGAATAAATATCACTGAATTACAGAAATATTGGAACAAAGTTTTTTTTTCTTTTTTTCTTAGGGGTGGATCAGCTTCATATTGCGGAAAGAACGCTGCTTCCATCAATGTAATTGTCTGCATATAATATCGGAACAAAGTTGTCTAATGAAGATAAACTAATTGTTGCTTACTGGAAAATATTATTTCAAACACAAGGTCACATTGTATAGCGCCATTATAGCTATTAGCAGGGCTATATTTTGGCCTTTATGGGCGGCGCACAATAGGCCCAGCATTTCTCTCCCTCTAAAAACAGAAATAAATGTTTTGGCCTTTAGAAATTTTATTTGGGCCTTTATTCAGATTACAATCGCTCTCTATTGTTTTTTTGAAAGCAAAATAACCTCCAAAATATCGTTATATATTATCAGGTTGATGACACAAAGCTAAGTAACTCACTCATTCATGGCTTTGATCAAATTAAATAAGTACCAACAATCTTTCTGATAGTTTTAATGAAGAAATGTTTTGTTTACCCTGACCTGGACACCATGAACATTATTATAATAGCCATTTGAAGAATCCAAGATAGCGTAGCAGTCAGACGTCTTTGTCCTGTTGTGTCCCTTGTATATATCGTTTTACATCTTCTTTTTTTTTTGCTAAACCTCAACATCTAGGATCTTGGAGCAAGGATCTTCTTTTTTTTCTAAAGTATTTATATTTACTTCGGATCTGGAATCCCTCAACTGAAGCTAGCCAGCTAACTACCAGCTATCAGTCAGCAAACCATTGCCAGCGGTCATCAGCTAACCTTCAGCTCGGAAAGCTCTCGCCAGTTCGAACAACATGACTCTAACAAGAGCATAACGGACCTATTATTTTTATCCCCGGATTCCAACCGCAAACTGAACATTTTCATCTGGATCTTCACAACTAACTAACAGCAATCCCGGATGACTTCTCCTGGCTAGCGTTTCCATCCCAGAGCAAGCACCAATTAGCTTGAAGCTAGCCCAGCCAGGGCTCCTGTGCTACCACCGAATCATACTCTTGGGCTACAATATCCGGACCCCTTCTAAAGCCGGTACGGGGCATGGACACCTGCAGATCCCCTACGACTGGAATAGCGACATAATCTGACCTGAGGACTCCAACAGGCCCCTCAGGCGCGACGGCCACTGAAGGCCCATTATGCTAGGCCTGCTAGCTACCTAGAGCTACTTGGAACCCTACTAATTCCACGACTGGCCTATCGGCGTCACCGCACGAAGAGGCAAAAACAGAACTACCCCCATCGTGACGTCCCCCAAAGGTTAACTTTCTAGTCCCTGCTTGCTTGCTAACCTGGTCTGCTAACTGCTAGCTTGCCTGCCCGGTCTGTAACTGCTAGCCCCTGCTAAATGCTTGCTTGCTAACCCAGCTTGCTAACTGCTAGCTTGTTTAGCCCCGGTCTACTAACAGTTAGCTTGCTAGCATCGGCCTGATAACAGTCTGAATCGCCGTGTCCCCAGCCAGCCCAACCACTCATATGTTCACTTGTTTACGCATGCCTCTCTCTAATATCAATATGCCTCGTTCATTACTGTCCAGGTTAGTGATTACTGTCTTATTTCACTGTAGAGCCTCTAGCCCTGCTCAATATGCCTTAACCAACCATGTTGTTCCACCTCCAACATGTGGGATGACATCACCTGGTTTAAACGTCTCTAGAGACTATATCGCTCTCATCATTACTCAATGCCTAGGTTTACCTCCAATGTACTCACATCCTACTTTACCTTTGTCTGTACACTATGCCTTGAATCTATGCTATCGTGCCCAGAAACCTGCTCCTTTTACTCTCTGTTCCGAACGTGCTAGACGGCCAGTTTGTGTAGCATTTAGCCGTACCCTTATTCTACTTCTCCTCTGTTCCTCTGGTGATGTGGAGGTTAATCCAGGTCCTGCAGTGCCTAGCTCCACTCCCACCCCCCAAGTGCTCTCATTTGTTGACTTCTGTAAATGTAAAAGCCTTGGTTTTATGCATGTTAACATTAGAAGCCTACTCCCTAAGTTTGTTTTACTCACACCTTTAGCACACTCTGCCAACCCAGATGTCTTAGCAGTGTCTGAATCCTGGCTTAGGAAAACTACCAAAAACCCTGAAATCTCCATCGCTAACTATAACTTTTTCCGCAAAGATAGAACTGTCAAAGGGGGCGGTGTTGCAATCTACTGCAAAGATAGATAGTAATACAGAACTCTGCAGGCTAAGTCTGTACCCAAACAATTTGAGCTTCTACTTCTAAAAATTCACCTTTCCAGAAACAAGTCTCTCACTGTTGCCGCTTGCACCCTGCCCCCAACTGTGCCCTCGATACCACATGTGAATTGATTGCCCCCCATCTATCTTCTGAGTTCGTGCTACTAGGTGACCTAAACTGGGACATGCTTAACACCCCGGCCACCCTACAATCTAAGCTTGTTGCCCGCAATCTCACACAAATTATCAATGAACCTACCAAATCAGTAAACACGGGCACCCTCATAGATGTGATCCTAACTAACTCACCCTCCAAATACACCTCTGCTGTTTTCAATCAAGATCTCAGCGATCACTGCCTCATTGCCTGCGACCAAACGACCACCCCTCATCACTGTCAAACACTCCCTGGGAGCAGGCCTTTCTAAATCGACCTGGCCGGGGTATCCTGGAATGACATTGACCTCATCCCGTCAGTAGATGATGCCTGGCTATACTTTAAAAGTGCCTTCCTCAACATCTTAAATAAGCATGCACCTCTCAAAAAAATGTAGAACTAGGAATAGATATAGTCCTTGGTTCACTCCAGACCTGTCAGCCCTTGACCAGCACAAAAACATCCTGTGGCGTTCTGCATTAGCATCAAATAGCCCCTGTGATATGCAACTTTTCAGGGAAGTTAGGAACAAATATACACAGGCAGTTAGAAAAGCTAAGGCAAGCTTTTTCAAACAGAAATTTGCATCATGTAGTACTAGCTCAAAAATGTTCTGGGACACTAAAGTCCATGGAGAATAAGAGCACCTCCTCCCATCTGCCCACTGCTCTGAGGCTAGGAAACACTGTCACCACCGATATATCCACTATAATTGGGAATTTCAATAAGCCTTTTTTCTACGGCTGGCCATGCTTTCCATATGGTTACAGCTACCCCTACCCCGGTCAACTGCCCGGCACCCTCCACAGCATCACGCCAAAAGCCCCCACCATTTCTCCTTTACCCAAATCCAGATAGCTGATGTTCTGAAAGAGCTGCAAAATCTGGACCCCTACAAATCAGCCGGGCTAGACAATCTGGACCCCCTCTTTCTAAAATTATCTGCCGAAATTGTTGTAACCCCTACTACTAGCCTGTTCAACCTCTCATATCGTCTGAGATTCCCAAAGATTGGAAAGCTGCTGCGGTCATCCCACTCTTCAAAGGGGGTGACACTCTTGACCAAAACTGCTACAGACCTATATCTATCCTGCCCTGCCTTTCTAAGGCTTTTGAAAGCCAAGGTAACAAACATATTACTGACCATTTCGAATCCCACCATACCTTCTACGCTATGCAATCTGGTTTCATAGCTGGTCATGGGTGCACCTCAGCCATGCTCAAGGTTCTAAACATCATAACCGCCGTCAATAAGAGACATTACTGTGCAGCCGTATTCATCGACCTGGCCAAGGCTTTCGACACTGTCAATCACAACATTCTTATTGGCAGACTCGACAGCCTTGGTTTCTCAATCAATTGCCTCGCCTGGTTTACCAACTACTTCTCTGATAGAGTTCAGTGTGTCAAATCGGAGGGCCTGTTGTCCGGACCTCTGACAGTCTCTATGGGTGTGCCACAGGGTTCAATTCTCGGGCTGACTCTCTTTTCAGTATACATCAATGTTGACTTGCTGCCGGTGATTCTCTGATCCACCTCTACGCAGACGACACCATTCTGTATACTTCTGGCCCCTCCTTGGACACTGTGTTAACTAACCTCCAGACGAGCTTCAATGCCATACAACTCTCCTTCCGTGGCCTCCAACTGCTCTTAAACGCAAGTAAAACTAAATGCATGCTATTCAATCGATCACTGCCGCACCTGCTCGCCCGTCCAGCATCACTACTCTGGACGGCTCTGAATACGTGGACAACTACAAATACCTGGGTGTCTGGTTAGACTGTAAAATCTCCTTCCAGACTCACATTAAGCATCTCTAGTCCAAAATTAAATCTAGAATTGGCTTCCTATATCGCAACAAAGCATCCTTCACTCATGCTGCCAAACATACCCTTGTAAAACTGACCATCCTACAGATCCTCGACTTTGGTGATGTCATCTATAAATTGGCCTCCAACACTCTACTCAACAAACTGGATGCAGTCTATCACAGTACCATCTGTTTTGTCACCAAAGCCCCATACACTACCCACCATTGTGACCTGTACGCTCTCGTTGTTTGGTCCTCGCTTCATACTTGTCGCCAAACCCACTGGCTACAGGTTATCTACAAGTCTCTGCTAGGTAAAGCCCCGCCTTATCTCAGCTCACTGGTCACCATAGCAGTACAACTCATAGCACGCGCTTCAGCAGGTATAGCTCACTGGTCACCCCCAAAGCCAATTCTTCCTTTGGTCGTCATTCCTTCCAGTTCTCTGCTGCCCATGACTGGAACGAATTGCAAAAATCTCTGAAGCTGGAGACTCACATCTCCCTCAGTAGCTTTAAGCACCAGCTGTCAGAGCAGCTTACAGATCACTGCACCTGTACATAGCCCACCTGTAAACAGCCCATCTATCTACCTACCTCATCCCCATACTGGTATTTATTTATTTATTTTGCTCCTTTGCACCCCAGTAGCTCTACCTACACATTCATCTTCTGCCGATCTACCATTCCAGTGTTTAATTGCTATATTGTAATTACTTCGCCACCATAGCCTATTTATTTCCTTAACTTACCTCATTTGCACTCACTGTATATAGACCTTTTCTTTTACTGTATTATTGACTATGTTCTGTTTATTTTTCATGTGTAACTCTGTGTTGTTGTATGTGTTGAATTGCTACGCTTTATCTTGGCCAGTTGCAAATGAGAACTTGTTCTCAACTAGCCTACCTGGTTAAATAAATAAAGGTGAAATAAAAAAATGTAAATAAAATTTGCCTTCACAGAATATACAATAGTGCAACCCTTTCAGCAGAAAATAGCTTAATTTTCATCAGATGACAACAGAAGTGCTATGATATTTATTTTGAAAATGCAGAATTCTGCGTAAATGTGACCCCTGGGTAAGAGTACTCCTACTATTTTCTATTTATAAAATGTCTTACTTTTTTAGTAAGCATTTCACAGTAAAGTCTACACCTGCACATTTGAGTACTGTAATGAGAGCATTACAAGAATTTCGCTACACCCGCAATAACATCTGTTAAACTTGTGTGTGATAAATACAATTTGATTTGACTTGATTTGAGTATGAGAGTGTGTGCAGGCAAACTCACTGATGCATGGGTGCCCTGTGATACTGCCCAGTGACAAGTGCCATTCCTCTGCAAACTAGGAATCAGTCAGCTACTGGGTGAGCGATAAAATAGCACAGTTGATTGTGATACCCTTTACTTTCCTCTGCTTTTAAGGAAGAGACAAACCAACCTACAACCATTATAATGAAGGGGACAAACTGCCCCCTGGTGATGCTCTACGATATTACAGACTGTCATTCACAAAACTCAGTCCACCATTCATATTCACACTGACAATCACTATTCAATATGCATCTATTAATACATGGCTGAAAAGTCAACCAATCGCCACACAAGAGGAGAAAGCCTTAGTCAGCAAAACAGAAACAGCCTTATCTGATAATTTTTAAAAATACGGAAATCAAAGAAGTGCCTCGGTGAGGTCGGTCCACTCCTTAACTGCATCCCAAATGGCACCCTTTACCCTATATAGTACACTATTTTTTAACTTAGCCCTATGGGCCCTGGTCAAAAGTAGTGCACTGTAGGGAATAGGGTGCCATTTGGAATGTAACCCTTGTCCCCCGGAGGCAGTAAAGTGTTGAATCAATCCTAGGGGCATTCACAAGGTTCACTGCAAGTGCATTGAGAACATCTTCAGTGAGAACAGAGACCATTTTGTAAAATGTTGGTCTCTGACATCCCCTAGAGCTAAAGTGAAAAAGACTGATAAAAAAAAACAGCACAGACGGACTTAAGAACACTTTCAGGATGAGAGAATCTCTAACTCTGAATCCCAAATCAACCATTAAACCCTAACGCCCTGACACTTGTGTAGATTTCCGAGGATTGGATATGTCTAAGTAATATGGTGGTAGCTCCATCTTGCCCTTGATAGTCCAAGTGGAATTGTTGCCATTTTACAGATTCCTATCCAATCCTCTCAGATCTACACCAGTGCCTAGGGGGTAAGGACTAGGGGGTTAATTTGGGGTTATGTACCATGCCTTGTGGCCAGGCCTTGTGCCTTGTGGCCAGGCCTGGTGTAGCAGGATCCCAAGGGTTAATAGACTAAACGTGCTGTTGAAGACCACATTGTGTCCATTGCCGGTGCTCTGTGTGTGTGTGTGTGTGTGTGTGTGTGTATGCCCTTTACGGACTAACCGTGCTGTGGAACACCACACTGTGTCCTTTGCCTGTGCTCTCCATGTGTGTGGCCAGGTTAAGGCAGATAGCCCGGTGTCTGATGGCGTCCATGGTTTGGGCATCGAAGAAGTCATGGGGCCTCGCTGGTGGGAGAGGAGACACTGGGATGAGAGCAGAGAGAGTCTGGGATGAGAGGTGAGGAGACACCATGTAGACAAGTGAGACAGCAGTGAGACCAGGCCAGCACCAACACTACCGTCTCCTCACGAAGATGATTACTATGAAACAGTGTGAAATAGGACAACTTGCTGAATGGTTCCTTGCAGCTTTTTTACTGTATTACTACTATGAGCTGAACATATTATTCTAGAGAGCAGGGATATTGTTGAGAGAGAATGTGTTGGCTGACTGGCTGAAAATTAATCAAGGGCATTTTCATGTCAAAAGATTTTTCATTTTAAATTTTACTAGGCAAGTCAGTTAAGAACAAATTCTTATTTTTAATGACGGCCTAGGAACAGTGGGTTAACTGCCTGTTCAGGGGCAGAACGACAGATTTGCACCTTGTCAGCTCGGGGATTCGAACTTGCAACCTTTCGGTTACTAGTCCAACGCTCTAACCACTAGGCTACTATTTAGAAAAGTGTTGTCTGTCCTACTCTCACATTTCTCTCTCTCCTGACAAAGAGCCAGACACCATCCAAACTTCCTCCCAAGTGCTGTCCCGAGTCAGAAGTAATATTTTGACCCATCTTGACTTTATACGGCCCTTTATCAATCTTTCTTAGAAGTCTAGACGAGCTCAAAAAGCCAGTTTGCCCGAGAATGGCCCATTCAAGCTGAAGGAGGTGCCTGAAGTAACAAACCATTCCAACCCCTGTCTGTCAGGAAACCTGTCTGTCTGTACAGTGCCTTCAGAAAGTATTCATACCCCTTGACTTACTCCACATTTAATTTAGTTGTTTCAGCCTGAATTCAAAATGGATTAAAAATAATGATACATCTTACCCATCTACATACAATACCCTATAATGACAACATGACAAATAATGTTTTTAGAAAGACTTGCTAATTTATACAGAAATATTTAATTTACACAATTATTCCCACCCCTGAATCAATATTTTTGTAGAAGCACCATTGGTGGCGATTACAAGCTTTGAGTCGTCTGTGGTGTATGTCTATCAGATTTTCTTTCATTTTTCCTTGCAGATTTTTCTCAAACTCTGATAAGTTTGATGGGGAGTGATGGAGAACAGCAATCTTCAAGTATTTAACAGATTCCCAATGGGACTTAAGTCTGGGCATTGGCTGGGCCACTCAAGGACTTTCAAAATCTTTTTCTGAAGCTATTCCTGCATTGCTTTGGCTGTATGCTTGGGGTCATTGTCCTGTTGGAATGTAAATCTTCACCCAAGTCTAAGGTTGATTGCACTGTGAAGCAGGTTCCATCCAGGATTTACCTGTATTTGGCTCCATTCATTGTTCCCTCTATCCTAACCAGTCTCCCAGTCCCTGCCACTGAAAAGCATCTCCACAGCATGATGCTGCCACCCCCATGCTTCACGGTAGAGATGGTGTTAAACGGGTGATGAGCTGTGCCTGGTTCTCTCTAGACGTAGCGCGCATTGCACTCAGGTCAAATACTTACATTTTTGCCTCATCAGACCACAGAATATTTTGCCATATGATCAGAGTCTTTCACGTGCCTATTGCAAACATGCATTTTTCATAGGTGTGGCTTCTCTCTGGCCACACTCCCATAAAGCCCAGATTGGTGAAGTGCTGTTGAGACTGATTTCCTTCTGGCAGGCTCTCCCATCTTAGTGAAGGAACTCTGTAGTTCTGTCAGAGTGGTCATTGGGACATTGGGTTCTTGGTCCTTCTTGCCCGGTTGCTCAGTTCTGTCAGACGGCAACCTCTACACAGAGTCTGGGTAGTTTCATATTTGTTCCATTTCCCAATGATGGAGACCACTGTGCTCTTGGAAACTTTCAACACTCTAGAAATTGTTTTTAGACCCTTCCCCAGATACAGTGGGGCAAAAAAGTATTTAGTCAGCCACCAATTGTACAAGTTCTCCAACTTTAAAATATGAGAGAGGCCTGTAATTTTCATCATAGGTACACTTCAACTATGACAGACAAAATGAAAAAAAAAAAAATCCAGAAAATCACATTGTAGGATTTTTTATGAATTTATTTGCAAATTATGGTGGAAAATAAGTATTTGGCCACCTACAAACAAGCAAGATTTCTGGCTCTCACAGACCTGTAACCAGAACTTCTTTAAGAGGCTCCTCTGTCCTCCCTCTGTCCTCCACTCGTTGCCTGTATTAATGGCACCTGTTTGAACTTGTTATCAGTATAGACCTGTCCACAACCTCAAACAGTCACACTCCATACTCCACTATGGCCAAGACCAAAGAGCTGTCAAAGGACACCAGAAACAAAATTGTAGACCTACACCAGGCTGGGAAGACTGCATCTGCAATAGGTAAGCAGCTTGGTTTGAAGAAATTTTGTGGGGTCAAAATGATCACAAGAACGGTGAGCAAAAATGCCAGAACGGAGGGACCTGCAGAGAGCTGGGACCAAAGTAACAAAGCCTACCATCACTAACACATTACGCCGCCAGGGACTCAAATCCCTGTTTAAGCCAGTACATGTCCAGGCCCGTCTGAAGTTTGCTAGAGAGCATTTGGATGATCCAGAAGAAGATTGGGAGAATGTCATATGGTCAGATGAAACCAAAATATAAATTTTTGGTAAAAACTCTACTCGTTGTGTTTGGAGGACAAAGAATGCTGAGTTGCATCCAAAGAACACCATACCTACTGTGAAGCATGGGGGTGGAAACATCATGCTTTGGGGCTGTTTTTCTGCAAAGGGACCAGGACGACTGATCCGTGTAAAGGAAAGAATGAATGGGGCCATGTATCGTGAGATTTTGAGTGAAAACCTCCTTCCATCAGCAAGGGCATTTTAGATAAAACGTGGCTGGGTCTTTCAGCATGACAATGATCCCAAACACACCACCCGGGCAACGAAGGAGTGGCTTTGTAAGAAGCATCTCAAGGTCCTGGAGTGGCCTAGCAAGTCTCCAGATCTCAACCCCATAGAAAATCTTTGGAGGGAGTTGAAAGTCTGTGTTGCCCAGCAACAGCCCCAAAACATCACTGCTCTAGAGGAGATCTGCGTGGAGGAATGGGCCAAAATACCAGCAACAGTGTGTGAAAACCTCGTGAAGACTTACAGAAAACATTTGACCTCTGTCATTGCCAACAAAGGGTATATAACAAAGTATTGAGATAAACTTTTGTTATTGACCAAATACTTATTTTCCACCATAATTTGCAAAAACATTCATTAAATATCCTACAATGTGATTTTCTGGATTCTTTTTCTCATTTTGTCTGTCATAGTTGAAGTGTAACTATGATGAAAATTACAGGCCTCTCATATTTTTAAGTGGGAAAACTTGCACAATTGGTGGCTGACTAATTACTTTTTTGCCCCACTGCATATGACTCATCACAATTATATCTCAGGTCTAAGAACAGTTCCTTGGACTGCATGGTATAGTTTCTGCTCTGACATGTACTGTCAACTGTGGGACTGTCACACCCTGATCTGTTTCACCTGTTTTTGTGATTGTCTCCACCCCCCTCCAGGTGTAGCCCATCTTCCCCATTATCCCCTGTGTATTTATACCTGTGTTCTCTATTTGTCTGTTGCTGTGTATTTCGTTTTCAATACATTTGCAAAAAATTCTAAAAACATGTTTTCACTTTGTCATTATGGAGTATTGTGTGTAGATTGGTGAGAAAAACATACATTTCTTTGGCTAATCTGTACCCCCACACATTGACTCTGTACTGGTACCTCATGTATATAGCCTCATTACTAACCTGTACCCACACACATTGACTCGGTACCGGTACTCCATGTATATAGCCTCGTTATTGTTATTTTATTGTTACTATTTTATATATTTTCTTAAAACTGCATTGTTGGTTAAGGGCATGTCAGTAAACATTTCACAGTAAGTTCTAGACCTGTTGTATTCGGTGCATTTGACAAATAACATTTGATTTGATTTAATCCATTTTAAATTCAGGCTGCAACAACAACATGTGGAATAAATTAAGGGGTATGAATGCCTTCTGAAGGCACTTTATGTGTGTATGTGCAGTCCAATTCTAACCTCTCTTCCCAGAGGACTAAAAGCAGGCTAAAACATCTCTTTTAGAGTGACACACACACAGAAACCACTTGCACACACAGCAACTACTCACACACACTAATAAATAAATAAGTCTACTGCTATTCCTTAATAAAGTTTACCATGTATTCCACTAGAAGGCATGTATTCCATAGATCAAATATAAAGTAGGCTATAACTAGTTATAGAAAATGTACATGAAGGCATATTAGTAAAACATTTTCCAGAACACAAACACACACTGTAGTGGGTACATACGTAGGGAGCGCCTGCGTTTGTTCATCAGGATTCGTTTCTTTCTCTTATTAAGCCCAGCCTTAGAGGGTGACTCCTCCTTCAGTCTGCCCTGACTGGACAGCTTAGAGGAGCTCTGCTGGCTGAAGTGGGTGGGAACATGGCGCGCTAGCCCCCCCTGGGACGCGAAACTGGCATTGCAGCCCCCGACCACACACTACAGTGGGAGAGAGAGGAAGAGAGAAAGAGAGCGAGGGTCAGTGACAAGCAGGTCACCATCTGGTAACAATGCTACAATTTCTGCAGGGATCGCATGCATATACAAAAAAATATATGCACTCACTGTACTCTGGATAAACGTGTCTGCCTAGTAGAAAATACTATTAAATTACCTTGAAGGGTTTGTCTCCGCTGTGTGTCAGCATGTGTCTCTGGAGCCAGCTTTGACTGGTGGAAGGGGTGTTGTACACCTTACAGCCCTTCCACAGACACACAAACACCTGGAGGAAGAGTGTGAGAAAGTGAGAAAGAGAGAGCGAGATGGCATGAGCAAGAGAGTTGAGAGAGGAGACAGAGAAGAGAGACAGAGATAGAAAAGAGAGGGAGAAAGAAAACTATTTTAGAAGAAGTCGCTTCTCCAGACAGCCGTTTGCGGGCACACAAGTGGGTCTAAAGAGGAATACAGAGAGGGAGAGTGATCCCACAGAGACACACAAAGCTTAAATACTTGTAGCCTACAGAACAGCCTGTATTACCCTGGTTCTACCCACCCCTCCTCTTTGTCCATCGACATGCATGCCCCTGATGTGTTCAGCCAGGTCAGGGCTGCAGGTGAAGCAGAGGCCACACTGGTCCCAACAACAGGTATAGCCAACCGCCTGGCCCTTGGTAGTGGAGTGGCACTGGGCGGCACTGCCCTGTCCATTCATCATGGCTGGGGTGGAACGCCCGCTGGATACCGTGCTCTCCATGTCCATTAGGGTACTGCTGACACTGAGAGAGAGCAAGAGAATGAGGAAAAATAGTGATTGAGAGGTTAAAGAGATGTTACAATTAATCACTGTAGCAAACTGACCAGAGCAAAACAGTCCAGCAGTTCTGGTAGTCTCCATCTCTATATTATCTCTGTCTTTAGACTGTGATCCATTACTAAGAATTAAGAGTGCAAAAGAAGTAGACATTTGTATTCTATACATGACAGTAAAGAACAGGTGTGTAAAGATTGACAGTAGGGTGGAGCATTGTTTCTAATGGAACAGATTGCCTGTGTGTGTGTGTGGGTGTGTACTCAAAGCTGTACATGCACCTGCTGCAGCGGCTGATTTGATACACATGTCATTTCTGGGGGTCTTAGACATGCATTATGGTCAGGGCATAACATGAACACCCGCCACCCACCAAATGCGGCTAAATTTAGGTATTGGCTGATAAGAACGTTTATTTCACAAACTGGGCTGGTGGTCGATTTTTAGGGCTCTACAGTGCGAGCATTACAATCATAAAAATAAAATAGAGTAAAAAGTAAAGTATGAGTTATGATCAAGTATGAGCACATGTGGAATATGTGATTTATAGAAGAAAAATATAAAAGTACTGCATATCTGCTGTTTTGTTTCATACCTGCTAATCACACAAAGAAATATAAATCATGCCTGGCTGGGGAGCACTGCGCACTGAATTAAGTGCTGATACTGATAGATACATTTTTAGAGGTAGAATGCACAGGCCTAAAAGTTAGTCTAAATTACATTAAATTCTTCAAAGTGAGACTTTGTCCTCATGTTTCTTGGTTATTTACAATGTTTTGTTCACAAGCTCGGTTGTTTCTCAATGTTAGTTTGAGTCTGATGCTTCAACTGATAACAAATTACAGCTACTACTCGTTAGAGCCAAAATCTCACTCACTCACACACACACAATAGGACTGCCCCGTAACCACGGTAATCTCCCGCCCTTAAAGGGGAAGCTGAACATTTGTGACTCGTTTCAGGACCCAAGGCATATGTCGTCTGTCACTACTCCACAGGAGAGCCATTTGAACGGAAAAAGAAGAAATTGTTGGCAAAAGCGTGTTTTTAAAACTTTCATGTGCCTTAATAACAAACTTGTATGCTATCTGTAAATACAATTTTTTATGTTTATTATGAGCCTAGTTGGTTTAGCCACAGAAAAAGTCAGCATCCTTCCCGCTAGCCATGATTGGCTGAGAAAATGAGTGGGCTGGACATGCCGAGAGATGAGTTTGGACTGGTCTGCCATGGAGCATGCTTCTGTCTATTTGAACTGATCAGTATGTGTAGGGTAATCTTTTCTAACACGGCATGTTTTGAAAGATATTGTAACGTAGACTCTGGGAGTCGAGAAGCAGGTGCAGGTGGTAAGTTTAATATAACAAAGAACATGGAATAATACAACATAGGAGTAGCATCTTGACATGAAACAATACTGCCTGGGGAAAGAACCTAAGGGAGTGCCAGATAAAGGGGAGGCAATTAGTAAGGTAATGGAATCCAGGTTGTGCCTCATGATGAAGCGCAGGTGCGCATAATGATTGATGCCAGGTGAGCGTAATGATGGTTTCCAGGACAGGTGGTTAGTAAATCTGCGACGTCGAACACCGGAGGGGAGGAGCAGGAGTAGATGTCACAGATATCACATAGTAGATCTGCTCTCCACTTTCTGGAGGACCCCGTTTTGAAATCAGTGGAGTTAGAGTATGATAGCTAAGGAGATGGATTACATCTTCAAACTAAGGGCAACCATGGCATCCGTGACAGAGAGGTAGAAGCGTCCATCCATGTATACGGGGGTATGATAGTGTAGCTAGCGACATTTTCAGATATTACACATCTGAAAATTCAAGTTAAAGCATACTGTTAGCTAGCTAGTTAACGTTAGCTGGCTGACTCAATAGTTAACGTTATGTGTATGATCTGTGTAGTAATATTATTTGTATCTCATCTCTGTCACTGCAACAACTGTTGATAGACGTAGCTGGGAACATTTGCTCTGGCTATCTACTCTGATTTCAGAGCACTCTCGTCTGAGTGACACATTTACGAACGCTCAACACCCGCTGAATATGGCTGGTGTCAGTAAACGTTGGGAAAAATGTTACTGTATAAATATTCAAAAATTAAATTGTTGCCAGCAGCATAGTTGCAGTTACCAACGCTCTGGATAACATAAAAACAGACGAACCAGCTCTGCTAAGGTGAGTAAATGGTCAGAGTGAGCTGTTCTCTCATTTGCATCTGGAAGTAGCTAGCAAACTAGCCAACGTCAGCTAGTTAGCTTGGGTGCTTGACTGCTGTTTGTTAGGTCAGCTAGCTAACGTATGATCTGTGAAGTAATATTACTAATATCTCAGATCCATTTGTTTTGCTAGTTAGCTAGCTAACATTGAACTGGTTGGTTATCTACCTGCATATTCATGCAGGGTAGTAACGTCATGAGTTGGGATTATGGTTAATTGTTTAGCTAGCTAGCTACATGTCTTAACAAAAGACTCAACTATGCAAGTAACCATTTCAATAGAATATTAATGGATGTCACTGTGACAACTGCTAATAGACGTAGCTGGTATATTCGAGAGAGGATTAACTGACGAATTTACGAACGGTCAACACCCATTGAATATGTCCGTTGTCAGTAAACGTTAGCAAAAAAAAGCGTAATAAAATTGTTTCCAGAAGCACATGTTGCAGTCACCAACACTCTGGATAACATATAAACAGCCTAACCAGCTCTGTTAGGGCAAGTAAATTGGTTAGAGTTTTTTTGTCTCATCTGATATTTTGATTAAAAGATTCAGGTCAAAAAAATGTAATGAAATTGAACAATATAGCCTACCACATTACTTCTTACTTACTGTTTCAGAAACATTACAAAGCATGGTCATTCGCAGTGGTGTAGTGGTGCCTGGAGAAGTCAGTATACCCTAATTTTGCCAATTAGAGTACACCCAGGGAAGAAAAGGCACCCTGTGTGAAACATTCTATGAGGAACAGTGACACACAAGCTGAATGATAAATCCCATATTGGTTTTTCACAGTCAGGCCAACTCAAGCTGTACTGTGCAAGTAGGCTAATAGTGGGCCTACTATTGAAACAGAAATGAGACAGTGTCATAAATTCACAGGTTTCAGATATATTTTCCCCCCGGGTTTTCACTCTCAATGTCATGTTTTCTTAATAGAACAACAAAAACATTTGATTTCCCAAGTCCATAACAATGCTTAAACCACACCGGGAGACCTCTTGAGGTCTAGGAATGATCATTTTAGGTTTTTGTTTGCATTTACCCTTTAATTCAAGTGCACAGGCACCTAGCACTGTTTGGTTATCATGTTTCTATAGAGATTGCAAAACAAATGGCCACTGGATTGAAGCAGATAATTATGATATTAATTTGCTAGGTAGGCAAAGGCTATTTTGTAGCTAGTTAACATTTAAATAAGAAGGTTTTTGGGAAAGCTTTTCCATCTACTAGAAGACTGCTAGGTCTATCATTAGCATACCTATATTTTTCCTGTTCCTTAAATCGTTTGAAACCAATAAATTTTACTTCATATTATGAGTCATGTTTTACCTTGCTTCAAAGTAGCCTATAGCCAAAATCACCACCATAGAAACAATTATTTTAAAAGACTTCCTCATATTTATTTTTATTTAACAATTATTTAAGACTTCCTCGTGTGCATTCTCCTCTATTGTTTTTTCTCTCCAACTTTCTTTCATTGTCTAGCAGCCAAAGGCATTATCCTAGTCATATTAGCACCCCATGATAGTTGTTGCATTTTTAGATCTCCCCTCTTTCAACATTGCTAATGGATATTTCCGAACATATCATGACGTTTTCGATGACAGCTTTTTTCCATCTACGTAACATTGCAAAAATCAGAAACTTTCTGTCCAAAATTGATGCAGAAAAATTAATCCATGGTTTTGTTACTGCAATGCTCTACTTTCCGGCTACTGTTTAAAGCACTAAATAAACTTAAGTTAGTGCTAAATACGGCTGCTAGAATCCTGACTAGAACCCCCAAATTTGATCATATTACTCCAGTGCTTGCATCCCTACACTGGCTTCCTGTTAAGGCATGGGCTGATTTCAAGGTTTTACTGCTAACCTATAAAGCATTACATGGGCTTGGGCCTGAGCCCAAGGACCATGCCTCAGGACTACCTGGCATGATGACTCCTTGCTGTCCCAAGTCCACCTGGCCGTGCTGCTGCTCCAGTTGCAACTGTTCTGCCTGCGGCTATGGAACCCTGACCTGTTCACCGGACGTGCTACCTGTCCCAGATCTGCTGTTTTCAACTCTCTAGAGACAGCAAGAGCGGTAGAGATTAGAGGTCGACCGATTAATTGGAATGGCCGATTAATTGGGGCCGATTTCAAGTTTTCATAACAATCGGAAATCGGTATTTTTGGGCGCCGAATGTATGAAATACTTATGTAATGCAATACATTTAACATTAATTACTTAAAAATCATACAATGTGATTTTCTGGATTTTTGTTTGTTTCGTCTCTCACAGTTGAAGTGTACCGATGATAAAAATTACAGAACTCTACTAGTAGGAAAACCTGCAAAATCGGCAGTGTACCAAATTCTCCCCACTGTATCAGTTTGCAAACAATGTTTAAAAAATATATATTATTGAGTAAATAAAGCCACATACAAACAAGGCAGCTCCAAAAAGCAGGTCTTTCAGCTTAGCTCAGTGCTTTCTGTGGTGGTGGGGCAGCCAGCGGAAAATACATAGCATAAGGGTTGATAATGTTTTCTAGTTGCGCCATGATTGGTTCAGTGTTCTGTCACTCATTGGTTCACTACATCACCACCAAATCGAAGGGTAGAGCTTGAAAATTCAAGCCTCTTGGGTGCTACGTGTAACTTTATTTAACTAGGCAAGTCAGTTAAGAACAAATTCTTATTTAAAATGACGGCATACCCCAGATGATGCAGGGCCAATTGTGTGCTCCCTATGGGACTCACAATCACGGCCAGATGTGATACAGCCTGGATTCTAACCAGGGACTGTAGTGATGCCTCTTGTACTGAGATGCAGTGAATTAGACAGCTGCGCCACTGGGGAGGCACTTGCCATAGAATTACATTAGAAGTGCCCATTCAAGAAGGCTCAAGGTCATTAGCCAGAGATAAAATTACGTCAAATCACGTTATGCTAGCAAGCTAGCAGTCATCATGAATCAAGTGGACAATCTACTGGCAAATATTTTTCAATCCTTGTCATATGAAGAGAAATATTGAAGAGAAATGATAGATAAAAAGTATTGGTAATCATCAGCCATTGGAGATGAACATTATACAATAAGTTGGAAATCACAGATTCAACAATGAGTGGTTTAGAAGGAATCAGTGGCTAACTGCAAGCATTGCAAAGCAATCACTAGCCTGATATGGTGTGTAGTCCCAAGCTGTACATAGTCCATCTGTATATAGCCCACCCAAGTTACCTACCTCATCCCCATACTGTTTTTATTCATTTAATTTTCTGCTATTTTGCACACCAGTATCTCTACCTGCACATGATCATCTGATCATTTATCACTCAAGTGTTAATCTGCCAAATTGTAATTATTCGCTCCTATGGCCTATTTATTTCCTACCTCCTCATGCCTTTTGCACACAATGTATATAGACTCCTTTTTTTCTACTGTGTTATTGACTTGTTTATTGTTTACTCCATGTGTAACTCTGTGTTGTCTGTTCACACTGCTATGCTTTATCTTGGCCAGGTCGCAGTTGCAAATGAGAACTTGTTCTCAACTAGCCTACCTGGTTAAATAATGGTGAAATAAAAATAAATAAAGTTTAAGTGGCTCTTTTCCAAGTTTATAATGGATAAACATTCAAAATTGGCCATGCTGTTAATCCAGCATTACTTCTGCCGCGCTCAAAACAACTGGAAATTTGGAACTGGGAAATCTGACATCAGTGACTTCAAGATGACTAGGAACTCTTAAAGAAAACTAGCTCTGACTGGGAAAACATGTTTTGAATGGTCATCCAACAGGGAATTGCAAGTCAGGAACTCTTTCTAGAGGTCTGACCTGAAGATCACTGACGTCATCATGTCATCATGATTCAACCTGTTTTTTTCCCCCCAAGTTCCCAGTTGTCTTGAAAGCACCATAAATCCCAGACTTTGATTTTATTTTTTAAATTTATTTTACCTTTATTTAACTAGGCAAGTCAGTTAAGAACACATTCTTATTTTCAATGACGGCCTAGGAACAGTGGGTTAACTGCAGACAGATTTGTTCCTTGTCAGCTCGGGGGTTTGAACTTGCAACCTTCCGGTTACTAGTCCAACGCTCTAACCACTAGGCAACCGTTCCGCCCCAACAAATTTTTATGACAAAATTTGCCCACGAAGGACCGCCGCACCACCTTCCTGTTCAAGTGAGAACAGCACAACAAGGTGATTCCAAAGCTACCAAACACACTAAGTGTATGTTGTTTAGTAAGCTGTTAGTAGCCCATGTGGCTCACCTGAATATTTTGGTCACTTTTCTCCTCATAATTTTGCCTACTGTTCTGACTTGGTGGTAAACATGTAGCCTATAGCCTGTTTTAGAGAAATGTAACTATCGAATATTGTAAGAGTTTGTCTGCCCCCTTTATTTATCCTACGGTGCTGACTTGGTGTACAGGGAGAACACTGTAAGAAAGTGTTGAACAAATACTTACATTGACTACGTCCGCCCTAGCTCTCTCATTAATGTCTTCATTTAAATTACGGATTGCCTTTTATCCGCTCGTCGCCCCCTTAAGGCATAGTTTGTATATTCCAATCGTCAGTAGAAACCACATAGCCATATCAGCTATGTTTTTTAAAAGGCAGTAAATGAGGCTGAATGAACTGTTTTGCTGCCAGACAAGTCTCTGTGGATAGCCAGGTGTAGCAGTGGTAAGATGTTGGGACTGCTGTTGGTACTCTGCTATTGGGCTTTATGTAGGCCCTAACAGTTTGTGGGCACCGTTTGTCTCTGTTATAGTGCATTTTTTAGTGTCGTGTTGTGGCTTTGCTGGCATGTGTCCCCAATATTTTGGGGGGAGTTTGAGCCACCAAAATGTACATGCTAAAATAGCCACTGAGGCCATACTGTTCACAAGAGGCCTCCAAAAAAGTACATTAATCCATATAGCCGAATAATAATTCATAATAGATCAATGTTTTTCCATACATTTCATATCAATATAATCAATGTTTTTCTCATATAGTAGAAATATGTGTCAATCACCCATGGACTGGTTCATATTTATAATGGACTCTTCCATCCTAACTTGAGTTCCCATGCTGCCGGGTCATGGCTAGATTTTTACGAATTATCTTTGAAATACAGATTTTTTTGTGCAATTAATTCATTTGCTAAGGCATCACGCTAGTGTTCCAGCTCAGCCAAAATTCTTTGGCCATTTTTCACCCTTGGGTGATGCTGCATACTATTTTGCACAATGACGCGGTTGATGTGTTCAAAGCGTTATTTCATCTCCTGAAGTTGTTTTCACCTTTCGGCTCTTATTTACGTGTGTGTGTATAGCCGGATGGATAACTCGATTCAGTCAAAGTAGAAAGATTGAAGGACTCCCAGCTAGATGGAGATGCACTCACCCACATATTCTGGTAAGTGAAGTTTGGGGCTTAAAAAGAAAAAAAGAATTGCTCCCTTGTGTGAACTACCACTAATACCGTATATCCCAGCAAGATGACACAAGCACTGTGTGAAGGTATGGAAATCTGGATAAGACCCAACACTACAGGACAGACCTGATGAAGATCACCACTCAGGCAGAAAACCTCAGCAGCCTTAATCACAAGATGGCACGCACGCACACACACAAAGCAGCACTTAAGAGGATCCTAAGAGGGGCCCAGCCAATAAATATAATGTATTAATAATCATATCAAATAAAACCAATGAATTTAAAAGAGTAATATTATTATCTATTTTCCTGCCTCCTTGTCTTCTATGTGGTGATGTAAAAAAACTTTACTAGTGATGGGAATTGCAAGTCTGCATTTGCAATTTTCTTCAAGCCAGCGCCAAACAGCTCTGGGCTGAGACTGACATTAAAAAGGTAATACATTTTGATAGTTATAAACTGGTCTGTCTCTGCCTTGGGCCTCAAAATCCGCACCCGAATGAAGCCTACATAGAAATGATTTGTGAAGCAAAATGGGTTAAGTACATTTCTTTAGCACAAGGATACAATGGATACAATGTACTGGATCATGAATGCGCCAGCATATAAGCAGAAAAACTTTTCTTATAGTATTCGTGGTCGCACATTCACTCAATATGATTAGGGTTCTAGCTGAGTGTGAAATCAAAACATATGCGGATGTTTGTCTCGACATATTAGAGGAACCAACCTGTCCTCTGAATCCATCCGACTGAGTGGCTCTCCGTCTGAGGATGACATTTCAACACTGGCTCTCCTCTTGTCCCCAACTGCAAGCTCCCCGCCTCCTGTGTTTGTTTTCTCTTCCGCAGACTCCGGGGCATCCTCACTGGTGGCTTTGCCTTTCACGCAACTCACTATAACAGGCAACTGGCGCTCTTCTGGTTTAATTTCTATTTCATTTACCGTATCGTCAAAAACATTATCACTGGTATCAACATCGTCCTCCGGGCCCAGGCTATCTTCCTCTGATTTGGCAAGTTGGCATCCCACCACCACGTCATCATTCGCGTCCCTTGTTGCTGCTGCGACTGTTGTTGCCACTGTCACCACCACTACCGCTTCCGCAGCCGCTACCGCTCCGACAGCCACGGCCTCCTCTGCAGCAGGTTTCGCATCCCCTACTTCTCCGTCTTGCACGCACTCCTCAACCGCTTCCGCAATTTTCAGCGGTGCATCAATACAGCTATCACCCGCCTCATCTTTCACTGCTTCTGGATCTTGCTGCTTTTCCTTTTCGGTCTTTTCTGTAAGCATTTCGCTGTTTTCCTCGCTCAATACGGGAGTCTCCAACTCAGAAGCATCGGTAGCCATGTTTGCAGAACACCAATGGCTACGTTCACGATTTGCACAGCTATTGCTGTACTGCCCATCGTCATTTGTCGCACGACTTGCCTGGTGTACACATTGGACAGAAGCGTAGCGGGGCGGGGATAAATAGTGACGTCATATTTTCGCTCCTTGACAAATCACGTGTGTGAGAAACGGGTTTACAAGGGTGCCTGCAGATATTTGAGATTGAACGGATAGGTCAATCGCCGATACATTTCACAATTGTATCTCAGTTGCAAATGTTTATAATCACGGGTCTAAAAACGGGTAGCAGTTACGCCAATCCAGAGCTGTTTTATCTGTGACCACACGGGGGAGCCATTGCTCTAATTTTAAACCTTCCGTTCGAGGGGTTTCCTTTGAACTTCACCTTACTATATCAGCGACATTCCATTGTTATATGCCTAGTGCAAAAACGACCAACATCTCATTTAAAATCTTATGGATGCACATGCAGATTGTGATCACTTTTAAGACCTTCATAATGGTCTCCTGTAGCAGTTTTACCTCTTAAGCCACAACTTCAGCGTTGGTTTGAGATCCATTCAGTTGTTTATGGATCATCCAAGATCACCTGTGCCTGAGTTTCTTATTGTTCTCCAAGCAACTGGAAAGTTAAAGAAAACCTCTGCACAACCACATTACTGCTGTACACAAGCTTCTTAGCTACCACGCCACCTCAAAAGCTTGCTAACGAGGCGATGCAAGAGGGACACTTAAGGCTGAGAAGGAAGTTTCCAACATCCCTATGTGCTACATGCGCATAGTCTAACAGCCCTCAGGATGGTTAGGTGTAAATACTAATCATTTTCAATACATCTCTATATGACAGAATAGTAACCACCACCAAACGACCACTGTGTAATATCAGAAACATTTAACATTATATACAACAGATCATATGCAAATGTTCATATCCCAACTCTAATAATAGCATTGTAGCTTGTTATGGATGTGCATTCGGAAAGAATTCAGACCCATACCCTTTTTCCACATTTTGTTATGTCACACCCTTTTTCTAAAATTAAAAAAAAATTTTTAAACAATCTACACACAATACCCTATAATGACCATGTCAGTGAAGCATGGTGGTTGCAGCATCATGCTGTGGGGATGTTTTTCAGTGGCAGGGACTGGGAGACTAGTCATTCTCGAAGGAAAGATGAACGGAGCAAAGCACAGCGAGATCCTTGATGAAAACCTGCTCCAGAGTACTCAGGACCAGGTTCACTTTCCACCAGGACAATGGCCCGTAGCACACAGTCAAGACAACGCAGGAGTGGCTTTGGGACAAGTCTCTGAATGTCCTTGAGTGGCCCAGCCAGAGGTCGGACTTGAACCTGATCGAACATCTCCGGAGAGACCTGAAAATAGCTGTGCAGCGACGCTTCCCATCCAACATGACAGAGCTTGAGAGGATCTGTAGAGAAGAATGGGAGACACTCCCCAAATACAGGTGTGCCAAGCTTGTAGCGTCATACCCAAGAAGACTCGAGACTGTAATTGCTGCCAAAGGTGCTTCAACAAACCACAAAGTAAAGAGTCTGAATACTTATGTAAATTTCCTTATTTTTCCGTCTCTCTTTTTTTTTTACATTTTCAAACATTTCTGAAAACCTATTTTTGTTTTGTCATTATGGGGTATTGTGTGTAGATTGAGGGTAATTCTGGGATTAAACTAAAATGTAAACTCAATACGAACTCAAATATGAACTGAAATGCAATAAGAGTTATGAAACAATGCTGAACAGTGGAACTCTTAAACTATGAACAAATCAATGGCATAACAGTGTGCCATCCTCATCACAGAAGGGTTCAGTCCATATATTCTTGACACACACATCAGCCATATTCAAACAAACTCCAAACAATATAAATTACGACAATGAAACTAACTACTGTGTGGCTCAGTCGGTAGAGCATGGCGCTTGCAACGCCAAGCGTCGTGGGTTCGATTCCCGCTGGGGCCACCCATATGTAAAAGTAGTGGCCCCAGCCAACTTGTAAGTCGCTTTGGACAAAAGCGTCTGCTAAATGGGATATATTTATTTTTTTATTTATTTAACAGCAAACAACAGTATCGATGCCTTATTATTGTTTTTTTTTTTGCAAAGTTGTGATCCCATGGGGCAAGGGGAGATTGTGGTGATGACGTTAAAGGGTGATGACATCACAGGAAGTGACGCCATGGCACAGGAGGATGTGATGTCACAGTGAGGCATAGATTGAGCAGACAGCATATAAGGCCCAGCTCATGGCGTGGTCCAACTATCTGTCTGTCGAGTACAGTTATCTTGGTCTACACTTTGTGCTGGGTGTATCATGTCCTTGTGTAGAGGTCTTCTTTACAGCAAACAGGAGCCTCCTCATCTCTCTGTGTCACATCTCTCACCTGTAGGTCTTCACTGAAGCCAGGGCCTGGGCTAAAACAAGAGGGAGAGAATAAAAAGAGAGAAATAAAAATTGTGAGAGAGAGAGAGACAGGTCAGAGAGAGAGAGGAAAAGTTGGAAAGATTTATGCCAAAAATGTTTTCAGCAATTGAAAGGCTGAGAGGGGGCAAGTGTAAAGAGAGTCTGAACAGAGAGGAGAGACTGTGTAGAGATGGAGGCTCTTACGGGCAATCCTACACACAATTACTGATGCCACTCCTATTACACACACATGAAGTGGGACCCATCAGTGAGCTGGGGTGGTGGTTGTGTGTTACGAGGTGGAGATGAGGAAGGGGTTCAGGACAAGGTGAGGAGGACAAGCTGTGCACTGCAAACCACACAGGACGCACGTGGACCATACACACATAATCACACACACAATGGCAAATACAAACAAGTTGCGGGAAGTTAATGAATGATAAAACAAGTAAAGGAAATACATTTGATCTAAATCAAATGAATACTGTTATTAGCAGGATGATCATGGATCGCTTATTATAAAAAGAACTGGACAGATTAAAGAGGATTGCAATCATTTGTGATTCAAAGGTCTAATCTCCACCATCTTTGTCACTTAGTTTAGTTGGTCCAACTAAACTACCTCCTCCCATACTTCATACTGTCATGTGCTGCACTGTACCTGCGACCAGCTTGCTGCGTTTGGAAGCCTCAGCAGCCAGGTCATAGGAGATGTTGATCATCTTCTCCTGCTCTTGAGCTGTAGCCTCCTCCTCTGGGCTCAGCACCCCACTGGGAGGTGAGAGCACATTCTGCATACTGGGCAGACATATGGCATTTAGCAGACTGTTTTATCCAAAGGGACAAAGTATAGTGAGTACATGTGAGTTTTATCTCGCCAGGGATTGAACCCACAGCCACAACCTTCCCCATTTTACCAAGAACTGAGACACACAGGACCTTGTTTCTTACGCACACACACTTCAAATTGGTTAATTTCTTGTGTCTGATATTTAGAATGTAGCTAATGGAAATAGCATGGTTTTTCTATGCACTGATCTGCACTGACCAGGAAGGAAGCATGTGTGGTGGGGACTCATTTGAGCCTGCCTGTCCTGATATCCAGCTATTCCGGAGAGAGCACTAGTTACACAGAAACTCCTTCTACACTGTATATAGTATTTGCTGTGTACTGTGCACTGGTAAACATCAACCAGCTGTAATAAATTACACAGGGTGATTCAGATACCTGGGAAAGATAAGTAGATATGGTTGAGTCATAGGTCACGTTTCTTTACCACAGTAATACCCTTTTGAAACTACTGAGCCAAGCTGAGCCAAACTGTACTGTGTTGGTCTAAATGCACATCCACCATAGTACCTGCAACCAAACTGTCAAGGACAAAGCGAAACGAAAATTACCTGTTTTTGGCGATGAGGGATTTAATACGGTCCACCTTCTTCTGTTTGCCAGCCTCCTGCTCTGGGCTGAGAGCCTCCTCTGGATCTGACTCTACATAACGCTCTGGAATCAACACCTTCTCAGGGACTGACAACTAGAGAGAGGGAGAGAGAGAGAAAATGGAATGGTGTTAGAGATCTGATACAGCAGATGATAATGACAGACACTATGCCCTGTTCAAATTTCCTCTCTGCCCCTTCCCCTTGGCCGTAACCCTTCAATAGAGGTAGATCTGTAAGGTTGAAGCAATATGGTGTAAGCTCCACCACTACACTGCTTATACCAATCCAAACCATTCAGATCTACAGATCTTAGAGCCAAGGGGAAGGGAATGATTTGGGATCAGGTGACAGACATTAATTCCCCCCCCCCCTTTCCTACCTCTCTGTCCATGTTGTAGTGGTCAGTGTGCGAGGCCTCTTTGAGTCGTGCTATTTCCTCGGCAGGTGTCTCCTGCTCTCTGAACACTTCCTGTTCTCTGAGTGACGCCTCCAGCTCCAGGATGTCACTGCTCATCACCTCGTCACGCTGACGACGGTTCTGGAACACAACATATGACTCTTAATTGTAAATTCTACCTATTACAGGAAATTAAATGAGCCCTGGGTTCTTTTCATTAAACCTCTACAGGATCGTCCCCCCCGTTTGAGCTAACGTAGGCTAATGTGATTAGCATGAGCCAGAGAGCGTCAGCGAGTCGAAGGAGGAACTCGATGAAAGATTCAGGAGAGAGGTGGTGGCGATGAGAGCGCTGCAGTGTGGGCGTGCTAAGGAGCGTGACACCAGTTCGGTGTCATCTGCACCGGCTTCACGCTTCTGGCCTCCAGTTCACCTCCCCAGTCCGGTACATCCTGGGTTTCCTCCACGTACTCGCCCTGAAGTGTGTGTCACTGTTCCGGTACAATTTGTGCCAGCCCAACGCACCAGGTCTCCAGTGTGCCTCCACAGCCCAGTACGTCCTGCGCCAGCTCCCCGCACCCGCCGTGCGAAGTGTGTCATCGTTCCGGTACAATTTGTGCCGGTTCTACGCACCAGATCTCCAGTGCGCCTCCATAACCCAGTACGTTCAGTGCTAGCTCCCCGCACTCACCGTGCGGAGTGTGTCATCGTTCCGGCACCATCTGTGCCAGCTCTACATACCAGGTCTCCACAGCCCAGTACGTCCTGTGCCTCCTCCTCGCACTCTCCCTGAAGTGCGCCTTCCCAGTCAGGTACGTCCTGTGCCTGCTCCCCGCACTCGCCCCGAAGTGCATGTCACCAGTCCGGTGCCACCTGTGCCGGCCCCACGCATCAGGCCTACAGTACGCCTCCCCAGTCCAGAGCTTCAGGCGACAGTCCCCAGTCCATGGCGTCCAGTCTCGCTCCATGGCAGGAGCCTTCCTCTGCGCCGATGTCCAGTCCAGGCATGGAGTCCGGCCCTGCTCCATGGGAGGAGCCTTCTTCGGCGCTGGGGCCCAGTCTGGGTGCGGCTAAAACAAAGCTCCTAGGCCGGGGCCCTCCTCTGTGCCGATGCCCAGTCCGGCCGACCCGTGGTCTGGGTGGGGGCAAAGTCCCGCACCAGAGCCTCCACCGATGCTGGCGAAACCACGAGCGGGGTGGGTACTTCGCCCCGCACCGGAGCCGCCACCACCACTAGACGCCCACCCGGACCCTCCCCTATAGAGTCAGGTTTTGCGACTGTCACGCCTTTTTATTCTCTAAGTTGGCTAGCTCGGGGTGTGACTCGGGTGGATGATTTAGTGCATTTATTTCTATGTTGGCCTTATATGGTTCCCAATCAGAGGCAGCTGTTTATCGTTGTCTCTGATTGGGGATCATATTTAGGCAGCCATTTCCCCACAGTGTTTTGTGGGATCTTGTTTCTGTGTCGTTGCCTTTGAGCACGGCTTGAGCTTCACGTATCGTTTATTCTTCTTTGTTGTTTTTGTGAGTTTCATTTGACTAAACATGTGGAACTCTACGTACGCTGTGCCTTGGTCCGTTCATTCATGAAACGATCGTGACAATTATGGCCTTTCTCTTGCATTTCAAAATTGATGGTAAAATCAAATAACCCCCAAAAATGTATGTATTATCTTTTACCAGATAAAATGTGTTATATTCTCCTACATTAATTTCACATTTGCACAAACTTCAAACTATTTCCTTTCATATGGTATCAATAATATGCATATCCTTGCTTCAGGTCCTGAGCTACAGGCAGTTAGATTTGGGTATGTCATTTTAGGCGAAAATTAAAAAAAAGGGTCCGATCCTCAAGGTACACATAGCAAACTATTTGAACTGCACCTGTTTGAACTTGTTATCAGTATACAAGACTCCTGTCCACAACCTCAAACAGTCACACTCCAAACTCCACTATGGCCAAGACCAAAGAGCTGTCAAAAGACACCAGAAACAAAATTGTAGACCTGCACCAGGCTGGGAAGACTGAATCTGCAATAGGTAAGCAGCTTGGTTTGAAGAAATCAACTGTGAGAGCAATTATTAGGAAATGAAAGACATACAAGACCACTGATAATCTCCCTCGATCTGGAGCTCCACGCAAGATCTCACCCCGTGGGGTCAAAATGATCACAAGAACGGTGAGCAAAAATCCCAGAACACGGGGGGACCTAGTGCATGACCTGCAGAGAGCTGGGACCAAAGTAACAAAGCCTACCATCAGTAACACACTACGCCGCCAGGGACTCAAATCCTGCAGTGCCAGACGTGTCCCCCTGCTTAAGCCAGTACATGTCCAGGCCCGTCTGAAAATTACAGGCTTCTCTCATCTTTTTAAGTGGGAGAACTTGCACAATTGGTGGCTGACTAAATACTTTTTTGCCCCACTGTATGTATGCTTATATTGTGCTCTGGTGTGCATCCTTGTGCGTCTACCTACCTGTAGGCTATGCAAGGGGTTCTCTTTGGTGAACGAGGTGCTTCGTGAGGGTGTTGGTGTGTTACTGTGTGGATGGCTGTGTGTGTTGTTGTCCTGCAGGCCTCGCTGTCCCTGCTGTGGGCTGTTGATCACCATGATGTGAAGCCCCTTCGTCTTCTCTCTTAGCGCCCACTGTTGGTGTTTCCTGATTCTCTCCAGCTGCTCCTCTACACTCATCCTGGGCCTGCCACTCTCCTTCTCCACAGGCCCACTACACAGCTGGTCTACTGCACTGCGGGAACGCTCCTAGAGGGGAACAGGAAATTGGTTAGAGAAGGACACAACATACATGTAAGAAACTCACATGGACGCATATTATACGATACACAGCTGCTCTATCACACAGTAAGGTCGCTCCTTTGGAGAGTGAATAAAGATGCACTCGCAGTAGGACACAGCACAGCACATGGCACACATAGGTACGAGCGCAAACACACTAATGTGACATTAATGCCTGCCAACCCTGTGTCACCGATGAGCGCTGCCCCAAGAGCACAACAAGGTGCAGTACTTCATGGATACAGTGGCTTTAAGTTCAACACTGTGAAGTGTATGCATGCATGCATGACTGTAACATTGCTAAATGGCATTAGGAACACCAGCTCTTTCCATGACAGACTGACCAGGTGAATCCAGGTGAAAGCTATGATATCTTATTAATGTCACCTGTTAAATCCACTTCAATCAGTGTAGGTGAAGGGGAGGAGACCCGTTAAAGAAGGATTTTTAAGCTTTGAGATAATTGAGACATGGATTGCGTATGTGTGCCATTCAGAGGGTGAATGGGCAAGACAAAATATTTAAGTCCCTTTCAACAGGGTATGTTAGAGGTGCCAGGTGCACCGGTTTGAGTATATAAAGAACTGCAACGTTGCAGAGATTTCACGCTCAACAGTTTTCCGTGTGAATGGAGCAGGAGGGGATAGCTGTCGTTTTATGGGCTCAAAACCAACTGCCATTTTTTTTGTTTTTACGCGTTGTTTGTAACTTATTTTTGTACTTATTTTGCACATAATGTTGCTGCTACCGTCTCTTCTGACCAAAAATAACTTCTGGACATCAGAATCTTCTCACAGTAATCGCTGTTCTGTTCTTTAACTAGTCCGACAAAGGATATACTGCTTTCTCGGGAACGGGCCCGAACCACCTCCATTTGCATGAAGAAAAGACAGAGAAAAAGGGGAGGAGGTCGGGCTGCCTTCTGAGAATTCGTAGGCAAGTGAATAAACCTCCACTACCATCCGTTCTATTGGCCAACGTGCAATCATTGGAAAATAAAATGGATGATATGACTATTTTACCAACAGGACATAAAAAAATGTAATATATTATGTTTCACAAGTCTTGGCTGAACGACAACACGAATAATATAGAGCTGGTGGGATTTTTCATGCATCGGCAGGACAGACAAGCTACGTTTGGTAAAACAAGGGGCAGGGGTGTGTGTCTATTTGTCAATAACAGCTGGTGCACAATGTCTAATATTAAAGAAGTATTGATGTATTGCTCGCCTGAGAGAGTAACTTATGATAAGTTGTATACCAAACTATCTACCAAGAGAGTTCTCATCTACGTTATTTGTTAGACGTCTATTTACCACCACAAACCGATGCTGGCACTAAGACCGCACTCAAAAAGGGGTTGTATATTCCGCCATAAGCAAACAAGAAAATGCTCATCCAGAAGCGGCGCTCCTAGTGGCCAGGTACTTTAATGCAGGGAAACTTGAATCCGTTTTAACTCATTTCTACCAACATGTCACATATGCAATCAGAAGAAAAAAAACACTCGACCACCTTTACACCACGCACAGAGGCACATACAAAGCTCTCCCTCGCCCTCCATTTGGCAAATCTGACCATGATTCTATCCTCCTGATTCCTGCTTTCAAGCAAAAACTAAACAGGTGGTCAGATGACGCGGAATATGTTCCAGGATTCATCCAATGGCATTGAGGAGTACACCACCTCAGTCAACGGCTTCATCAAAAAGTGCATTGACGATGTCATACGTACATATCCCAACCAGAAGCCATGGATTACAGGCAACATCCACATTGAACTAAAGGCTGGAGCTGCCACTAATCCGGACGCCTACAAGAAATCCCGCTACGCCCTTAGACGAACCATCAAACAGGCAAAGTGTCAGTATAGGATTAAGTTTAACTTCTTGCGTCGAGCAATCCCGTATCTGGGAGCGTAATCATAGCCTCAAGCTAATTAGCATAACGCAACATTAACTATTCATGAAAATCGCAAATGAAATGAAAGAAATATATTCACTCACAAGCTTAGCCTTTTGTTAACAACACTGTCATCTCAGATTTTCAAAATATGCTTTTCAACCATAGCTACACAAGCATTTGTGTAAGAGTATTGATAGCTAGCATAGCATTAAGCCTAGCATTCAGCAGGCAACATTTTCACAAAAACAAGAAAAGCATTCAAATAAAATAATTTACCTTTGAAAACATCCGAAGTACTTCAATGAGGAGACTCAGTAAGATAGCAAATTTTCAGTTTTTCCAAAAATATTATTTGTGTAGGAGAAATCGCTCCGTTTTGTTCATCACGTTTGGCTAAGAAAAACCCCCGAAAATTCAGTCATTACAACGCCAAACTTTTTTCCAAATTAACTCCATAATATCGACAGAAACATGGCAAACGTTGTTTAGAATCAATCCTCAAGGTGTTTTTCACATATCTATTCGATGATAAATCATTCGTGGCAGTTGACGTTCTCCTCTGAAGCAAATGGTAAAATGCACGCAGCTGGAGATTACACAATAATTTCGATGGAGGACACCAAGAGTGCACCTGGTAAATGTAGTCTCTTATGGTCAATCTTCCAATGATATGCTTACAAATACGTCACAATGCTGCAGACACCTAGGGGAAACGACAGAAAGTGTAGGCTCATTCCTGGCGCATTCACAGCCATATAAGGAGACATTGGAACACAGCGCCCTCAAAATCTGGGCCATTTCCTGTTTGAAATTTCATCTTGGTTTCACCTGTAGCATCAGTACTGTACTGTGGCACTCACAGATAATATCTTTGCAATTTTGGAAACGTCAGATGTTTTTCTTTCCAAAGCTGTCAATTATATGCATAGTCGAGCATCTTTTCGTGACAAAATATCTTGTTTAAAACGGGAACGTTTTTTTATCCAACAATTAAAAGAGCGCCCCCTATATCGAAGAAGTTAAATCCTACTACACCGGCTCTGATGCTTGTCAGATGTGACAGGGCTTGAAAACTATCACAGACTATAAAGGGAAACTCATCTGCGAGCTGCCCAGTGACGCGAGCCTACCAGATGAGCTAAATACCTGTTTTCTGCTTGCTTCGAGGCAAGCAACACTGAAGCATGCATGAGAGCACCAGCACTGTTCCAGATGACTGTGTAATAACGCTCTCAGTAGCCGATGTGAGCAAGACCTTTAAACAGGTAAACATTCACAAAGCCGGGGGGCCAGACAGATTACCAGGACATGTACTCCAAGCAAGTGCGGACCTACTGGCAAGTTAGTGTGTCATCACTAACATTTTCAACCTCTCCCTGACCAGGTCCTACATGTTTCAAGCAGACCCCCATAGTCCCTGTGCCCAAGGAAGCGAGGGTAACTTGCCTTAATGATTAACATCCATTAGCACTCACGTCGGTAGCCATGAAGTGCTTTGAAGGGCTGGTCATGGCTCACATCAACAGCATCATCCTGGATACCCTAGACACACTCCAATTCGCATACCTCCCCAACATATCCACAGATGATGCAATCACACTCTACACTGCCCTTTCCCACCTGGACAAAAGGAACACCTATGTGAGAAAGCTGTTCATTGACTACAGCTCGGCGTTCAATACCATAGTGCCCACAAAGCTCAACACTAAGCTAAGGATCCTGGGACTAAATATCTCCCCCAGCAACTGGATCCTTGACTTCCTGACAGGCCGCCCCCAGATGGCAAGGGTAGGCAACAACACATCTGCCAAGCTGATCCTCAACACTGGGGCACCTCAGCGGTGCATGCTTAGCCCCATCCTTTTCTCCCTGTTCACCCATGACTGTGTGGCCAAACATGACTCCAACACCATCATTAAATTTATTGACGACACAATGGTTGTAGGCCTGATCACCGACAACAATGAGGCACCCTATAGGGAGGAAGTCAGACACTGCCAGGACACCAACCTCTCCCTCAATGTGAGCAAGACAAAGGAGCTGATTGTGGACTACGGAAAAGGAGGGCCGTCAGGCCCCCATTAACATCGATGGGGCTGTAGTGGAGCAGGTCAAGAGTTAAGTTCCTTGGTGTCCACATCATCAACGAACTTTCATGGTCCAAACACACCAAGACAGTTGTGAAGAAGGGACAGCAACACATTTTCTCCCTCAGGACACTGAAAAGATTTGTCATGGGTCCCCAGATCCTCAAAGTTATACAGCGGCACCATCGAGAGCATCCTGACCGGTTGCATCAGCGCCAGGAATGGCAACTGCTCGCCATCTGACCGTAAGGCGCTACAGAGGGTAGTGCGTACAGCCCAGTACCTCACCGGGGCCAAGTGCTTCCTGCCATCCAGGACCTATATACTAGGCGGTGTCAGAGGAAAGCCCCAAAGATTGTCTAAGATAATCCAGTCACCCAAGTCATAGACTATTCTCTCTGCTACCGAAAGGCAAGCTGTACCGAAGAGCCAAGTCTAAGACCAAAAGGCTCCTTACCAGCTTCTACCTCCAAGCCATAAGATTGCTGGACAATTTACATTGACCCCACCATTTGTTTTACACTGCTGCTACTCACTGTTCATTATCTATGCATAGTCACTTTACCCCTATCTACATATACAAATGACCCCGAATAACCTGCACCCCCGCACATTGACTCGTTACCGGTACCCCCTGTATATAGCCTTGTTAGTGTTATTTTAATTTGTTAATTTTTATCATTTTTTACTTAAGTTTATTTGGTCAATATTTTATTAACTCTTTCTTGAACTACATTGTTGGTTAAGGGCATTTAAATAAGCATTTCACGTTAAGGTCTACACCTGTTGTATTCGGCGCATGTGACAAATAAAGTTTGATTTGATTAAGAATGGTCCACCACCAAAAGGACATCCAGCCAACTTGACACAACTGTGGGAAGCATTGGAGTCAACATGGGCCAGCATCCCTGTGGAACGCATTCAATACCTTGTAGAGTCCTTGCCCTGACGGATTGAAACTGTTCTGAGGGCAAAAGGGGGTGCAACTCAATATTAGGAAGGTGTTCCTAATGTTTAGTACATTACACAGTACCAGTCAAAAGTTGACACACCTACTCATTCAAGGCGTCAAAACTATGAAATAACACATGAAATCATGTAGTAACCAAAAAAGTGCTAAACGAATCAATATATATTTTAGATTCTCCAAAGTAGCATCCCTTTGCCTTCATGACAGCTCTGACACACTCTTGACATTCTCTCAACCACCTTCACCTGGAATGCTTTTCCAACAGTCTTGAAAGAGTTCCCACATATGCTGAGCATAGGGTGGCTACTTTGGGGAATCTAAAATATATTTTGATTTGTTTAACACTTTTTTTTAGTTACTCCATGATTCCATATGTGTTATTTCATAGTTTGTAGAATAATGGTGAAGACATCAATGTAGAAATTAGTAAAAAAAATAATGAAAAACCCTGGAATGAGTGGGTGTGTCCAAACGTTTGACTGGTACTGTTTATTATAAGTCTACCCCGACTGGGCAAAATGTGTGATTTTGATTTACCCGTTTCCAGTGTGCCCGCCGAGCAGAGATTCTCTCCGCAAAAATTGCACCTTTTTGTGGACAAAGTAACAACGCTGATGCGCATCGCAAGCTGCTTCAGGGAAGTGGACAGTTTTGACTTCCCAACAGCAGCGGCTCACTTTGAGTAGGCCACGGTCTGCCCCATACAAGTAATCTAGAGGTGAATTATTGAGTTTGTAGACAGCCATGTTTAGTTATTTATGAATTAAAATGTTCTTGCCAAGGCTAAATTAAATTAGTAAGGCATAGACTATTTGAAAACAGCTGTGTTTTATTAATTAATTAAAATGTTCATACAAATAGCCTAAAACAGGTTGTACAACTACAAGCACATACCACATCACCCTTGCCAATAACAAAAAAAACTAACTCATGCACATCATACAGGAATACACATATATACAGCGCAACCGATATGGGATTATTTTAACCGATACGTTTCTGATTTTACAGTGGAAATATTCACAGACAACCAATATTTTATTATTATTGTCACGGTCTTCCTCCTCTTCATCTGAAGAGGAGAGGCGAAAAGGATCAGAGGACCAATATGCGACGTGGTAAGTGTCCATGGTTCTTTTTAATACGTACTGTACACATGAACAACTGACTACATAAAACAAGAAATGTGAAAACCCTAACAGTCCTATCTGGTGCAAACACAGAGACAGGAACAATCACCAACAAACACAGTGAAACCCAGGCTACCTAAGTATGATTCTCAATCAGAGACAACTAATGACACCTGCCTCTGATTGAGAACCATACTAGGCCGAAACATAGAAATACCCAAAATATAGAACAAACAAACAGACTGCCCACTCAACTCACGCCCTGACCATACTAAATAAAGACAAAACAAAGGAAATAAAGGTCAGAAAGTGACAATTATAGCTGGAATGAAAACAATAATCTGTATGGATTGAGCTTAAAACAGAAGTATGATTTCTTAAATTAGAGGAAATAACATTAATTTAAACATTGCATAAAATTTAGGAGCAACTGAAATATGCTCTAGTGAAAGGATGATGGATTGCACTGATTCCAGCCCAAAATTTGCCTAGGCTCTGAAGATTGAGCTGCCTCATTCTCTGCAGCTGGAAAACAATAACATAGGACATTTTCTATGTATTGGTATTTAGCAATTTTTTTGTTGATTGTAGAGCTGTAGCCAGGGAATTTCTGGTAGTTGTCACTTGAAAAGAAAAACATCCATCACAAAATTTGCCACTGGACCATCGCTGCCTCTAGCCCCAAGCATTGCGTCAGTGAACTGTCCCTGCTATTTTGGGATACTTGGGTGTTCCTACCCCATTGAAGTTGAAATGTGGTTAGGGTAAGAGTTAGGATTCAGGTTAGTTATGGGTTATGGTTAGGGTAAGGGTTTAGTGTAGGGACGTCTCAAGGATTCTAGGGAGCACTAAACCTCAGTGAACGCCGTCAAGTACTCTGACACAGCTAGTTAGCTGGCTTGCCAGCACGCATCATAGAAATGGGGGTGGCGAAACGTGAATTTGGACCATTCCCTGACAAATGACAACTCATACATCAAAACGTAGCAGCGTTACTTTGTAACATGCTTTGTTTTTTGTGTCTCTGAAATGTTTGAATAACAGAGCTTGACGAATAACATTCACAATGAGCAAATATAACACCAGATTTGTATGGGTTAACCTTCAGACGAGTCCCCTGTGACACTTGTGGGGGTCATAGAGCAAAACAGAGAACAGCATGCAGTTCATATTATACTAAACAAAATTATAAACGCAAAATGCAACAATTTCAAAGATTTTGCTGAGTTACAGTTCATATAAGGAAATCAGTCAATTGAAATTAATTAATTAGGCCATAATCTATAGATTTCACGACTGGGCAGGGCCTAGCCATGTGTGGGCCTGGGATGGCATAGGCCAACCTACTTGGGAGCCAGCCAGTCCCACTGAGGAGCCAAGCCCAGCCAATCAGAACACGTTTTTCACTACAAAAGGGCTTTATTACAGACAGAAATACTTCTGAGCATTTCTGCTTCACCCTCCCACCTGATGATCCCGCAGGTGAAGCAGCCGGATGTGGAGGTCTTGGGCTGGCGTTGTTATACGTGGTCTGAAGTTGTGAGGCCAGCAAATTCTTTAGAACGACGTTGGCAGAGAAATTAACATTCAATTCTTTGGCAACAGCTCTGATGGACATTCCTGAAATAAAATAAAATTGCACACTCCCTCAAAACTTGAGACGTCTGTGGCATTGTGTTGTTTGACAAAACTGCATATTTTAGAGTGGCCTTTTATTGTGCCCAGCACAAGGTGCACCTGTATAATAATCAGCTTCTTGATATGCCACATCTGTCAGGTGGATGGATAAACTTGACAAAGGATAAAATGCTCACTAACTGGGATGTAAACAAATGTGTACACACAATTTGAGGGCAATAACCTATTTGTGCATATGGACTGGCCGATTAATTAAGGCTGATTTCAAGTTTTCATAACAATCGGAAATCGGTATTTTTGGGCGCCGATTTGCTAAATTATTATTATTATATTTTTATTATTATTTATTTTTTTATACCTTTATTTAACTAGACAAGTCAGTTAAGAACACATTCTTATTTTCAATGACGGCCTAGGAACGGTGGGTTAACAGCCTCGCTCAGGGGCAGAATGACAGATTTTCACCTTGTCAGCTCGGGGGATCCAATCTTGCAACCTTACAGTTAACTAGTCCAACGCAATAACGACCTGACTCTCGCTCGTTGCACTCCACAAGGAGCCTGCCTGTTACGCGAATGCAGTAAGCCAAGGTAAGTTGCTAGCTAGCATTGAACTTATCTTATAAAAAACAATCATAATCACTAGTTAACTACACATATTATCTAGCTTGTCCTGTGTTGCATATAATATGACTGAGCATACAAGCATTCAAGTATCTAAGTATTTGACTGAGCGGTGGAAGGCAGAAGCAGGCGCGTAAACAATCAAACAGCACTTTCGAGCGTTTTGCCAGCAGCTCTTCGTTGTGCGTCAAGCATTGCGCTGTTTATGACTTCAAGCCTATCAACTCACGAGATGAGGCTGGTGTAACCGAAGTAAAATGGTTTAGCTAGTTAGCGTGCGCTAATAGCGTTTCAAACGTCACTCGCTCTGAGCCTTCTATTAGTTGTTCCCCTTGCTCTGCATGGGTAACGCTGCTTCGAGGGTGGCTGTTGTCGTGTTGCTGGTTCGAGCACAGGGAGGAGCGAGGAGAGGGACGGAAGCTATACTGTTACACTGGCAATACTAAAGTGCCTATAAGAACATCTAATAGTCAAAGGTTAATGAAATACAAATGGTATAGAGGGAAATAGTCCTATAATAACTACAACCTAAAACTTCTTACCTGGGAATATTGAAGACTCATGTTAAAAGGAACCACCAGCTTTCATATGTGCTCATGTTCTGAGCAAGGAACTTAAACATTAGCTTTCTTACATGGCACATATTGCACTTTTACTTTCTTCTCCAACACTTTGTTTTTGCATTATTTAAACCAAATTGAACATGTTTCATTATCTACTTGAGGCTAAATTGATTTTATTGATGTATTATATTAAGTTAAAATAAGTGTTCATTCAGTATTGTTGTAATTGTCATTATTACAAATACATTTAAAAAATGTGCCCGATTAAATCGGTATCGGTGTTGAAAAATCATAATCGGTCGACCTTTTTTTTTTTTTTTTTTTTTCACCTTTATTTAACCAGGTAGGCTAGTTGAGAACAAGTTCTCATTTACAACTGCGACCCGGCCAAGATAAAGCATAGCAGTGTGAACAGACAACACAGTTACACATGGAGTAAACAATTAACAAGTCAATAACACAGTAGAAAAAAAAGGGGAGACTATATACAATGTGTGCAAAAGGCATGAGGAGGTAGGCGAATAATTACAATATTGCAGATTAACACTGGATTGATAAATGATCATGTACAGGTAGAGATATTGGTGTGCAAAAGAGCAGAAAAGTAAATAAAAAAAAACTGTGGGGATGAGGTAGGTGAAAATGGGTGGGCTATTTACCAATAGATTATGTACAGCTGCAGCGATCGGTTAGCTGCTCAGATAGCTGATGTTTGAAGTTGGTGAGGGAGATAAAGGTCTCCAACTTCAGCGATTTTTGCAATTCGTTCCAGTCACAGGCAGCAGAGTAATGGAACGAAAGGCGGCCGAATGAGGTGTTGGCTTTAGGGATGATCAGTGAGATACACCTGCTGGAGCGCGTGCTACGGATGGGTGTTGCCATCGTGACCAGTGAACTGAGATAAGGCGGAGCTTTACCTAGCATGGCCTTGTAGACGACCTGGAGCCAGTGGGTCTTGCGACGAATATGTAGCGAGGGCCAGCCGACTAGAGCATACAAGTCGCAGTGGTGGGTAGTATAAGGTGCTTTCGTGACAAAACGGATGGCACTGTGATAAACTGCATCAAGTTTGCTGAGAAGAGTGTTGGAAGCAATTTTGTAGATGACATCGCCGAAGTCGAGGATCGGTAGGATAGTTAGTTTTACTAGGGTAAGCTTGGCAGCGTGAGTGAAGGAGGCTTTGTTACGTAATAGAAAGCCGACTCTTGATTTGATTTTCGATTGGAGATGTTTGATATGGGTCTGGAAGGAGAGTTTGCAGTCTAGCCAGACACCTAGGTACTTATAGGTGTCCACATATTCAAGGTCGGAACCATCCAGTGTGGTGATGCTAGTCGGGCAAGCGGGTGCAGGCAGCGATCGGTTGAAAAGCATGCATTTGGTTTTACTAGCGTTTAAGAGCAGTTGGAGGCCACGGAAGGAGTGTTGTATGGCATTGAAGCTCGTTTGGAGGTTAGATAGCACAGTGTCCAATGACGGGCCGAAAGTATATAGAATGGTGTCGTCTGCGTAGAGGTGGATCAGGGAATCGCCCGCAGCAAGAGCAACATCATTGATATATACAGAGAAAAGAGTCGGCCCGAGAATTGAACCCTGTGGCACCCCCATAGAGACTGCCAGAGGACCGGACAGCATGCCCTCCGATTTGACACACTGAACTCTGTCTGCAAAGTAATTGGTGAACCAGGCAAGGCAGTCATCCGAAAAACCGAGGCTACTGAGTCTGCCGATAAGAAAATGGTGATTGACAGAGTTGAAAGCCTTGGCAAGGTCGATGAAGACGGCTGCACAGTACTGTCTTTTATCGATGGCGGTTATGATGTCGTTTAGTACCTTGAGTGTGGCTGAGGTGCACCCGTGACCGGCTCGGAAACCAGATTGCATAGCGGAGAAGGTACGGTGGGATTCGAGATGGTCAGTGACCTGTTTGTTGACTTGGCTTTCGAAGACCTTAGATAGGCAAGGCAGAATGGATATAGGTCTGTAACAGTTTGGGTCCAGGGTGTCTCCCCCTTTGAAGAGGGGGATGACTGCGGCAGCTTTCCAATCCTTGGGGATCTCAGACGATATGAAAGAGAGGTTGAACAGGCTGGTAATAGGGGTTGCGACAATGGCGGAGGATAGTTTCAGAAATAGAGGGTCCAGATTGTCAAGCCCAGCTGATTTATACGGGTCCAGGTTTTGCAGCTCTTTCAGAACATCTGCTATCTGGATTTGGGTAAAGGAGAACATGGAGAGGCTTGGGCGAGGAGCTGCGGGGGGCCGGAGCTGTTGGTCGAGGTTGGAGTAGCCAGGTGGAGGCATGGCCAGCCGTTGAGAAATGCTTGTTGAAGTTTTCAATAATCATGGATTTGTCGGTGGTGACAGTGTTCCCTAGCCTCAGTGCAGTGGGCAGCTGGGAGGAGGTGCTCTTGTTCTCCATGGACTTCAGTGTCCCAGAACTTTTTGGAGTTGGAGCTACAGGATGCAAACTTCTGCCTGAAGAAGCTGGCCTTAGCTTTCCTGACTGACTGCGTGTATTGGTTCCTGACTTCACTGAACAGTTGCATATCGCGGGGACTGTTCGATGCTATTGCAGTCCGCCACAGGATGTTTTTGTGCTGGTCGAGGGCAGTCAGGTCTGGAGTGAACCAAGGGCTATATCTGTTCTTAGTTCTGCATTTTTTGAACGGAGCATGCTTATCTAAAATGGTGAGGAAGTTACTCTTAAAGAATGACCAGGCATCCTCAACTGACGGGATGAGGTCAATGTCCTTCCAGGGTACCCGGGCCAGGTCGATTAGAAAGGCCTGCTCACAGAAGTGTTTTAGGGAGCGTTTGACAGTGATGAGGGGTGGTCGTTTGACTGCGGCTCCGTAGCGGATACAGGCAATGAGACAGTGGTCGCTGAGATCCTGATTGAAGACAGCGGAGGTGTATTTGGAGGGCCAGTTGGTCAGGATGACGTCTATGAGGGTGCCCTTGCTTACAGAGTTAGGGTTGTACCTGGTGGGTTCCTTGATGATTTGTGTGAGATTGAGGGCATCTAGCTTAGATTGTAGGACTGCCGGGGTGTTAAGCATATCCCAGTTTAGGTCACCTAACAGAACAAACTCTGAAGCTAGATGGGGGGCAATCAATTCACAAATGGTGTCCAGGGCACAGCTGGGAGCTGAGGGGGGTCGGTAGCAGGCGGCAACAGTGAGCGACTTATTTCTGGAGAGAGTAATTTTCAGAATTAGTAATTCGAACTGTTTGGGTATGGACCTGGAAAGTATGACATTACTTTGCAGGCTCTCTCTGCAGTAGACTGCAACTCCTCCCCCTTTGGCAGTTCTATCTTGACGGAAGATGTTATAGTTGGGTATGGAAATCTCAGAATTTTTGGTGGCCTTCCTGAGCCAGGACTCAGACACGGCAAGGACATCAGGGTTAGCAGAGTGTGCTAAAGCGGTGAGTAAAACAAACTTAGGGAGTAGGCTTCTGATGTTGACATGCATGAAACCAAGTCTTTTTCGATCACAGAAGTCAACAAATGAGGGTGCCTGGGGACATGCAGGGCCTGGGTTTACCTCCACATCACCCGCGGAACAGAGAAGGAGTAGTATGAGGGTGCGGCTAAAGGCTATCAACTGGGGTGCGGGTACAGCGGAGGTAAGCCCAGGCACTGGGTGATGATGAGAGAGGTTGTATCTCTGGACATGCTAGTTGTAATGGGTGAGGTCACCGCATGTGTGGGAGGTGGGACAAAGGAGGTATCAGGGGTATGAAGAGTGGAACTAGGTGCTCCATTGTGAACTAAAACAATGATAACTAACCTGAACAACAGTATACAAGGCATATTGACATTTGAGAGAGACATACAGCGAGGCATACAGTAATTACAGGTGTTGAATTGGGAAAGCTAGCTTAAACAGTAGGTGAGACAACAACAGCTAATCAGCTAGCACAACAACAGCAGGTAAAATGGCATTGACTAGGCAACGGGGCCGACAGATAAAACATAAACAAGCAGAATGAGGTACCGTGATTAATGGACAGTCCAGCGTGCATCAGCTATGTAGCCAGGTGATCAGTGTCCAGGGGGCAGGGAAGCTGGATTAGTGAGTGTTATCCAGGTTAAAAAAAAACTAACAATGACTAAATAGCTTGTAGCTAGTTAGCTAGTTAGCCTCTGGAGGATCTTGAGTGTGTTCTAAAAATTAACAATAATAGCGATTCCGTATCACATTGGGTGAGGCAGGTTACCGGAAGGTATAAACAAATTAAAAATCGGAAAGAGATAAAGAGTAAATATGGGTCCAGTGAGTGTTTGGGACGAGGCGATTCAGACGGGTTAGCAGGCCTGTGCTAACAAGCTAACAGTTAGTAGGCCGGGGCTAAACAAGGTAGCAGTTAGCAGGCCGAAATAGCAAGCCAGGGGATAGCAAGGGCTAGAGAGTTAGCCTTTGGGGGACATCGCGATGGGGTGAGTCTGTTTATTCCTATTCATGCGGTGACATCGATAGACCGGTCGTGGGTCCGGGTAATTGTAGCCCAGGAGTATGCTACGGTGGTAGGTATTGTAGCCCAGGAGTATCCTACGGAGGTAGCACAGGTGCTCTGGCGGGGCTAGCTTCAGGCTAAGTGGGTGGAAGCGCTAGCCAGCAGTAATCGTCCGGGGTTGCGGTTTAGCTAAATAACTAGTTGTGAAGATCCAGATGTTCCGTTTGCGGCGGGAATCCGGGGGTAAAAAAAATAAAAAAATAGGTCCGTTATGCTCTGGTTAGAGTCGCGTGAGCTTTTCGTGCTAAAGGTTAGCTGATGACCGGTTAGCTGAAGACCGCTAGCATAGCTGGTAGTTAGCTGGCTAGCTTCAGTTGAGGGGTTCCAGTTCCGAGGTAAATATAAATACTAAATACTTTAGGAAAAAAGAAAAATAGCTACATTGGGTGAGGCGGATTGAAGGAGAGTATTTGGAAGCTGAGGTTTAGCAAAATGTTTTAAAAGATATGCGAAGAAAAAATATGTAAAAACGAAAAAAGACGAAATATACACGGGACAGGGGACACGACACGTCTTACTGCTACGCCATCTTGGATCAATCTCTAGTTTTTATTATAAAATACTTTTATTCTGAAATAAAATGATACCTGAGTACAGTACCGGTCAAACATACCTACTCATTTCAGGGTTTATCTAAAAAAAATACGATTTCTACATTGTGAAATTATAGTGAAGACATCAAAACTATGAAATAGCACATATGGAAACATGTAGTAACCAAAACAGTGCTAATAAACAGAGGAAACCTAATTTAGCACCACCTGGTGCCCTAACCAAAATACAGGGGGTGGTCCGCCCAGGTCTTACCTATTGTGCCTAGACAGAGAATATGCTAAGGGTATATGTATGCCCGCGGGCCTCTTGCCTAAGCACTCCCTAGGTGCCTTCCCCTTCCCCCTGTATTTTGGTTAGGGCACCAGGTGGTGCTAAATTAGGTAAGTATTGGTTAGGCAGGTAAGATAGGAGAGGGGGGGGGGCTTTGAGATTTACTTTCTTTGCTTCCGTCCAGCCCCTTTTCCCCATATTACAGTGTAAAGGAATAAAGTCCTTGAAAACGGTACCACATTCTGTCTGTTGTCATTCTTACTCGCACCTACAGTTCATACCTTTTTCACTTCACGGAGAGTTGAGTTGTAGCAGGGTGTTGCGTTCCCTCTTCATAGAGGTGTGCGTAACATAATGGGGGCTCGTCCGGGATCTTTCCATTAAACCCACCGGACCCTGCTGCTCTGAGCGCTCTGTGGTTGGTGATTGAGGTGTGATGGTAGTTTGTGAGTTTGGATGACTTGTTTAGTTAGTGTGTTCAGGAGACTGCATTGTATATAAGATGGCTACATCAGCCATCTCCAAGTTTTTTGAAGCGCCCTCTATTGATTGTTTGGTGAGGTTTCGTAAAGTAGACCTTATAGCTATAGCTGACCATTATGGATTTGTTTTCCCTGAGAAAGCCCTAAAGGCTGAACTTTTGGTGCTAGTCAGGGAGGGTTTAGTGAGAGAACGGATTCTCTCATTGCAAGGAGAGGAGACGGGTAGACCTTCCGATGCCAAGTCGGAGGACAGGGCGTACCCCCCTTTACATTGCCCCGATTCGATCCTTTATCTTCTGCTTCGGGTAGTTCAGATGGGACTGCTAGGCTGAAGGTGAGGCTGGGTCGGTTAGAAATGGAGCAAAATGATAGAGAGACAGATGAATTTTGAACTTGAAATAAGGAAAATAGAAGCTGACAAGGAGGTGAGGATCCGACAACTGGAGCTAGACGCTGGCTCCAGTGCGACTCCACAAGCTGCTCATCATCAAGCCCACTTCGATGTGAGTAAAAACATAGCTTTAGTGGGGCACCTCGTTTTGAAGGCCGGACGATTACGTCATCAGTTCCTCGTTCAGGTCGCTTTACCTCTGACAACCCTAAGCCTTTTCATGAAATCCGTGAATGTTTTTACTGTCACCAAAAGGGTCACATGATTGCGGACTGCCCAGTTTTGAAAAATAAACCGCAACAGTCCCAGTCACCGTCCCCAAAAATGAAAAGTTTGGGTTTAGTCAAGTCTTTGGCTCGTCCCTTGGATCGAGTTATTGATTCAGCATTTGAGAAACAGGATCCTGTCTATGCTCCGTTTATCTCTGCCGGTTGTGTTTCCTTAACAGGAGAACAAGCTGATCAAAAGCCTATCCAAATCCTACGAGACACCGGGGCGGCACAATCAGTAATCATTAATGATGCTTTACCCTGGTCTCCTGAAATGTATTGTGGCTCGCATGTCATATTACAGGGGATAGAGACAAAACCCGTACCTGTACCATTACACTGGGTCCACTTAGTGTAAGACTTGGTATCAGGACGTTTCCGTGTTGGTGTAGTGTCTACACTGCCAGTAAAAGGAGTCACATTGCTACTAGGGAATGATATTGCTGGTGGTAATGTCACTCCTGTGTTAGAGGTAGTACACAACCCAGAAATCAGAACTACAGATGAGAAATTGGTTCAAGCATTTCCACATGTTTTTCCTGCTTGTGTGTTAACGAGGGCACAATCTCGCAAGCTAGGAGATGTGGTGGATTTGGCTAGTTCCATTTTTGAGAACGTTGAGGTAGAAGACAACGCATCGAGTATGCCTTCTGCAATGCCGACAGTTTTTACCCCCGTAAAAAAAACTAAGGCAGGGGAAAATGAAATTGTGCCCCAATTACATGACATTCTTTTGTCTGTCACCCCCGAGAAGGTGATTGTATGTCAAAAAGAAGACACCAGTCTTCGCAAGTGTTTTGCTTTGGTAATTTCCATTGAGGAAGCTAAAACTAGAGAGACCGCCTACTTTATCCTCTTGATACTCCCCATCCCGGATCCGGGATCGTGAATAAAGCCTCAGGCTCATTAGCATAACGCAACGTTAACAATTTCTGAAAATCGCAAATAAAATGAAAATAATGCACCTGCTCTCAACCTTAGCCTTTTCTTAACAACACTGTCATCTCAGATTTTCAAAATATGCTTTTGAACCATAGCAAATCACTAATTTGTGTAAGAGTATTCTAAGCTAGCTTAGCATTTTGAGTAGCATTTAGCACGCAACATTTTCACAAAAACCAGATAACCAAATAAATAAAATCATTTACCTTTGAAGAGCTTCGGATGTTTTCAATGAAGAGACTCTCAGTTACATAGCAAATGTTCAGTTTTTCCTGAAAAAAATCTTTGTGTAGGAGAAATCGCTCCGTTTTGTACATCACATTTGGCTACCGAAACGAACCGAAAATTCAGTCACCAAAACGTCAAACCTTTCCGAATTATCTCCATAATATCGACCGAAACATGGCAAACGTTGTTTGGAATCAATCCTCAAGGTGTTTTTCACATATCTCTTCATTGATATGCCGTTCGTGGAAGCCTGCTTTCCCCTCAGAATCGCATGGAAAAATACCAGCAGCTGAAAAAGACGCACCAATTTCGACGGAGGACACCGGGCGGACACCTGGAAAATGTAGTCTCTTATGGTCAATCTTCCAATGATATGCCTACAAATACGTCACAATGCTGCAGACACCTTGGGGAAACGACAGAAAGGGCAGGCTCATTCCTCTCGCATTCACAGCCATATAAGGAGACAATGGAAAACGGAGCCTCAAAAATCCTGCTCATTTCCTGGATGCCGTTTCATCTTGGTTTTGCCTGTAGCTCCCGTTCTAGGGCACCCACAGAGAATATCTTTGCAGTTCTGGAAACGTCAGAGTGTTTTCTTTCCAAAGCTATCAATTATATGCATAGTCGAGCATCTTTTTGTGACAAAATATTGCGCTTAAAACGGGCACGTCTTTTTATCCAAAAATGAAATAGCGCCCCCATAGCATCAAGAGGTTATGGAAGCAGGAGTTTTGATGCGGAAATGGGCTTCTCATGACACCGTTAATGACTGGAGTGAAGTGTGTCAAGTGGTTGTTCCTACACCGTTCCGACAGCAGGTGCTGTCACTCGCCCATGACCAGGCGTGGTCTGGACATTTGGGGGATCAAAGACTTATAACCGGGTCCTTCGTAATTTCTTCTGGCCAGGTTTGAAGTCTGACGTTGTCCAATTTTGTAAAACATGTCACATATGTCAACTCACTGGGAAAGTGAATCAAACAGTTCCTCGAGCGCCGCTCTGCCCGATTCCTGTGGTGGGGGAACCGTTTGAAAGAGTGATAATTGATTGTGTAGGTCCATTGCCGAAAACCAGGTCAGGTAACCAGTTCCTACTAACAATAATGTGCAGTGCTACTCGATACCCAGAGGCTAGTCCTCTCCGTACTATAACGGCTAAGACTGTGGTGAAGGCACTAGTGAACTTCTTCTCTACGTTTGGACTCCCTAAAGAAATCTAAAATGATCAGGGATCCAACTTCATGTCTAAACTGTTTTCAAATGTGTTAAAGACATTGTGTATTTCCCATCAGGTCTCCAGTCCGTATCATCCAGAGAGTCAAGGGGCTCTAGAACGCTGGCATCAGACACTGAAGGCAATGCTACCCAAGTATTGTATGGATACCAGTACTGATTGGGATGAGGGGGTGCCCTTTGTCCTATTTGCTATAAGGGAAACGATACAAGAGTCCTTAGGGTTCAGCCTTGCTGACCTTGTGTTTGGACACACCCCACGGGGTCCGCTGAAAGTTTTGAAGGAGCATATCTTATCTCCTACACCCAGTAGCGCCCCTAAAAATGTGTTGGATTATGTCAGTAAGATGCGGGAGAGACTGCATGCCGCATGTGCGTTAGCCCAAAAGTCTCTCTCCTCGTCTCAAAAACGCATGAAGTTGCATTATGTCAAAAAGGCTGTTGGCCGTTCATTTGCACCAGGGGATCAAGTTTTAGTTTTGTTGCCAATCCCTGGCTCATCTCTGTCAGCACGTTTTTCTGGACCATATCTGGTGGAAAAGAAACTCAATGACACCAATTATGTGATAAAGACACCAGATCGAAGGCGTTCTTCCCGTGTGTGTCATGTTAACATGCTGAAAACATATTATGTGCGTGATTCTCCCGACAGCTCCTCAAGTAAGCCGGTCCAGCCCGCCGTCTCCAGTGTGGCTACGGTGGTGCTGAAGCCTGGTTGGGACCTAGATGAGAATAAGGAGGACGGGTCACAGCAAGGTGAACGCCTATGTAATTCAGAGATGCTGAAGAAGTTACCCTCTCAAATGGAACATTTGGATAACGATCAAACTAAGGATCTTATCCCGTTGATAAACAGTTTTCTCAGTGTGTTTCAGGACATTCCAAGTCGCACATCCATCTTGGAACATGACGTGGATGTGGGGAACGCTGTTCCTATACGTCAGCATCCGTACCGGGTTAATGCTAAGAAAAGGGAGGTAATGAAAAGTGATGTAGCTTATTTATTACAGAATGACATGGCAAAACCCAGTAACAGCTCCTGGAGTTCCCCATGTATTCTTGTTCCTAAGCCTGATGGTGCGTCCCGCTTATGTACGGACTATCGTCGCGTAAATGCAGTTACAAAGTCTGATTCTTTTCCTCTACCTCGCTTAGATGACTGTATTGATAGAATTGGTTCTGCTGCTTACGTTAGTAAGTTAGATTTGCTAAAAGGTTATTGGCAGGTGCCTCTGACCTCTCGAGCTTCTGACATGTCGGCTTTTGTTACGCCAGATAACTTCGTACAATACACTGTGATGCCCTTTGGCATGTGTAATTGCACCTGCTACTTTTCAGCGGCTAGTTAACGTTGTGTTTGCAGATGTGTCAAATTGTACTGCTTACCTTGACGATGTGGTGATTCATTCATCTACTTGGTCTGATCATCTCTCCACTTTGAAAAGTGTGTTTCAGCAGTTGGAGAATGCTTCTTTAACCCTCAATTTGGCCAAGTGTGAGTTTGGGAAGGCTACAGTGACTTACTTAGGGAAACAAGTTGGACGAGGTCAAGTGCGCCCAGTAACTGGCAAAATGGAAGCAATTGTTGCTTTTCCTGCTCCCACGACTCGCCGCCAGTTGCGCAGATTCCTAGGGATGGTACGGTACTATCGTACATTCTGTAAAAAATTCTCAACGGTAGTAGCTCCCCTTTCATCTCTGCTTAGTCCCAAGGTACCATTTAAGTGGTCCAAGGACTGTCTTTGCTTTTGAGTCTGCTAAAGCGCTACTTTGTAGTGCTCCAGTGCTTGCCGCCCCCAACTTTGACAAACCTTTTAAGTTGGAGGTAGATGCTAGTATAGTGGGGGTGGGTGCGGTTATTTTACAGGAAGATGAAGACGGAGTGGATCGGCCCGTCAGTTTCTTCTCCCGTAAGTTCAACTCTTGTCAGTCAAGGTACTCTACAATTGAACAAGAGACGCTGGCTTTATTGCTTGCCTTACAGTTCTTTGAGGTATATGTGGGCTCCAGTACCTTGCCTGTAATGGTCTTCACGGACCATAAAGCCATTGGTGTTCTTGAAACAAATGTACAACCAGAACCCGCGCTTATGCGTTGGGCTCTGATTGTACAAGGATATAATGTACAGATCGCTTATGTGAAGGGCTCGGCAAATGTGGTTGCTGACGCTCTATCACGGGTTTACTAACTGGGGATGCGTTGGCTTTTGTTATTGCAAAAACTAGGTTTGCAATTTTTGTGGTGGGCGTGTTACGTTCCCCAGTTTGTGTTGTAGTTTGTGTATTTGCATGTGTTTATTTCAGGAAATGGCTTCCTGAAATCCCTCAAGCAGCTGATTGGTCGACTCCATGACTAATTGGAGAGCTGACCCCGCCCCCTCATCAAGACACAGCTGTCTCCAGTTACACATTCATTCTGAAGCTATATAAAAGCCAGTGTTCTGTTCAGGAGATTTTTATTTTTTTGCTGGGAGGTCATTGCAGAGAGATTGAATGTGATAGAGAATCATTGCTGAGAGAGGAGGCTGATGGCTGTGGATAATTTACTATGTTAGTTTTTGGTAGCAGTTGGTATGTTCAGTGAGTTTGTTGCTCAGATAGCTTATTTGATGTCCTTTGTTTCTTAGTTTGTTTGAGAAATTATTTGTTCTCCTGTTTCATTTGTTCCCAGGGGGGAAGGGGAAGGCACCTAGGGAGTGCTTAGGCAAGAGGCCCGCGGGCATACATATACCCGTAGTATATTCACTGTCTAGGCACAATAGGTAAGACCTGGGCGGACCACCCCCTGTATTTTGGTTAGGGCACCAGGTGGTGCTAAATTAGGTAAGTATTGGTTAGGCAGGTAAGATAGGAGAGGGGGCTTTGAGATTTACTTTCTTTGCTTTGGTTCCGTCCAGCCCCTTTTCCCCATATTACCGTGTAAAGGAATAAAGTCCATGTAAACGGTACCACATTCTGCCTGTTGTCATCCTTACTCACGCCTACAGTCCATACCTCTTTCACTTCACGGAGAGTTTAGTTGTAGCAGGGTGTTGCGTTCCCTCTTCATAGAGGCGTGCGTAACACCATTGTCACCAGCGAAGCACCGCCACACCATCACACCTCCTCCTCCATGCTTCACAGTGGGAACCACATGTAGAGATCATCCGTCTCACAAAGACATGGTGGTTGGAACCAAAAATCTCCAATTTGGACTCATCAGACCAAAGGACAGATTTCCACCGGTCTAATGTCCATTGCTCGTGTTTCTTGGCCCAAGCAAGTCTCTTCTTATTGGTGTACTGTTGTAGTGGTTTCATTGCAGAAATTCATCCATAAAGGCCTGATACACGCGGTCTCCTCTGAACAGTTGATGTTGAGATGTGTCTGTTACTTTGGGCTGCAATATCTGAGGCTGGTAACTCTAACTTATCCTCTGCAGCAGAGGAAATTCTGGGTCTTCCTTTCCTGTGGCTGTCCTCATGAGAGCCAGTTTCATCATAGCGCTTGATAGTTTTTGCAACAGCACTTAAAGAAATTTTCCGGAGTGACTGACCTTCATGTCTTAAAGTAATAATGGACTGTCGTTTCTCTTTGCTTATTTGAGCTGTTCTTGTCATAATATGGACTTGGTATTTTACCAAATTCTGTATACCAATCCTAACTTGTCACAACAACTAATTGGCTCAAATGCATTAAGAACGAAAGAATTTCCACAAATTAACTTTTGACAATGCACACCTGTCAATTTGAAATGCATTCCAGCTGAATACCTTATGAAGCTGGTTGAGAGAATGCCAAGAGTGTGCAAAGCTGTCATCATGGCAAAGGGTGGCTACTTTGAAGACCATAAAATCTAAAATATATTTTGATTTTACTCTTTTTTGGTTACTACATGATTCCATGTGTGTTATTTCATAGTTTTGATATCTTCACTATTCTACAATGTAGAAAATAGTAAAAATAAAGAAACCCTTGAATGAGTAGGTGTGTCCAAACTTTCAAGTGGTACTGTATGTGTGTGTAATTTTGTCACATGCCTATGGGTTCCTGTGAGTGCATGCGTGTGTTTGTAATACATGTTGAGTGTGTACATGTGGGTATATAACAGTATGTGTTTTCTTGCAGCACTTATGAAATTATTAATGCATGTTCCAGTACCATTCATCATATCCTTCATACCACATTAAACATCAATCATATGTAATCTTCAAAACAAAAACCCTGATTTTATTACAGTATTAGAAGTTCATTTATAGTAGAAATACCTGGTTGGATTGAGTTGGAACATTGCTGGTGTTCCTAACTGGGTTAGTTCTGTACAGCAAAATACTTTGATTGCCTCTGCTGGGCTTATGCCAAGGTTTAAGCTTGCAGAGCTAATGCTTCAGGTTTCAGGCAAGTTTACACAACATGTTAATTTGACACCAATTTCCCTGTTGCCATCCAGATTTGATTTGAAATTGTTCAAAAACTTTGAGCGTTTGGCTTGAACTTTCCAGGAGTGCCAGATTGATGATTTTTGGTACTACTACTACTACTACTACGATTGATGATTTTTGGTACTACTACGATTGATGGTTTTTGGTACTACTACGATTGATGGTTTTTGGTACTACTACTACTACTACTACTACGATTGATGATTTTTGTTACTACTACGATTGATGGTTTTTGGTACTACTACTACTACTACTACTGGTACTACTACGATTGATGGTTTTTGGTACATTTACATTTACATTTAAGTCATTTAGCAGACGCTCTTATCCAGAGCGACTTACAAATTGGTGAGTTCACCTTCTGACATCCAGTGGAACAGCCACTTTACAATAGTGCATCTAAATCATTAAGGGGGGGGGGGGTGAGAAGGATTACTTATCCTATCCTAGGTATTCCTTGAAGAGGTGGGGTTTAGTACTACTACTACTACGATTGATGATTTTTGGTACTACTACTACTACTACTACTCAGATTGATGATTTTTGGTACTACTACTACTACTACTACTCAGATTGATGATTTTTGGTACTACTACTACTACTCAGATTGATGATTTTTGGTACTACTACTACTACTACTACTACTCAGATTGATGATTTTTGGTACTACTACTACTACTACTACTCAGATTGATGATTTTTGGTACTACTACTACTACTACTACTACTACTACTCAGATTGATGATTTTTGGTACTACTACTACTACTACTACCATCAAAAGAAAATAATACATGAAGACATTGATTTTGGTATGTTATTGCATGATCGGTTAAATTTATTATGTTATTCATCATGAAAGTTGCTACTGAACTGATAATGTAATAACCAACGGATAACATAATAAGCTGTGTGTGTATGTACATTTCAATGTTAGCTTGTGAGTGTCTATGTATGAGTATTCCTGTAGTATGTGCATGAGTTTGTGTTGTAATTGGCAGTGGGCGTTGGTATGTGCATCAAATTGAGGGAAGCAGTACATAAAAACATGTTCTTAGATGATTGGTTGAAGTTATTACATCATTTATTTAAAAAAGTTGTTACAAACCAGTTAATGTAATAATAATAACTTTTTCTGCTAAATGTAATAAGTTGTGTAACGTTCAACATTTTATTATGTTTACCGGCAAGTTATTACATTCACTAGGTTTATTACATTAGCAAAAGAGTTTTTACTTTTACCAGTGTTATTACATTTACTATTGTTACAACCTGCTTTCTACGCAGCACCATAATGACTAGCCACCTTTTAAATTAACATGCCCCTGCGGGGCTTGTGGGCTAAGCAAGATATTGAATGGTTCTGGATTGTGGATTGTTAAACCTACAAACAAAATTAGAAGAAAAAAAATCCAGAAAAATCACATTGTAGGATTTTTAATGAATTTATTTGCAAATTATGGTAGAAAATACGTTTTTGGTCAATAACAAAAGTTTATCTCAATACTTTGTTATATACCCTTTGTTTGCAATGACAGAGGTCAAACATTTTCTGTAAGTCTTCACAAGGTTTTCCCACACTGTTGCTGGTATTTTGGCCCATTCATCCATGCAGATCTCCTCTAGAGCAGTGATGTTTTGGGGCTACTGCTGGGCAACACGGACTTTCAACTCCCTCCAAAGATTTTCTATGGGGTTGAGATCTGGAGACTGGTTCGGCCACTCCAGGACCTTGAAATGCTTCTTACGAAGCCACTCCTTCGTTGCTCGGGCGGTGTGTTTGGGATCATTGTCATGCTGAAAAGACCCAGCCATGTTTCATCTTCAATGCCCTTGCTGATGGAAGGAGGTTTTCACTCAAAATCTCATGATACATGGCCCCATTCATTCTTTCCTTTACACGGATCAGTCATCATGGTCCCTTTGCAGAAAAACAGCCCCAAAGCCCCCCCCATGTTTCACAGTAGGTATGGTGTTCTTTGGATGCAACTCAGCATTCTTTGTCCTCCAAACACGACGAGTTGAGTTTTTACCAAAAAGTTATATTTTGGTTTCATCTGACCATATGACAAACTGCAGACGGGCCCGGACATGTACTGGCTTAAGCAGGGGGACACGTCTGGCACTGCAGGTTTTGAGTCCCTGGCGGCATAGTGTGTTACTGATGGTAGGCTTTGTTACTTTGGTCCCAGCTCTCTGCAGGTCATTCACTAGGTCCCCCCGTGCGGTTCTGGGATTTTTGCTCACCGTTCTTGTGATAATTTTGACCCCACGGGGTGAGATCTTGCATGGAGCCCCAGATCGAGGGAGATTATCAGTGGTCTTGTATGTCTTCCATTTCCAAATAATTGCTCCCACAGTTGATTTCTTCAAACCAAGCTGCTTACCTATTGCAGATGCAGTCTTCCCAGCTTGGTGCAGGTCTACAAAATTGTTTCTGGTGTCCTTTGACAGCTCTTTGGTCTTGGCCATAGAGGAGTTTTGAGTGTGACTGTTTGAGGTTGTGGACAGCTGTCTTTTATACTGATAAGTTTAAACATGTGCCATTAATAAAGGTAACGAGTGGAGGACAGAGGTGCTCTTAAAGAAGTTCTGGTTACAGGTCTGTGAGAGCCAGAAATCTTGCTTGTTTGTAGGTGACCAAATACTTATTTTCCACCATAATTTGCAAATAAATTCATAAAAAATCCTACAATGTGATTTTCTGGATTTTTTTTTTCATTTTGTCTGTCATAGTTGAAGTGTAACCTATGATGAAAATTACAGGACTCATCTTTTTAAGTGGGAGAACTTGCACAATTGGTGGCTGACTAAATACTTTTTTGCCCCGCTGTATGCCTAACTTCAACGCTTAGCCTAATATCACCCACTTAACCGATTTCACTTCAATTCTACTTAGATATGATCTAATATCCAACTCCTTAACTATATTGATTATGTCCATACATCCCAGACACACTCGCCATGCGTGGGTCTGGCCTTCTGACCTTCCTTTGGGTAACTACACTGATCATGCCACACACACACACTCACCATGTGTGGGTCTGGCCTCCTGCCCTTCCTCAGCGTGACACAGGGGGCGATGGTGGAAGACTCTGGTATTATGGGAGATTTGGTTCTGGGGGGAACGATGCCAACGGGGTATGACAATCCTGGAGGGAAAACATAAATATTAAAGTTATGTAACACATCTGCGCTCATACAGCTTCTGAAAGGTGAAGCTAGTTCTGCTAATTTACATTTACATTTAAGTCATTTAGCAGACGCTCTTATCCAGAGCGACTTACAAATTGGTGAATTCACCTTCTGACATCCAGTGGAACAGCCACTTTACAATAGTGCATCTAATAGTTTAGTAATGCAGCTAACAGAGTAGCACCTCTATCCAGGGTCGTGTTCATTAGGGCACGCGGTAATTTAAAAAAAATCTAATTGGACAAGGTAAAATAGTCCCTCCCCTTTTCATTCCATTTGGGAGTGTTTTCTATTGTGTACCTTTGGTGTCAGAGGGGTCTCTGTCAGACTGTTCAGATCCGTCCTCTCCGTTGGTCTCATCCACCTCAGCTACAGTGGTGAGCTCTGGTTCACTCTTATACAGCCTGTAGTCTGGACCCTACAAGGGGACATGAGAGAGAGAGATCAGTTACTAGACAGAGATACATGACAGGTGAAAAATCAGTACACGCACTGACATCAGAAGAGATGGGTGAAGAAATGATTTATTCACAATAAAGACATGCTGACAAGCTCAAATCGAAATTATATATTTCCATGATCTGCTAAAGAAATGAACAATAAAGTGTTCATAATTCCCAAACGTCAAAATGAGAGGACAACAAACCAACCAACCAATAAACAAAATCAGTGTAGTTAACTGAAATAACCTCCAAAACGACAAACTAATTAACAAAATAAAACAAAGAAATGTGAATGATTCAAAGAAAGCTGATGAAGCTTATGAAAAAAATAAAAATAACCAAAAAAATACATCCACATTTATGACAAGTAAGGTTTGAGGGAAAACTCAAAAGAATCCCAAAATAATAATACGTCCACCAAAATAATATTTTAATAATGAAATGGAAAGAGGGGACATCTGGATGATTCACAAAGCAAGCGGATGAAGGAACATCATAAACGTATTGGTCCTTATGAGGAAAAATGGAAAATGATCAAAAAATAAGCACCAAAATGATACTGAAAAAAAACAAGAGCGGGATCAATGTGATTATGCGTGATGACAGCACCGCAGGGGTAATGACATAGGTCAGCGATCAACAGCTTACGCTGTGTGTTTCGTTCCTCTGGCTGGCTTTCCGGTCCCTATCCTCGGGACCCCGATGTGGTGGCTGTGGCGGTCGCCAGATGGTGGTCACCGGAGAGGACAGGGGGGGTATGGCAGGGAGGTTGGGCTGGTTCGGCTTGTAGGCCTGGGGTAAGGGTGGCCACGGGGGAGCTGAGAGATTCTCCACTTCTAACTCCTCCTCCTGGAGATGTTATTTAACCTTTATTCAAACAGGATGTACTCATTTTTGTGTGATCAATTTTGTTATTGTTATGACAGGTACACATCATACACATGAACAAAAACCTGTGACAGGACTAACTTTTTCACTCCCACGGGACTTCCACAACACATCGGTGTCAGAAGCTGACAGGCTGGGCTCAAACCGGTTTGAGATATCTTGTTCACAAGAGAGAGCTGCTCAGCAACATCACTTAAAATTATATAAATACACAAACAGTGTATTCAGTCCCCTTCCCCTTTTCCACATTTTGTTACGTTACAGCCTTATTCTAAAATATACATTTATGTCCTCTTTAATCTACACCTCTTCATGACAAAGTAAAAATGTTTTTGGGGAAATACTTTAACATAGGTTTTCAGACCCTTTGCTATGAAACTCAAAATTGAGCTCAGGTGCATCCTGTTTCCATTGATCATCCTTAAGATATTTCTACAACATGTTTGGAGTCCACCTGTGGTAAATTCAATTGATTGGACATGAGTTGGAAAGGCACACAACTGTCTAAATAAGGCTCCACAGTTGACAGAGCATGTCAGAGCAAAAACCAAGCCATGAGGCCAAAGGAATTGTCCGTAGAACTCCGAGACAGGATTGTGTCAAGGCACAGAACCTGAGAAGGGTACCAAAAATGTCTGCAGCATTGATGGTCCCCAAGAAAACAGTGGAAGAAGACGTTTGGAACCACAAAGACCCTTCCTAGAGCTGGCCGCCGGACAAACTGAGCAATAGGGGGAGAAGAACCATGGCCGGGAGATGGCCAAGAACCCAATGGTCACTCTGACAGAGTTCTAGAGTTCCTCTGTGGAGATGGGAGAACATCCAGAAGAACCACCATATCTGCAACACTGTCAATCAGGCCCTTATGGTAGAGTTGCTGGTTTGGATCTTTGGACTTTGGATCTCTTTATAAAGAGTCACAGTACATCACCCAGGGATAAGGTCACTGAGTTACACATCTAACACTGCACATGACAGCCCACTCAGAGGAATTCCAACCATCTATGGCATCAAGAGAGAAAGGATAGAGCCTCCTGAGTAAAGCCTCTCACAAACTAGATACTGTACATACAGGCAGTCTAGTGGACAAAACATTCAGAACACCTTCCTATTATTGAGTTGCACCCCTTTTGCTCTCAGAACAGCCTCAATTCGTCGGGGCATGGACTCCACAACAGGGTTCCCCAACTGGTGGCCCACGAGCAGAATTTTGCCCACCGGATGGTTTTCTTTTGTTGGTTCAATTTTCATTGTTGGACATAAACTGTAAAAACACCAGGAAATAAGCTCCAAGTTATTTTAATTTGGGAAATCTGTTCAAGTATTTCCATGTATAATAGAGAGACAGGTGATCATATACAAATGTAAGCAAGGTTAGAAAATATTATGTTTTCGTCAAATATTAAATCTGTTTGGGTTTTTGTGGTCATTTTGCAGTCTACAAATTATTTGTGATTATGTTCCGGCCCTCCGATTAGCAGCTTAACAAAATAATTGTCTCGTGGCTGAATCTAGTTGATGATCCCTGCTCTACAAAGTGTCGAAAGCATTCCACAGAGATGTTTACTTCATTGCGTCCCACAGTTGTGTCAAGTTGGCTGGATGTCATTTGGGTGGTGGACCATTCTTTATACACACGGGAGACTGTTGAGCGTGAAACCCAGCAGCGTTGCAGTTCTTGACATACTCAAACCGGTGTGCCTGGCACCTACTACCATACCCCGTTCAAAGGCTCTAAATAATTGTCTTGCCTATTCACCCTCTGAATGGCACAAATACACAAACCATGCCTCATCCAATTTGTTGGAATCGGCTAAACTTTGAACATTGAGATATTCAATGAATGATAGGAAATGAAAGAGACTGGGTGTTATGTTAGAAGTTAATGCTTCTCTGAAGAAAGACAGAGGGCTTTGGAATGTGTTTGATGGAGGAGAGGAGAGCGAGGGGTTGATATAGGGAAGACAGATAGACATTGTGTATTAGATGAAAGAGGGTTAAGGTCAGAAGGTGAGAACAGATTAATAAATATTTGGAATCCTGTTACCCTCTTTATTGGCTTCCTGTAGAGTCATAAAATCTAAGGATTGGAGAGAAAGAGGAGTGTCTTAAGTGGGATGTATAGAAATTGTGATGTCTGAAATGTTTTGTGGCCTGGTCACAGCTGTACAGAACCTTTGGGGATGATTAAACTTGATTAAAGTTTCTCTAGTGTCCGTGAGTCATTTACTTTGAAAAATAAGAACCTAACACATTAATCTACACTGATTGTAAGTGGATTTAATAAATGTACTTCAGGCTAGGGTCTATTTTTCTCCACAACCTGTCTGACTGACAAGCCCAAAGTAAACTGCCTGTTACTCAGGCCCAGAAACCAGGATATGTATATAATTGGTACCATTGGATAGAAAACACTTTGAAGTTCATAGAAATGTTAAAATAATGTATGAGACTATAACACAATAGATATGGTAGGAGAAAATCCAAATTGTTTTTTTTTGAGAGCCCATGCTCCTACATTGAAAAGCAATTCCAGCTCCCAGATTGCAATTCCTATGGCTTCTAGATGTCAACAGTCTTTTTTCCCAGGTTTCATGCTTTTCGCTGCTTTTGCTGTAAAGCCTATTGTAAATCGGACAATGCAGTTAGATTAACAATAATTTATGCTTTTAACTTCTCTAGGGTAGGGGGCAGCATTTGGAATTTTGGATGAAAAGTGTGCCCAAATTAAACTGCCTTCTCCTCAGGCCCAGAAGATAGGATATGCATATAATTCGTAGATTTGGATAGAAAACACTCTAAAGTTTCCCAAACTGTTAAAATAATGTATGTGAGTATAACAGAACTGATTTAGCAGGCAAAAACCTAGGAAAAACCATTCAGGAAGTAGGATTATTTGATTTTTTTTGTTTTCTATTCAATGCCATTACAGTATCCATTGACTTAGGACTCAAATTGTTTCAGGCTTGTATTCTAAAAAATGAGGGAATAAGAGCAGTCTGAATCAGTGGACCCTGCCGTGTCACAGAGCTTTTTCATGCGCGCGACCGAGTGCCTCTCTTGTTTACCTTTTATATTGACCACGTTATTGTCCGGTTGAAATATTATCGATTATTTCGGCTAAAAACATCGTTTGTCATGTTTCTATGAACTTTACGGATACAATTTGGATTTTTTGTCTGCCTGTTGAGACTGCGTTTGAGCCTGTGGATTACTGAAGAAAATGTGCGTACAAAACGGAGGTTTTCGGATATAAAGAGAGACTTGATCGAACAAAAGGAAACTTTATTGAATAAATGAATGTCTTATGAGTGCAACCATATGAAGATCATCAAAGGTAAGTGATTCATTTGATCTCTATTTCTGACTTGTGTAACTCTTCTACTTGGCTGGTTACTGTTTGTAATGATTTGTCTGCTGGGCTATGTTCTCAAATAATTGTTTCGCCGTAAAGCATTTTTGAAATCTGACACCGTGGTTGGATTCACAAGAAGTTCATCTTTAAACCTATGTAAAATAGTTGTATATTTTCTGAATTTTTATAATGAATATTTCTGTATTTGAATTTGGTGCTCTGCAATCTCACTGGATGTTGGCCAGGTGGGACGCTAGTGAGGTTAACTGATATAAGACACTTGTATGTACCTAGATGATTAATATCCATAATTTGTATTATTATTTATTTGAATTGAGCGCCCTCCTATTTCACCGGAAGTTGTCGACAAATGTGCAGCTGGCAGGACGCCTAGCCCTAAGAATTAGCAGGTAACATCAAAAGAGCAGGTGTTTTTCATGTTTTGTACACACAGTACGTGTGTTCCTCACTTCACTCTTCTGTTTGTTGGAGATGGGTGTGGAGCCATAGTATCCCTGTGTGTCTGAGCTCCTCTGGGCCTTGTTCTTGCTGAGGGCTTCCATCACGTCCTGGATCCTCCACAGCTCCTTCTGGATGTGGACATGCTGCTGGCTGGGGGGCCCCATCTGACAGAGAGAGAGAGATACATGTTCAGAGAGAGCCACTCTTTTTACACACACACAGGCTATAACATAACTATAACAGTTGAACAGAAAGATAAAGAGTTTGAAAAAAAAATAGGAGATGATAAAAGTTAATGAGAGAGGGAGTGAGTAAGGCTGACAATGCTTTTATACAAGTGAGACATTGTATTAGCCTTGTGGCTGAGGGATAAGAAAAGAGAGGAGCAGATAATGAGCCACTCCCTGCTGATGACATGCCTGTGTGTGTCTATGAAGGCCACTAAGGCTGTATTAATGAATCTGGGCTCTGACTGGGCTGAGCTCTGATTTACAGATGTATTTGTTATTACACCTCTATCAGATACAGGATGGGGGAGCAATTGAGAGGGAGTGAGAGATTGAGAGGAATGAATGGATGGATGCACGGCGGGACGCATCCGATCCTACCTCACTAAATAAGAAACTATTCATCACTCTCAATAGGTACCCCTCCGACACTCAAAGTCACACAGGGTGTGCCCCAGGGCTCTGTGCTGGGACCCCTACTCTTCATAATCTACATTCTCCCAAAGAGTAAGGCAGAGTAATGCAGGGGTTAATGGTGGTTGTTGTTGTGTACCTGAGGGCTTCCCAGTGCCTCTAGTTGCTCCAGCAGGTTGTTCTTGGCCAATGAAACGTCTCTCTCCATCTTCTCATATTTCCTCCATGACCACTCCAACTCCTGGGGAGAGGAAGAGAGGCAATGACATTGCTTCAAATCATACAGCATCTTCTCTCAGGCATGCAGTGTTCGTTCGTGTGTGTGTGTGTGTGTGTGTGTGTGTGCATGTAGTGTATACATATACTCACAGTGTTAACTCTGAATAGCTCTCTACAGGTACTAAGCAGGCCACTCTGTAGCACTTCATTCTGCTGGATGACACCATGTACAGTGGCTGGGTTTTCAAAGCTCATCTCTATCAGCAGGGCCATCTCCAGGGTATGCTGTGGAGGGGACCACCATTAGAGACAACAACACACAAAGCCTTTCCATCTCTACCAGAAGAAGGTTATCATTAGCATTATCGCTAACGGCTACGTAAAGGCATTCCTGCATTCCAATGCCGCTTCAGAAAGTTGCGGGAAAATACGAATCACTGATGCATTTTGTTCATGTCTTATGATTAACTTTGTAAGATTAATTTTCATTTTCTAATCAGTTCAATACATTTAGTTGATTTCCTACTAAGTCTAATACAGTTTTAAATATTGTTGAATTCCATTTCAATGTCTGGATTCTGTGATTCCATCCGCAGCGTGGATTTTACAGGGCCATAAAGCATCAGGACACATCTATTTTGGGTCCACTCCATGTGTTAGGCTTTGTTAAGTAAGTGGTGAGGAGACAGCACATCAGCAGGGTGTATTGTAGACAGATCCATTACCTTCTCTCTGTGTAGCTGCTGTAGCTTGTCCTCCTGCGTCCGGACAACCTTGTCCTGTTTCCACAACCTGCTCAGCTTGAACTGAGGAGAACAGAAACAATCAGATCAGATACTAAACACTGGTACAACTATGTGCTTACTCAACTGCAATGTCAGACTATCAGGGCACCAACTATGTCTGGTGGTCCAACTGCCATCATACTTTGAAAGGTCAGTCTGCAATTCTACAAACAATGGCAGCCCTGCTACTTGGTTTGCCAAGTGGAACCACGTATTTCTTTAAAGTCTAAGCCGTTATGAGGGAGGTTGTTGTAAGCTGACATATGCTTTTAAGAAGGTCATACCATGGATCATTTAGCTATTTGATTTGGAATTTTAGGACACCTCCTAAAGTATATACAGCTAATTATTTGATAAAATACTGTATAGGCCATTACCACTAAAGCCCAAAAATGAATAGAATAAACCATTCACAAATAACAACAACAAAAATAAGGAAAAGGGTTTGGAGGTATCTGTGCTATATCTAGAACATATAAGAAAGCTCTGGAAATATGTTTTTTTAACACAGTATTTAACATAGGCAGAAGCGAGGGATTGAGACACAGCCCATGCAAAACTGATATCTTTAGCTTAAATTGACTGATTTTGATGTTTTTTTGGATGGATTTGGAGGAGAACAGAAACAATCAGATCAGAAACTGTACACTCTATGAAAAAAGTAATGTGGAGACCTGCTCGTCGAACAAAATCATTGGCATTAATATGGAGTCGGTCCCCCCTTTGCTGCTGTAACAGCCTCCACTCTTCAGGGAAGGCTCTACTAGATTTTGGAACCTTGCTGCGGGGACTTGCTTCTATTCAGCCACAAGAGAATTAGTGCGGTCGGGCACTAATGTTGGGCGATTAGGTCTGGCTCGCAGTTGGCGTTCAAATTCATCCCAAAGGTGTACGATTGGGCTGAGGTCCGGGCTCTGTGCAGGCCAAATTCTTCCACACCGATCTCGACAAGCCATTTCTGTACGGACCTCACTTTGTGCACGGGGCATTGTCATGCTGAAACTGGAAAGGGCCATCCCCAAACTGTTGCCACATAGTTGTCACAAATGTCATTGTATGCTGTAGCGTTAAGATATCCCTTCACAAGGGGCCTAGTCCAAACCATGAAAAACAGGCCCAGGCCATTATTCCTCCACCAAACTTTACAGTTGGCACTATGCATTGGGGCAGGTAGCATTATCCTGGCAAGAGCCAAACCCAGATTTGTCAGTTGGACTGTCTGATGGTAAAGAGTGATTTATCACTCTAGATGATGCATTTCCACTGCGTTTCCACTGAGTCCAATGACAGCAAGCTCCACACCACTCCAGCTGACAATTGGCATTTCCCATGGTGATCTTTTAACTATTTTTTTTTTTACTTCTATTTAGCTAGGCAAGTCAGTTAAGAACAAATTATTTCCAATGTCGGCCTAGAAACAGTGGGTTAACTGCCTTATTCAGGGGCCAAACGACAGATTTTTACCTCGTCAGCTCTGGGATTCGATCTTGCAACCTTTCAGTTACTAGTCCAACACTCTAACCACTAGGCTACCTGCCACCCCATCTTATGCTTGTGTGCGCCAGCTCGGCCATGGAAACCCATTTCATGAAGCTCCCGACAAACAGTTATTGTGCTGAAGTTGCTTCCAGAGGCAGTTTGGAACTCGGTAGCGAGTGTTGCAACCGAGGACAGATGATTTTTACACACTTCAAAACTCGGCATTCCCCTACTGTGAGCTTATATTGCCTACCACTTCGCGGGAGAGCCGTTGTTGCTCCTAGACGATTCTACTTCAAATAACAGCAGGGCAGAAATTTGACGAACTGACTTGTTGGAAAGGTTGCATTCTATGACGGTGCCACGTTGAAAGTAACTGAGCACTTCAGTAAGGCCATTTTACTTTACTGCCAATGGAGATTGCATGTGTTAATGTGGGAGGCAGGGTAGCCTAGTGATTAGAGCGTTGGACTAGTAACCGAAAGGTTGCAAGTTCAAACCCCCGAGCTAATAAGGTACAAATCTGTCGTTCTGCCCCTGAACAGGCTGTTAACCCACTGTTCCTAGGCCGTCATTGAAAATAAGAATTTGTTCTTAACTGACTTGCCTAGTAAAATAAAGGTAAAAAAAATAATACACCTGTCAGCAATGGTTGTGACTGAAATAGCCAAATCCACTTATTTGAAGGGATGTCCACATACTTTTGTATATATTGTGTATATCTTTGCAGATATTTCCAGAGTCAACACAACACAGGGCAAAGGTCAGTACAGGCTGTACATTATATAGTTCAGTTTATAGAAGATCCATATTTGTATTGCTTACACCATACCTAAGACTTTCATATGCAAGACAGTCCACAGTATTTCCCATAGGAAAATCTGTCACAGTAGCCATACTTGAGTGTTTTGGACTTACATCAATGTCGACTTCCTCCGGCCTGCACATGCAGGAGTGTTCCCCGTATTCCTCTGGGCTCATCTGTAGAGAAGGACATGCTGTTACAGTAGAATCAGAACAACATGCAGCTTCATAAGGTCATATTTTGACCTGTTGTATTAACTAAGTGCATGTTATTGTCTTTCAATCTGTATCCTATGCCTGCCAGAAATAATTGCACCTCTGGGATTGGTAAAGTTGATTGAATTCAATTGTGCTAATGGTTTGTCATTTCTCATTGAACCAGATACATCTACATTTCCAAAACCACCAAAGACAGATAGCTACCAGGACATCAGGCAGTCTAGTCTAAGCAGCCTGTCTATTCTGAGACTTCTGGTGCATTCAACACCCAGAGGGATTTGTCTTCCTCCGCAGAATATAGTGGTTATAGAGGGCACTCCAACGAGAAGGCAGGTACAACTATGTGCTTACTCAACTGCATTGTCAGACTGTAAGGGCACCAACTATGTCTGGTGGTTGTTGTCCAACTGCCATCATTACTTTAAAAAGGTCAGTCTGCAATTCCAAAAACAATGGCAGCCCTGCTACTTGGTTTGCCAAGTGTAACCGCTTATTTCTTTAAAGTCTAAGCCGTTATGAGGGAGGGGGGGTTCTAAGCTGACATATGCAATTGTTTTAAGAAGGTCATACCATGGATCATTTAGCTATTTGATTTGGAATTTTAGGACACCTCCTAAAGTATCCAAAAAAAATATAGCAAATGATTTAATAAAATACTGAATTTGGCCATTACAACTAAAGCCCATAAAATGAATTGAATAAACCATTCACAAATGACAAAAAAAGACAGTAAAAAAATACAAATAAAGAAAAAGGTTTGGATGTGTCTGTGCTATATCTAGGACATATAAGAAAGATCTGGAAATATTTTAGTTTTTTTAACACAGTATTTAACATAGGCAAATGCGAGGGATTGAGACACATCCCATGCAAAACTGATATATTTAGCTTAAATTGACTGATGTTTTTTAAAATTATGTTACTTAGATTAGGGGCAGCAGGTAGCCTAGTGGTTAGAGCGTTGGGCCAGTACCGAAAGGTTGCTAGATTGAATCCCTGAGATGACAAGGTAAAAATCTGTCGTTCTGCCCCTGAACAAGGCAGTTAACCCACTGTTCATAGGCCGTAATTGTAAATAAGAATATCTTCTTAACTGACTTACCTAGTTAAATAAAGGTTAAATAAATAAAAAAAATGAAAAAAGATTGACACACTGGTGCGTCAATAGACTCTAGGGGATATTATAGGCATAAGTGATGTGTATAAATAGGACATTTCATTCAAAATAACAGGGTGTGCACCAAGGCTCTGTGCTGGGACCCCAACTCTTCATAAGCTACATAATCACACTCCTACTCACAGGCATATCCCAGATTGGGCCTTGACCACGGATAAAGTCTTCAGAGGAATCTGTTTGTCTAGTCTCTGTGGTCTTGGCTAGGGTTAGTGTTACAAAACAGAACAGTTGAAACGTGTCCCAAACTGACACACAGATTTATATAGATAGAGAGCCAAACAGACCTATAATATTAGCAATGCTAAGAAAAATAAAATGCCAGAGGGTTAAATAATGAACAAGTAAATTGGAAGAGTGAAACCGGGTGTGTAAGACAAAACAAATGTAAAATGAAAAGTGGATCGGCAATGGCTAGAAGGCCGGTGACGTCGACCACCGAACGCCGCCTGAACAAGGAGGAGGGACCGACTTCAGTGGAAGTCGTGACAGTCCAGACAAACAGTAATCTTTCTCCTTCTCTCTTACACACACACACAGTTCTGTCAGCACCACACCAAAGAAAGCATGTGGACCAAGTGGTATGTTGGTGACATTCCATACGGAGCATGCAGGCTCTCTGAATTCACAGGGAGAGGGGGGGGGGTCATTTCTCTGACAGTCAGGTGTGGATAGTGGATATGCAGCAACCGCTGTTTTTTATTTAACCATTATTTAACCAGGTAGGCTAGTTGAGAAGAAATTCTCATTTACAACAGCGACCTGGCCAAGATAAAGCATAGCAGTGTGAACAGATAACACAGAGTTACAATGGAGTAAACAATAAACAAGTCAATAACACAGTAGAAAAAAAAGTCTATATACATTGTGTGCAAAAGGCATGAGGTAGGCGAATAATTACAATTTAGCAGATTAATACTGGAGTGAGAAATGATCAGATGGTCATGTGCAGGAGGAGATACTAGTGTGCAAAAGAGCAGAAAAGTAAATAAATACAGTATGGGGGAGAGGTAGGTGAATTGGGTGGGCTATTTACCAATGGACTATGTACAGCTGCAGCGATCGGTAAGCTGCTCAGATAGTAGATGTTTGAAGTTGGTGAGGGAGATAAGTCTCCAACTTCAGCAATTTTTGTAATTCGTTCCAGTCACAGGCAGCAGAGAACTGGAAGGAAAGGCGGCCAAATGAGGTGTTGGCTTTAGGGATGATCAGTGAGATACACCTGCTGGAGCGTGTGCTACGGGTGGGTGTTGCCATCGTAACCAGTGAACTGAGAAGGCGGTGCTTTACCTAGCATGGACTTGTAGATGACCTGGAGCCAGTGGGTCTGGTGACAAATATGTAGCGAGGGCCAGCCGACTAGAGCATACAGGTCGCAGGTGCTTTAGTAACAAAACGGATGGCACTGTGATAAACTGCATCCAGTTTGCTGAGTAGAGTAGTAGAGTAAGGCAAGCTATTTTGTAGATGAAATCGCGGAGGTCGAGGATCGGTAGGATAGTCAGTTTAACTAGGGTAAGTTTGGCGGCGTGAGTGAAGGAGGCTTTGTTGCGAAACAGAAAGCCGATTCTAGATTTGATATTAGATTGGAGATGTTTGATATGAGTGTGGAAGGACAGGTTACAGTCTAGCCAGACACCTAGGTACTTATAGATGTTCACGTATTTTAGGTCGGAACCATCCAGGGTGGTGATGCTAGTCGGGTGTGCGGGTGCAGGCAGCGAACGGTTGAAAAGCATGCATTTGGTTGGTTTTACTAGCGTTTAAGAGAAGTTGGAGGCCACGGAAGGAGTGTTGTATGGCATTGAAGCTCGTTTGGAGGTTAGATAGCACAGTGTCCAAGGAAGGGCCAGAAGTATACAGAATGGTGTCGTCTGCGTAGAGGTCGATTAGGGAATCGCCCGCAGCAAGAGCAACATCATTGATATACAGTGGGGCAAAAAAGTATTTAGTCAGCCACCAATTGTGCAGGTTTTCCCACTTAAAAAGATGAGGCCTGTAATTTTCATCATAGGTACACTTCAACTATGACAGACAAAATGAGGGAAAAAAAAATTCCAGAAAATAACATTGTAGGATTTTTAATGAATTTATTTGCAAATTATGGTGGAAAATAAGTATTTGGTCACCTACAAACAAGCAAGATTTCTGGCTCTCACAGACCTGTAACTTCTTCTTTAAGAGGCTCCTCTGTCCTCCATTCGTTACCTGTATTAATGGCCCCTGTTTGAACTTGTTATCAGTATAAAAGGCCTGTCCACAACCCCAAACAGTCACACTCCACTATGGCCAAGGCCAAAGAGCTGTCAAACGACACCAGAAACGAAATTGTGGACCTACACCAGGCTGGGAAGACTGAATCTGCAATAGGTAAGCAGCTTGGTTTGGAGAAATCAACTGTGAGAGCAATTATTAGGAAATGGAAGACGTACAAGACCACTGATAATCTCCCTCGATCTGGTGCTAAAACAAACTTAGGGAGGAGGCTTCTGATGTTGACATGCATGAAACCAAGGCTTTTTCGATCACAGAAGTCAACAAATGAGGGTGCCTGGGGACATGCGGTGCCTGGGTTTACCTCCACATCACCAGTGGAACAGAGGAGTAGGATGAGGGTGCGGCTAAAGGCTATCAAAACTGGTCGCCTAGAGCGTTGGGGACAAAGAATAAAAGGAGCAGATTTCTGGGCGTGGTAGAATATATTCAGGGCATAATGCGCAGACAAGGGTATGGTGGGGTGCGGGTACAGCGGAGGAAAGCCCAGGCACTGGGTGATGATAAGAGAGGTTGTATCTCTGGACATGCTGGTTGTAATGGGTGAGGTCACCAAATATGTGGAAGGTGGGACAAAGGAGGTATCAGAGGTATGAAGAGTGGAACTAGGGGCTCCATTGTAAACTAAAACAATGATAACGAACCTGAACAACAGTATACAAGGCATATTGACATTTGAGAGAGACATACAGCGAGGCATAAAGTAATTGCAGATGCTGATTGGGAGAGCTAGCTAAAACAGGTGAGACAACAGCTAATCAGCTAACACAACAACAGCAGGTAAAATGGCGATGACTAGGCAGAGAGGGTCAGATTAACTACACACAGAGCCTGAGTTCGTGGCTGGGGCCGACAGATAAAATAAATAAATTAACAGAATGGAGTACCGTGATTAATGGACAGTCCAGCAGGCATCATCTATGTAGCCAAGTGATCATAGTGTCCAGGGGGCAGCAGTAGATGAATCAGGGACTACGCTAGCACGCGGGCGACACAGCGTTTAAAGTTAGTAGCCCGGGGCTAGTAGGAGCATCTTCTCCGACGGAGGCCGGTTGAAGGCACAGCGGATGGAGTACTGATATGCCGACAACATATGGGGACAGAGGAAGACAGCAGTAGTTTTACGCTTTCCGAGGAGTTCACAAAAGTGGCAGAGAAGTGGTGTGCAGTGTCATACAATCGGCACAAATAAAACAGCTTCTCAGGCAAATACACACCTGAATAGGAATTTAGAAAGCATGAATACATAGGCCACTTTACACTCTTGAGGGAGCAAGCAAGGGACATCTAAAATAGCAAATTGATGTCAGCCCTAGTAGTTCATGCTATCAAAACAGAACAACAATGACATGTGACTAGTTTAAGGAAACTAGGCGTATGTCGCACATCACTAGGAGCAGCAACGTAAACATTTATTTTTTATCAAAATGCTTTTTTTGGCAGAAATGTCTTCTGGAACATGTGAACTTTCATGTGCCTTAATAACAAACCTGTATTCCATCCATAAATACAATTGTTTAATTACGAGGTAAGTTGGTTTAGCCATGGAAAGAGCCAGGAACCTTCCCACTAGCCATGATTGGCTGAGATAATATATGGGCAGGACATCCCGGGAGGAGTTTAGATTGGTCTGCCATGTAGCACGCTTCTGTCTATAATGTGAGCTGTTCAGTATGTATTGACAGACCTTTCTTGTCACGTATACTCTCTCTCTGGCACTCGAGGGCACCAGGCTGCTCATTATGGCACACACCTGTCACCATCGTTACGTGCACCAGCGCGTCATCACTCACTCCCTTCCCCAGGCGTTGTTGTTTCTGTTTCATGTCTGTGCGTTGTTTGTGTTTCTTGTTCTGTCTTATGTTTTGTTTATTGATTAAATGATTCACTCCCTGAACATGCTTCCCAACTCCCAGCGCACACGTGACAGAATAACGCCTCAACTAAGGGAAGCATCAGGGAGTGTTTTTCTTTTTGTGGTGGAAGGCATGTCGGGTCCGGGTGTCAGTACCGGAGCTACCGGGGAGTCCTCAGCCGGCTCATCGGGCTCTCACTCTTCAGCCAGCACCTTGGACTCTCAAGCTTTAGTTGGTTCGACTCTCGCACATCAGCTGGCTCGTTGAGCTCATACGCCTCGGCCGGCTCATCAGGCTCTCACACCTCAGCCAGTTCATCTGGTTTCCGCGACTCAAGAGACGACCGGTCCTCTCCTGATCCTCGGGATTGTCCCCTTGGTCGGCGTCTTGCGGCTGGAGCCCCGCGCAAGGGGGGGGATACTGTCAGGTATACTCCCTCTCCGGCGCTCTAAGTCTCCAGATTCCCGCGCCTCAGCCAGTTCGACAGGTTCACGTGCCTCAGCAGAGTTGACCAAACCACTCCTGATCCCCGGGATCGTCCCTTTGGTCGGCATTCTGAGGCTGGAGCCGCACGTTGGGGAGGGGGGGGGGTTCTGTCACATATACTCCCTGCCGGTGCTCTAGGTCACCAGGCTGCTTGTTATGGCGCACACCTGTCACCATCGTTACGCACCTCAGTGCATATTCAGACTCACCTGGACTACCATCACCTTCCATATATATGTCATTCCATTTGGTTCCTTCCCCAGGCGTTATTGTTTCAGTTTCATGTCTGTGTGTTCATGTTTCTTGTTTTGTAATATGTTTCATTTATTGAGTAAATGATTCACACCTTGAACTTGCTTCCCAACTCCCAGCACACGTTACATTTCTACCGCTCCGTTTTTGAAAGATTTAACATTAGCCATCAAACTATAAAGGTTCTTACTTTTCTCAACATCATTGATGCCCTGTATTTAGCAGGCACTATAGACAGGTCAGTAGGAAAGAGTGATGGGCTACTTTCTGCACATGCCACGGTCAGTATAAACTGGAGTGACTTGACACAAAGCTGGCCAAAAAAGATGTAGCTATAAACAACAGAATTAAATGGTTCCAGTCTTCCGTGTCTGTGTTTGAGATTCTTCAAAATTCTTCAAATAGCCATGCTTGTCTTCATGACAGCTTTGCACACTCTCAACCAGCTTCATCTGGAATGATTTTTCAACTGTCGTGAAGGAATTCCCACATATGCTGAGCACTTGTATGCTGCTTTGCCTTCACTCTGCAGTCCAACTCAACCCAAACAATCTCAATTTGGTTTAGGTCAGGGGAATGTGGAGGCCAGGTCATCTGATGCAGCACACCATCACTCTCCTTGCTAAAATAGTCCTTACACAGCCTCTAGGTGCGTTGGGTCATTGTTCTGTTGAAAAAGCCCAAAACAGATGTGATGGCATATCGCTGCAGAATGCTGAGGGAGCCATGCTGGTTAAGTGTGCCTTGAATTCTAAATAAATCAGACAGTGTCACCAGAAAAGTTCCCCCACAAAATAAACGCCACCTCCATGCTTTACGGGTGGGAAATACACATGTGGAGATCTGTTCACCCACATCACATCTCACAAAGACACGGTGGTTGGAACCAAAAATCTCATATTTTGACTCCAGACCAAAGGATAAATGTCCACCGGTCTAATGTCCATTGCTCATGTTTCTTGGCTCAAGCAAGTATCTTCTTATTATTGGTGTCCTTATTAGTGGTTTCTTTGCTGCAATTCAACCATGAAGGCCTGAGTTACCTCTGAACAGTTGATGTTGAGATGTGTCTGTTACTTGAACCCTGAAGCATTTATTTGAGCTGCCATTTCTGAAGCTGGTAACTTCTCCTCTGCAGCAGAGGTAACTCTGAGTCTTCCCTTCCTGTGGCTGTCCTCATGAGAGCCAGTTTCATCCTAGCGCTCGATGGTTTCTGCAACAGTAATTGAAGAAACTTTCAAAGTTCTTGAAATGTTTCGTATTGACTGACCTTCACGTCTTAAAGTATTATTTGAGCTGTTCTTGTCATAGCCCTAGTTAGTATAACACCAAGTTATCTTCTGTATACCACCCCTAGCTTGTCACAAAACAACTGATCGGCTCTAACGCAAGAAGGAAAGAAATTCCACAAATTAACTTTTAAGAAGGCACACCTGTTAATTGAACTGCATTCCAGGTGACTACCTCATGCAGCTAGTTGAGAGAATGCCAAGAGTCTGCAAAGCTGTCATCAGGGCAAAGGGTGGCTATTTGAAGAATCTCAAATATAAAATATATTTTGATTTGTTTAGCACCTTTTTGGTTACTACATGATTCCATATGTGTTATTAAGGCTTAAGAGGGTGTGAATGGGTGTAGACAAAGAGGCGCTCTCCAAATAGCTGTACCAAAACATTCAAGGACCATTTTCTCAAAAGTCGGGTTACAAGTTGATCAACTTTCAAAGCAGAATTACTTCCCCATTGTTCCTCAACTGTAGTGTATGACATACAATTTTTTTAGCTCTGAGTATCTACTTTTATCCAATGTAAAAATAAAAAAATAAATCGAATTTTGCTACATAAGACCTAATCAAATAGTTAGTTTTAAGTGGGAATTCTCACTGCCCATGCTGAGACTGGTGGAAACAGAGTTGTGCGCTCGGCCCATAACACTGGCAAAACAACAATATAATATACTGTATGCAAACCATGCTCACATTGGTGGTATGACTTTCCAACAAATAGAGGAGACAGAGTAGAAGCTGTATGAATGAGAAGTGCTACATTCACAAACAATACAGGGAGGAGATATTGAGATGCCATGAAAGATTTTGCCACCAGAGGAGGATTGCAGGAGCAAGACAGACCAAATAAACAACTGTGGATGGATTGAAGAAATCAATGTTTTGCCGGCGTTGGCTGGCCAATACCTTATCTTAAGTTGTGGTGGTACTGTTGAGGTCTGGGGGCTGAGTTCTCTATCAATGTGTGAATCACCACGATTAAAGGCTACTTTTCCTTCATCTGTTCATTATGGAGGAAAGGAGGAGGAGCACTAAGGGAACAGTTTAGAAACAACACTGACTGTCAATTATGCAAGCTCCACCTTTTTAAATCATAATAGATCACACACACAAACACTCTCATCCAAAATGTCACACAACAAGGGAAAGCCCCAAAGAAATGTTACACACACAAGAGAGTATTCACCGCATACTTTCAAACTTTTCAAATATTGACCTACATCTCGAATGCAGTTTGGAAAAACAACTACTTTTAGACAGCATAGCCATCCACAAAGACACACAGACAGAGACAGAGCAAGTCTGAAACTCGGTAGGTAGATCCGTCTCAAAATAAGAACCACGTGTTAGAGTTACCCCACCTGGTTATCCAGATACATGAGGTTCCTCTGGAGGTGATGAGACAAAATGGCATTCTAGCGTCGGTCAGCAGTGCAGAGGATAGCAAAAGGAGAGGAAAAAGAAAAAGGGAGGGGGCAAGGATAGTTAGGCATAAGAAACAGACAAAAGGATGTACATGTCAGGATTTGGCCAGGGTTGTTCCGGGTTTTGGTCAGTAGATGTCCCCATTGTGCTTTTTGTCCCTATGTTTTTCCCTTGATCCCCATTATTATTTGCACCTGTGTCTCGTTTCCCCTGATTGTATTTAATCCCTTTGTTTCCCTCAGTTCTGTGCTCTGTGTTTGTATGTTAGCACCCTGCCCTAGTGTTCTGTGTGCTCTTGTCGATTCCGGGTGAAGTTCTTGTGGTATTCTGTTTTTTTGTTTTTGTTTATTTTTGGTGAGTTTCTTTTGAGGTCTTTTTGTGTTTTTCCTACCACCTTTTGGATTTGCCATTTTTTGTATTTTAGGATTTTTTCTTTATTAAATACACCGTCTTAAGTACTGCTGTGTCTGCCTCATCTTCTGGGTTCTGCTGTCTATTCGTGGCTCAGTTGGTTAAGTGACTGTTTCTCACTCCGGAGACCCAGGTTCGAAACCGGGTCCTGACAGTACAGAAAGATAGAATGACAGAAAAAGACAGACAGGGTAAACAAGTCAGATCTAAGAGATACATAGAAGGACAAACTGTTGGACATGAGAAGATGAATGTGAGTAAAGGGAGGATTGAAAACCCCACTATTTTTCTTACTGTCATAGGCATGTCATGTGTCACACAACACCACTGACTGCGTGAATGCCATGACGACTAGGTGAAGAAAATCAATGTCACACCATTGACAAAAGTGTCACCATTATTCATGTAGTGGTGTGACTATTAACCCCTTTATCACAAACAACCGTTTCCCATCGCAAGTTTGGGTGCCCTACATGACATAAATCCCTGTCTGACGACTTAAAAGACACTTAAAAAACAAAGTCCTGAATTCATTACTGTACCCAACCCCACTAAGCCTACTTAGTCGGTCCACTTTTCAAGATCACTAAGTTGGAGTTTCTAATTTCCGGGCAACATCTGCTGAGATTCTTTTTAGGGAGTAAGCTGTGCGTGTCTCTTCGGCGTACCTTACCTCAATTTGAAAATCTGGGAAACCAGGCTTTTGATAAAGTACGACTGGAGTTTACATATAAATGCCTGGACCATTTACATTTTAGAGAATTTCTTATAAAATGGGTTAAAATCATGTATAATAACCCTAGTTGTAAAATAGTAAATAGTGGCTACTTCTCAGAAAGTTTTAAACTGTCAAGAGTAGTAAAACAAGGTTGTACACTATCAGCATATCCATTTATTATGGCCATCGAAAGGTTAGCTATTCAAATCAGATCCAACATTAATATCAAGGGGTTAGAAATCCAGGGCTTAAAAACAAAAGGTGTCCTTGTACGCGGATGATTCATTCATGATCATTCTTTTAAATCCACAATTAGAATCACTCAGCCTCATAGAGGATCTAGATATTTTTTCTAACCTCTCTGGATTACAAGAAATTATGATGTGTACTATATTAGGTATTGGATAAGTAAAAAGTACAACTTTTACATTACTGTGTAGTTTACCAATAATATGGTCTGACGGTGATGTGGACATACTCAGTATACATATCCCAGAACAAATAAATGATCTGTTTCTAATACATTTTTATATAAAGTTAGCAAAAAAATAGGTAAGATCAAGCTACCATGAATAGGAAAATACCTGTCTATTTGTGGAAAAATCATCCAGATTAACTCTTTAGTCATATCCCAGTTTACCTACTGTATTTGATTATGGTATTGCCTACACCTAGCGAACAGTTATTTAAAATATATGAGAAAAAAATATTAAATCTTATTTGGAACGGCAAGCCGTAAGGAATATGAATTTGGAAGACAGAAATGATTAAATATTAAAGCATTACATCTCTCACTTAAGGCTTCAGTCAAAAAAAGGTATTCAGATTTCAACCTCTCACTTTCAGTTATTTGAAAAGGAAATAATCTCACAAATATTGCTATTTTTAAAACAAGCCATAGAAAGTTGGTTGCAAATCCAATTTAATCCACCTGGGAAAAAAAAACAGAACAAAAAATACAAATGTTATGGTTAAATTCAAATACTAATAGATATAAAAATAAAAAAAGGGGAAAGGTATAATCTTTCTAAATTATATCATAATAGGCTGGTGGAGTTATGTCACACATGCAGGAAACAAAAATATATGGAAATGTCTGCTCTACCCAAAACTACAAGCAACTAATTGCAGGATTACTGCAAAAATGGAAGAGGGAAGTGGAAAGGGGGAAACTTGTCTGTCGGCCCTGCGTTAAAGACCATAATTGGTTAAAGAAAATTGTGATAAATAAAAAAAGTACACCAGTTTAATTTAAGGACCAAAAAAATTACAGCGCTGAAATATAGATTGCAAAATAGTTGGGAAGAGCTTTTTGACGTACCGATTCCATGGCACATGGTTTATGAACTGATTCTCCAAACGACACTGGATTCAAAACTTCACATTTAAATTTAAATTATACAAAATTCTTGCAACCAATAGAATGATATATATTTGAAGTCGGAAGTTTACATACACTTAGGTTGGAGTCATTAAAACTCGTTTTTCAACCACTCCACAAATTTCTGTATGAGATTGAGGTCAGGGCTTTGATGGCCACTCCAATACCTTGACTTTGTTGTCCTTAAGCCATTTCACCACGACTTTTGAAGTATGCTTGGGGTCATTGTCCACTTGGAAGACCCATTTGCAACCTTTAACGTCCTGACTGAAGTTGAGATGTTGCTTCAATATATCCACAATTTTCCTGCCACATGATGCCATCTGTAGTTTTGGCAAGTCGGTCAGGACATCTACTTTGTGCATGACACAAGTAATTTTCCAAGAATTGTTTACAGACATATGATTTCACTTATAATTCACTGTTCCACAATTCCAGTGAGTCAGAAGTTTACATACACTAAGTTGACTGTGCCTTTAAACAGCTTGGAAAATTCCAGAAAATGATGTCACGGATTTAGAAGCTTTTGATAGGCTAATGGACATAATTTCAGTCAATTGGAGGTGTACCTGTGGATGCATTTCAAGGCCTACCTTCAAACTCAGTCCCTCTTTGCTTGACATCATGGGAAAAGCAAAAGAAATCAGCCAAGGCCTCAGAAAACAAATTGTAGACCTCCACAAGTATAGTTCATCCTTTGGAAGCAATTTCCAAATGACTGAAGGCACCACGTTCATCTGTACAAACAATAGTACGCAAGTATAAACACCATGGGACCACGTAGCCATCATACCGCTCAGGGAGGAGACGCATTCTGTCTCCTAGAGATGAACGTACTTTGGTGCGAAAAGTGCAAATCAATTCCAGAACAACAGCAAAGGACCTTGTGAAGATGTTGCAGGAAACAGGTACAAAAGTATCTATATCCACAGTAAAATGGGTCCTGTATCGACATGACCTGAAAGGCCGCTCAGCAAGGAAGAAGCCACTGCTCCAAAACAGACTACGGTTTGCAACTGCACATGGGGACAAAGATCATACCTTTTGGAGAAATGTCCTATGGTCTGATGAAACACATATAACTGATTGGCCATAATGACCATCGTTATGTTTGGAGGAAAAAGGGGAGATTTGCAAGCCGAAGAACACCATCCCAACCGTATAGCATGGGGGTAGCAGCATCATGTTGTGAGGGTGCATTTCACAAAGTTGTGGGGGTGCACTTCAAAGTAGATAGCATCATGTGGCAGGAAAATTATGTGGATATATTGAAGCAACATCTCAAGACATATGTCAGGAAGTTAAAGGTTGCAAATGGGTCTTCCAAATGGACAATGACCCCAAGCATACTTCAAAAGTCGTGGCGAAATGGCTTAAGGACAACAAAGTCAAGGTATTGGAGTGGCCATCACAAAGCCCTGACCTCAATCTCAGAACATTTCTGGGCAGAACTGAAAAAGTGTGTGAGCAAGGATATGCTATTTGCCTTCATCAAAACAATGTTTTGGTTGCATATTTCATCTTGGAACCTGCCTAGGCACACTGTAGCTGCAGAGTTTGCAAAAAGCCTCAAATAGATGAGACATCTATTATTCCAGAACTGCAGCTAGTGCTTGGAAAACACTATTTCCTTACTATTTCAACCAATCAATTTTAAATGTTTTATAAGAGTTATAAGTTGACGATATATCACAGAAGTCAGCCTGACTGTGTATCAAGGCCAAGGGCAGGGTACAGTAGGCCAGACAAGAGGGAGGGAAAGAAGGAGAGAGAGAGAGGGAAGTGAACTGACTGTTTTGACTTGCAGAGATTGGGCAGTGATGGTTTGGACAGGGATCCCAGCTGGCAATGGCCTACTGTCAGGCGGGTAGGCATACTGGAGAAAAGAGAGAGAGGCAGGGTTGTATTCAATCAGGGGGCCTGGGTTGTCTTCATTAGGCACCAAACGGATGAAAACAGACTGGACCATGGAGGAACTTCCTACAATTGTTCAATAAGAATTGTTGATACTCATGTCACGTTGCAAAAATAATAATAATAATACAGCCAGGTGTTAGAAGACCCAGGTCCATACTGGTCCTCTTACCTTATTGAGGTGTGATGTCCTGCTGTGTCTCCTGTCTATAGTGATATTCCCCTGGTATACAGGCAAGCCCACTTCTGACCCAGTGGATCTGTGGTTGTAGGAGGAGCGGAGGGGCGAGTAGCCTCCGTACATGGACAAGGAGCCGTGGGAAGGCGAGGGGGGGATAGATTGGTGACTGTCACCCTGGTGCTCAGACAAGTTGATCATGGTCTTGGGGCTGGGCAGGGTCCCATACGGCCCGGGCGTGGACGACGTTGGCCTGGGGCTAGGTGTGACATTATACTGCTTAGGGTAGATTTCATTTCAATTCCATCAATTCAGGAAGTCAATTGACATTCCAATTCAGACCGCTGCAATTTGACTGGTGCACTCATGGGTACACTCAATATGGCTGACGGTCCAGCATTACAGAACATTAACTTGAATGGGAATTCCAATTCTAGAAATTATATTTCTAAAGTCTTATGCCTACCTGGGAGTGTAGCCCATTCTCTGCTGCCACTCGTACAGCTGCCACATGGTGTCGTCGCTCATGGAGCACATCTTGTCTGCAGGCGAGATCCCCAGGCCCAGTCCCATGCCTAGGGTCTGGTCGTATATGGTAGGGGACATGCTGCAGATACTGTCCGGCCGCACCATGCTGTTCCTGGGTAAGGTACGGTAGCCAGGGTCCCCACAGTGGGGCCTGACTGGAGGTGCCCGGTGGCTGGGCATGTTCCTAGGCAGGGTCTGGTACGACATGATACTGAGAAGAGAGAAGAGAAAGGGGAGGATCAGAGATGTGATCAAGACAAATCTGACCACAACTCCATTTTGTTGCTCCCAGCCTATAGACAGAAACTAAAAAGGAAATGCCCGTGCTCGGGTCTGTCTTTTTAAATATTTTTTTTTAACCTTTATTTAAGTTAATGACTGCCTAGGAACAGTGGGTTAATTGCCTTGTTCAGGGGCAGAACGACACATTTTTACCTTGTCAACTCAGGGATTCAATCTTGCAACCTTTCAGTTACTATTCAAAACGCTCTAACCACTAGGCTACCTGCCGCCCCAACGCTGGTCCGACCAGTCGAAATCTACGCTTCAAGATTGCGTCGATCACGTGGACTGGGATATGTTCCAGATAGCCTCAGACTGTCACAGTCGTCCTCCTCTTCATCTGAAGAGGAGAGGCGAGAAGGACCGGAGGACCAAAATGCGGCGTGGTATGTGTTCATCATGAATTTTAATAAAGAAAACACTGAAACACTATACAAAAACAATAAACGAAATAACAACCGTGACGCTAATGAGAACTGTGCTGAATCAAGCAATCAACATAGACAATCACCCACAAACAAACAGTGCAACCCAGGCTACCTAAGTATGATTCTCAATCAGAGACAACTAATGACACCTGCCTCTGATTGATAACCATACTAGGCCGAAACATAGAAATCCCCAAATCATAGAAAATCAAACATAGACTGCCCACCCCAACTCACGCCCTGACCATACTAAATAATGAATACAAAGCAAAGGAAATAAAGGACAGAACGTGACACAGACAACAACATTGATGTATATGCTGACTCGTTCAGCGAGTTTATTAGCAAGTGCATCAGTGATGTTGTACCCACAGTGAGTATTAAAACCTTCCCTAACCAAAAACCGTAGATTGATGGCAGCATTTGCGCAAAACTGAAAGCCGAACCACTGCTTTTAATCATGGCAAAGCATCCGGAAACATGACCGAATACAAACAGTGTAGCTATTCCCTCAGCAAGGCAATCAAACAAGCTAAGCATCAGTACAGAGACAAAGTAGAGTCGCAATTCAACGGCTCAGACACGAGACGTATGTTGCAGGGTCTACAATCAATCACGGATTACAAAAAGAAAACCAGCCCCGTCGCGGACACCGATGTTTTGCTGCCAGACAAATTAAACAACTTCTTTGCTTGCATTGAGGACAATACAATGCCACTGACACAGCCCGCACCAAAACCTGTGGGCTCTCCTTCACAGTGGCCAACGTGAGTAAAACATTTAAATGTGTTAACCCTGCAAGCCTGCCGGCTCAGACGGCATCCCTAGCCGCGTCCTCAGAGCATGTGCAGACCAGCTGGCTGGTGTGTTTACAGACATATTCAATCAGAATATCCCAGATTGCTGTACCCATATACTTCAAGAGAGTAATAAAGGTTTGGTATCCTGTTACCCTTTGTTTTGACAACATATAACACCAGTATATAGAGAATATTGATTTGGGCTGTAGGTCAATTTCAGTGATATACAGTGCATTCAGAGTATTTAAACAGTTTGTTATGTTACAGCCTTATTCTTAAAAAAATATATATATATCCCCATCAATCTACACACAATACCCCCTAATGACAAAGAGAAAAAAGGTTTCTAGATATTTTTGCAAATGTATATAAAATTAAAATTCGGACTCTTTGCTATGAGACTCGAAATTGAGCTTGGGTGCATCCTGTTTCCACTGATCATCCTTGAGATGTTTCTACAACTTGATTGGAGTCCATATGTGGTAAATTCAATTGATTGGACATGATTAGGAAAGGCACACACCTGTTTACATAAGGTTCCACAGTTGACAATGCATGTCAGAGCCAAAACCAATCAATGCATGTCAGAGCCAAAACCAATCATGAGGTCAAAGGAATTGTCCGAGACAGGATTGTGTCGAAGCACTGACCTGGGGAAGTGTACCAAAACATTTCTGCAGCTTTGAAGGTCCCAGTGTCCTCCATCATTCTTAAATGGAACTGAACTCCTTGGACTGAGCCAAGACAACGCAGGAGTGGCTTCGGGACTAGTCTCTGAACATCCTTGAGTGGCCCAGCCAGAGCCCAGACTTGAACCCGATCTAACATCTCTGGAGAGACCTGAAAATAGCTGTGCATCAGTGCTCCCCATCCAACCTGACAGAGCTTGAGAGGATCTGCAGAGAATAATTGGAGAATCTCGCCAAATACAGATGTGCCAAGCTTGTAGCGTCATACCCAAGAAGACTCAAGGCTCTAATCGCTGCCAAAGGTGCTTCAAGAAAGTACTGAATAAAGGGTCGGAATGTTCATGTGATTTCAGTTTTTTATTTTTAATACATTTGCAAAAACTTCTAAAAATCTGTTTTTGCTTTGTCATTATGTGGTATTGTACATAGATTAAATGAGGGAAAATACATTTTAGAAGAAGGCTGTAAAGTAACAAAATGTGGAAAAATTAATTGGGTCTGAATACTTTCCGAATGCACTGTATGCAGAGGATGAAGAAAACACATCCCTGGAGGACAAATACACTCAAGGAAGAGTTAAAGACTTCCTCTTCTTAGCAAACTCTGTATCTATGAAACTTTATATACATGCTAACAGCAAGCAGCTTTAATTGTAAAACTTCTCACCACTATCCTGCGAGTGCATACACACACTGTTAACGACACATTTTCCGAGCTGAAATCCAGATTACATTTTTTGTCCAACCTTGTGGTGAGTTCATCTGTGCTATGAACCCTTAGCCACTGTTATTTTCAATAATTTGTCAGCTGCCATAACCCATGTGCGTGTGTGTGTAACAGATATGATAAACACACCATGGTGTTTGAGGAGTGTGAAATGTGTGAACAAACGTACGCACACACCGACATGCTTCAAAGGAAAGAGAAGAAACACCCTTAAGCCAAATATGATTATTCTACCAACCAAAGATATTTGCACAGGTTAGAGACAGTGCAGATAGAGACTGAGAGATAGCCAGAAACAGAAAGAAAAGATAGCCAGAGCAGCCTATTACCCTCACCTACAGATGCTGGATAACGCAACTAGAGACTGGAGTCTGCTACTGAACTCAGGGGAAATTAAGCATCATGTGTAACTGCTGCGGTGGAGCAGGTTGGGGTGAGGCATGGAGACCATTTATGCCCAGTAATGGTAAACAGAGCACGCATCCACACACAAACACACAATGCTGAAGAAGTAGGAGTTCAGATGGAGCAAACATTTAAGTGGCTGCTGTCTGGATGGAGATATCAGGCCATAGCCCAAATTAAGATGAGGAGATGCTCTGAAGGATCTGGCTGGATGGGTCAAGCTGAGAATTCCTCCCCCAATTAAGCGGGCAAGCCCTGGGTTGTGTTCAGTAAAGCACAGTAGCAAAACATTTTGACTCTTAAAATGAAAAAAAAGTTGTTCTTATTAGAGTCCAGATAATTTCTTCCTGCTTCAGTCCATTTTATTCCGTTTGGTGCCTAATGAACACCAACTTGCCCAGATGAGCAGTCGGTTAGTCAGTCCATCTCTCGTCCTCTGCCCAATGTACTGTCATTGTTTACCTCTGCATCTCTGTGGTTTCCTGCATTACCATGAATGATTTATGAGTTCCTATCTGTTCTGTTTGGCTCGAGGTACAGATTTACCACAATACTGAAATCCAAACACCCAGCAATGATCTCATATTGCAGAATGACTATTCGCACTTTAGACTGTAGCGTTTGAAAATGCTGCTGCCTGCTTGGTTTCGGGGAGATAGTCATAGTCATAGTTCATGCCAAATATGTGTGGCTTAAAATAATGGATGTAATAATTGTCATTCTTGTTTTAAAAAAAGAGGTGCTTTAAACTGCAGTGTTTTGTAAACATAGTCCAGAATGAACAATACACAATTAACTGTCCTACAATAACCTCTACTGCACTGAAGACAGGAGCAGACTCTCATACATTTGGCATCAAGGGTAGGCCTACAGTATGTCTTCTGGTCTGGTCAGTGTGACTGGAATCAAAAAGTAGGAAACTACAGAGGGCTTTACATTTCTAAAAGGGTTTGTTGGTCTGAAAATGTATCAGAGAGGTCAGTGAACAATGTGTAAAAAATAAAGAAAAAAAAGTCATGCACACTACTTGTAGTGATCACAAATATGTAAAATATGTAAAATATGTAATAAAAATAATAAAAACTGCACCAGAAGTGAAGGAACTGAGGCAGTTAATGCAGTCATTTACTGTATTGGCTTCTGCATTGACTTTCTATTACGGAATTATTTGTTCAGTCCAGGAATACATAAAAATGTCAAGTTCTCTGTGATAACTTTTTGGGACACCAAGAAAATACCCACCCACCCACCTTCTAGTGTCGTCGTCCTGGTTGCGTACTCTCTGTGTGCGGACCCACTGTTCCAGCTGCTGCATGGAACTGGTCCTGGTCAGGGCCCTGGGCTCAGGCTCTTGCTGGGGGTACTGGGGGGTAGGAGTGGTAGGGGTCATGCTGCCCAAGATGGAGGGGCTCTGGTGGGGCTCGTGGTGGGCCATCATCTCCCCTGGGCTCTGGTCCCCGGACCCATTCACCTAGAGTTTGAAGTTCAAACTTATTCTCACATTGTAGAAATACCACAAGCTCTCCTTGAAATGGATGACATTTACAATAAAAGACTACAGCTGCAATTTACAATGAACAATGTTTCAACTAATAAAAATTACATAAAATAGAGTATACCAATAAAGGAAACAACAGCAATAAAATGTATATCATTAAGGGGGCCTTCACACCAAATTGTTTTGGAGCGGTTTAACCATACACTGGTGCATTTACTCCCTTAGTTCAGTTAGTTTGGACTGGTGTGAACACACTATCCACACTCAGAAGAGCACCAAAAGTCACACTGTGGTTCACTCAAAAAGAGTGGTCTCGGTCATTCTCCATTTATACCATGGTAAGGTTCGTTGCAGGTGTGAACACAGTCCGTTCCTGTGGCGGTCATCATAGCGCTTGATGTTTTTTGCGACTGCTCTTGAAGAAACGTTCAAAGTTCTTGAAATGTTTCGGATTGACAGGTTACTACATGATTCCATATGTGTTATTCATAGTTTTGCTGTCTTCACTGTTATTCTACAATGTAGAAAATAGTACAATTAAAGAAAACCCTGGAATGAGTAGGTGTGTCCAAACTTTTGACTGGTACTGTATAGTGTATGTGTTGAAGATGCCATCAGGGACAGTCTGGATCATCAGGGACAGTCTTGATAAGTAAGTGTTCATTTAACAGTGTTGTTAGGTAGGCATGGCTGACTTCAAGCTAGTGCTCTGTTCTTATCAGTGGTGTAAAGTACTTAAGTAAAAAATACTTTAAAGTAATATTTAAGTAGTTTTTTGGGGTATCTGTACATTACTATTTATATTTTTGACAACTTTTACTTTCACTACAGTCTTAAAGAAAATAATGTACTTTTAACTCCTTACATTTTCCCTGACACCCAAAAGTACTCATTACATTTTGAATGCTTAGTAGGACAGAAAATGGTCCAATTCATCCCCTTAACAGAACCTCCCTGGTCATCCTTACTGCCTCTGATCTGGTGGACTCAAATACAAATGCATCGTTTCTAAATTATGTTTGACTGTTGGAGTGCGCCCGTGGCAATCCGTAAACTAAATAAAATAAAAATTGTGCAGTCTGGTTTGCTTAATATAAGGAATTTTAAATTATTCACACTTTTACTTTTAATACTTAAGCATATTTTAAACCAAATATTTTAGACTTTAACTCAATACTAATGTACTGTGTGAGTCACTTTTACTTGAGTAATTTTCTATTAAGGTATCTTTACTTTTACTCAAGTACTTTTTCCACCACTGGTTCTTATGTCCATTTGTATGTCTTGTGTTCACCTGTGGGGATCTGTAGAGCCCGTCTGGTGTGTCTGCCTGTTGTGGGGATCCATCTCTGATGTTAGCAGCAACAGCTGCTGCCTGGTCCGGCTGAGGTTTGATGCTGTTGATCTTAGTAAGTGGACGGTCTCTCTCTGCTCCTTCTTTCTGGAAACCGTAGCGCTCCGCGTCACACTGCTTCCTGTTCCCCTTCTCCTCGGTGGAGGATACCGTGGTTATGGCAGCAACGGTGTAAAGCTCCTGTTCCTGCTCAGCCTCAGCTTGGTTCCGCTTGTTGTTCTGGATCACTGGTCGGGTTAGGACTGGTCGGTGGTTCTGGGTAATGTGGTTACTGAAGTCCTGAGGACGGCACTGTTCTACTTTTATTAACCTGCTGGAGAGATGGAAAGAGGGAGAGAGGATGGATCGGAGGATGATGGGAGGATGAGGAAAGGGGAGGAGGGAGGTGAGGAGAGAGGGGTATGGAGAGAGGGAGGAATGGGGGTAATTAAAGGAGAGCAAAGTCAACGATCCAAGATACAAGATATAATCAAGATACCGTTGCACAGGAGAGAGTGAGAGAGAGAAGGGAGCAACACCCCACATAGAGACCAATAACTAAATCAGCCAAGCAAACCTTATACACGTCAGAATATATCAAGAATAGAACCTTCCTCTCTGACACTCATAACAACCTTCCTCTCTGACACTCAGCCAAACCTTATAATATGTGGGCAGCAGCTCTGAGACAGACTTGGGTTCAAATAATATTTTAAATGTTTTCAAATACTGGTACTTTATCTGGAATTGATTGAGCTTGCCTGGCACAATGGAACCAATAGAATAGTCACAGAAGTGCAAATTCCACCCAAATGGCATTACAGACAGACTAAAGCAAAAACTCAAAGGATTTGAAATATTTCAAATAGTATTTGAACCCGGATCCATCTCTGACACTCAGCCATGCTTTATGCTGATATTGCTGCTGTTCTGAGACAAAGGTAAAGTGATTCTATGAGGGGCTAAGCTACAATAGATCCTGCAGCTGCCAGCCCAGTGCTGAGAGAGGAAACCAGAGAAGACCAATAAACTATTGGCTCTGACTCCAGTCCAGACTGACAGGTCCGGAAGATGCTGCCGCTCATCAGACCTACTGGCAACCCCTCCCTGACCTCTCTGGGGTCAAGCACTCATGCAGTTCCATATGAGTTCCACACACACACATGCAGGCGCGCACACATATCTGTTAAACAGGTTGGTGCCTTGGCTCTCTCAAGGTAATGGATACCATTGGTCCTTTGCCTTGTATGAGCTGAAGGTCACATCAACAAAGGCAATCCACCGGAAGACACAGTGTGGAAATCTCAGTGTTAAGAGAGAGTGAAAAGTGAGAAGAGAGTGAAAAGTGAGAAGAGGGTGAGCGAGATAGAGAGTGGAATAGAGGCACAGAGAAAAAAAGATAGAAAGAAAAGTAAGAGAGACCAATTTGTTTGACAGCCGTCCCAGTTTCCAAACTCAGACTGTTGGTGTTTAATGGCAGTAGCCAGCAACATAATGTGTTTCCCTGCCCTCTGCTTGTCTGTGTCTCTTTCAGGACTATGGAAGTCACATGAAAACCTATGAAAACCTTGTCTGTATGACCTCATCAGGCATGTTTCAGCTGCATTGCACACCACTGACTGGCTGATCAGGAGTATATTTAGCTGGAAGAAAGCCTGCGAGGTAGTTTTATTTTTGTATTTAAGGTTGTTAACTTCTGGGTGTTTTTATGAATGTATGAAAGGTTTTATGCTCAAACAACTAGAGTAGAGGTAAAATGGGTACAAATACAGTAAAGGTTATTATGAGTTCCAAGATAAAGCAACATATTGGGATGTTTTGGTTGAATTACAAGAGGTAAATTTTAAGACTGTACCACCAGGTTTTAAGAGTAAGAGAAGGTATGGAAAAGGGCAAAAGCAGTAGAGGAGATGGGATGAGACGAATAAATAGACTAAAGTGTCATTTGCGCCAGTCCCTACAGGGAGAAGGTTAGAGCCCTGGCAGAGTGGTGCCCGGAAAATAGCCTCTCCCTCAACGTCAACAAGACGAAGGAGCTGATCGTGAACTTCAGGAGACAGCAGAGGAAGCACGTCCCCATCCACATTGACAGGGCCACAGTGAACAGGGTGAAAAGCTTCAAGTTCCTAGGTGTGCACATCACTGACAACCAAAAATAGTCCATCCACACAGACAGTGTGGTGAAGAAAGCAAAACAGAGCCTCTTCAAACCTCAGGAGGCTGAAGAAATTTACTTTGGCCCGTAAGACCCTCACAAACTTCTACAGATGAACCATTAAGAGCATCCTTTTCGGCTGTATCACCGCTTAGTACGGCAACTGCACCATCCACAATCGCAGTGCTCTCCAGAGCCCAACTCATTAACTGGGGCACACTGCCTACCCTCCAGGACATTGACAGCACCAGGTGTCACAGGAAGGACCTCAGCCACCCGAGCCATGGCCTGCTCACCCCAGTACCTAGAAGGTGGAGACAGTACAGCTGCATCAAAGCTGGTTCCGAGAGACTGAAAAACAGCTTCTATATCCAGACCATCAGACTGTAAAATAGTCACCACTAGCTAGCCTCCGCCCAGTATCCTGCCCTGAACTTTACTCACTGTTACTAGCCGACATCCATCTGGTACTCAAGCCTGCACTTTATAGTCTGCTGCCCTTGTGTAAACTGAAGAAAAATATAAATGCAACATGCAGCAATGTTGAAGTATTGTTGGTGCAGGAGAGGATGCAGACGTTTTGTGTTTTTTTTTGTTTATCTGCGTTGTAAAAACCTATTTTTTTAAATTATTTTGTACATAACGTTGCCCCTACTGTCTCTTATGACCAAAAATAACTTATAGACATCATGACTGCGATTACTCACCACGGACAAGCAGAATCCTTTTTTTCCTTACACAAATCTGACGAGCCCGACACAAAAGTTCTACAGCTTCCTTGGAAACAGGCCCCGATCCCTGTGATCTGCATGAAGAGGCGGCGGAAATAGGGGGACCGAAGAGTGGCTGCCTTCTAAGAATTCGTAGGGCGATAGAATAAACCCCCACTTCCCTCCATTCTGATAGCAAACGTGCAATCTTTGTAGAATAAAATCGACGAGTTTCACGGAAGATTAAACTACCAACGGGACATTAAAACTAAAATCCTATGCTTCAGAGTCGTGGCTGAACAACGACATTATCAACATACAGCTGGCTAGTTATACGATGTACTGGCAGGATAGAACAGTGGCGTCTGGCAAGACGAGGGGCAGTGGTCTATGTATTTTTGTAAATAACAGCTGGTGCACGATATCTAAGGAAGTCTTGAGCTATTGCTCGCCTGAGGTAGAATATCTCATGATAAGCTGTAGACCACACTACCTACCGAGAGTGTTTTCATCTGTATTCTTCATAGCTGTTTACATACCACCACAGTCAGAGGCTGGCACTAAGAAAGCATTGAATGAGTTGTATTCCGCCATAAGCAATCAGGAAAACGCTCACCCAGAGATGGCACTTCTCGTAGCCAGGGACGTTAATGCAGGGAAACTTAAATCTGTTTTACCAAATTTCTATCAGCATGTTAAATGCCAACCAGAGGAAAAATAAGTGGTCAGATGAAACAGATGCTAAGCTACAGGACTGTTTTGCTAGCACAGACTGGAATATGTTCTGGGATTCCTCCGATGGCATTGAGTAGTACACCACATCAGTCATTGGCTTTGTCAATAAGTGCATCGATGACATTTACAGGCAGCATCTACACTGAGATAAAGACTAGATCTGCCGCTTTGGGACTCTGGAGCCATGAAGTTCTTTGAAAGGCTGGTCATGGCTCACATCAACACCATCATCCCAGAAACTCTAGACCCACTCTAATTTGCATACCGCCCCAAAAGATCCACAGATGATGCACTCTCTATTGCACTACACACTGCCCTTTCCCACTTGGACAAAAGGAACACCTATGTGAGAATGCTATTCACTGGCTATAACTCATGCTTTCAACACCATATTGCCCCCATAGCTCATCAATAAGCTAAGGACCCTGGGACTAAACACCTCCCTCTGCAACTGGATCCTGGACTTCCTGACCGGCCAACCCCAGGTAGTAAGGGTATAGGGGCCCATCCAGGGTGTGTACTCAGTTCCCTCCTGTACTCCCTGTTCACTCATGACTGCATGGTCAGGCATGACTCCAACACCACCATTAAATTTGCTGATGACAAATTTTCTGATCAGGTAGGCCTGATCACAGACAACGATGAGACAGCCTATAGGGAGAAGGTCAGAGACCTGGCTGTGTGCTGCCAGGACAACAACCTCTCCCTCAACGTGATCAAGACAAACGAGATTGTGGATTACAGGAAAAAGAGGACCGAGCACACCCCCATTCTCATCAACGGTGCTGCAGTGGAGCAGGTTGAGAGCTTCAAGTTCCTTGGTGTTCACATCACCAACAAACTAACATGGTCCAAGCACACCGAGACAGTTGTGAAGAGGGCACGACAAAACCTATTCCCCCTCAGGAGACTGAAAAGATTTAGCATGAGTCCTCAGATACTCAAAAGGTTCGACAGCTGCACCATCTAGAGCATCCTTACTGGTTGCATCACTACCTGGTATGGCAACTGCTCGGCATCTGACCGCAAGGCAATACCGAGGGTAGTGCGAACAGCCCAGTACATTACTGGGGCCAAGCTTCTTGCCATCCAGGACCTCTATACCAGGCGGTGTCAGAGGAAGGCCCCTAAAAATGGACTTCAAAGACTTCAGCCATCCTTGTCATAGACTGTTCTCTCTGCTACTGCAGAGGTCCAAGAGGCTTCTAAATAGCTTCTACCCACAAGCCATGAGACTCCTGACCATCTAGTCAAATGGATACCCAGACTATTTGCATTGCCCCCCCCTCTTTACACCACTGCTACTCTCAGTTGTCATCTATGCATAGTCACTTTAATAACTGTACCTAAATGTACATACTACCTCAACTAACCGGTGCCCCCGCACATTTGACCCTGTATCGGTACCCTCCTGAAAATGGCCTCAAAATAGTTATTCTGCTCTTTAATTACTTGTTACTTTTATCTTTTATTCTATTCCATGTTTTCTGAAACTGTATTGTAGGTTAGGGGCTCGTAAGTAAGCATAAGGTTGTATTTGGCATGTTACTAATTGTCACGCCCTGACCTTAGAGATACTTTAAGTTCTCTATTTGGTAGGTCAGGGTGTGACTAGGGTGGGAAATCTATGTTTATATTTCTTTGTTGGCCGAGAATGGTTCCCAATCAGAGGCAGCTGTCTATCGTTGTCTCTGACTGGGGATCATACTTAGGCAGCCCTTTTCCCTCCTTCAGTTGTGGGATCTTGTCTTTGGGTTCTAATCTACGGATTTCACATGCGCGGGTATACTGATATGTATCTGATGGTCTGAGAAAATACCAAAACACCATCAGAAAACACCATTTGCCTCATGCAGCGCGACACATCTCCTTTGCATAGACTTCTTCAGGCTGTTGATTGTCACCTGAGGAACATTGTCCCTCTTCAATGGCTGTGCAAAGTTGCTGGATATTGGCAGGCATTGTAACACGCTGTCGTATACATCAATCCAGAGCAACCCAAACATACTCAATGGGTGACATGTCTGGTGAGTATTCAGACCATGGAAGAACAGGGACCTTTTCAGCTTTCAGGAATTGTGTACATATACTTGCGATGGCTGTGCATTATCATGCTGAAACATGAGATGGCAGCGGATGAACGGCACTACAATGGGCCTCAGGATATCGGCACGGTATCTGTTCATTCAAATTGCCATCGATAAATTCAAATTGTGTTCATTGTCCATAGCTTATGCCTGCCCATACCATAACCCAACTGCCACCATGGGGCATTCTGTTCACAACGTTGACATCAGCAAACTGCTTGCCACACGATGCCATACACGCTATCTGCCCTCTGCCTGGTAGAGTTGAAACCAGGATTCATCCGTAAAGAGCACACTTCTCCAGTGCACCAGTGGCCATTGAAGGTAAGCCTTTGCCCAATGAAGTCGGCTGCAACGCCGAACTGTAGTCAGATCAAGACCATGGTGAGAACGACGAGCAATGCTTTACCGAGACGTTTGAGTATTTGTGTAGAAATTCTACAATTGTGCAAAGCCACAGTTTGATCCGTTGTCTGAGTGGCAGGTCTCAGATGATCTCACAGGTGAAGAAGTCGGATGTGGAGGTCCTGGGCTGGCTTGGTTACACGTGGTCTGCGGTTGTGAGTGTCAGAAGGTGAGTGTAGTTGGTGCATGAAGTCAGGCACAGGAGAGCAAAAACTGAGTGAGCAATGTACTTTACTCATAAACCAAGGCTCAATGTACTTTACTCATAAATCAAGGCACAAGGTAACAAATACACTTGACCAAATACAAACTGTAAATATTACGCACGGGTGAAAACAGCACCCGTCAAAAAAACAGCCATCATGAACCGACATGAACATAAAAACAATCATGCAAAAAAACCAGGGGGGAAACAGAGGGTTAAATACATGAACATGTAATTGGGGGAATGAAAACCATGTGTGTAGAAAACAAAGATTAAAGGTGGATCAGCGATGGCTCTAAGACAGGTGACGTCGACCGCCGAACGCCGCCCGAACAAGGAGAGGGACCGACTTCGGCGGCGGAAGTCGTGACATTGAGGCCGTTTGGACGTACTGACAAATTCTCTAAAACGATATTGGAGGCAGCTTATGGTAGAGAAATTAACATTAAATTCACTGGCAACAGCTCTGATGGACATTCCTGCAATTTCACGCTTTCTCAAAACTTGAGGCATCTGCTGCAATGTGTTGTGTGACAAAACTGCTGTACACACATTTTTTTATGTATATACTGTCCTTAATATCTATACCCACCATCATACAGTATACATACAGTACCAGTCAAAAGGTAAGAAGACAAAGTGACTTGCTTGGACCAAGGTCCTTTGGTCTGATTAGTCCAAATTTGAAATTTTTGGTTCCAATCGCATGTCTTTGTGAGACACAGAGTAGGTGAACGGATTATCTCTGCATGTGTGATTCCCACCATGAAGCATGAAAGAGGAGGTGTGATGGTGTGTGGGTGCTTTCCTGGTGACACGGTCAGTGATTTATTTAGAATTCAAGGCACACTTAACCAGCATGGCTACCACAGCAGTCTGCAGCGATACGCCATCCAATACAGTTTGTGCTTAGTGGGACTATCATTTGTTTTTCAACAGGCCAATGACCCAAAACACCTTCAGGCTGTTTAAGGGCTATTTGGCCAAGATAGAGAGTGATGGAGTGCTGCATAAGATGACCTGCCCTCCACAATCACCCGACCTCAACCCAATTGAGATGGTTTGGGATGAGTTCTACAGCAGAGTGAAGGAAAAGCAGCCAACAAGTGCTCAGCATATGTAGAAACTCCTTCAAGACTGTTGGAAAAGCATTCCTCATGAAGCTGGATGAGAGAATGTCAAGAGTGTGCAAAGCCGTTATCAAGGCAAAGGGAGGCTACTTTGAAGAATCTAACATGTAAAATATATTTTCATTTGTTTAACACTTTTTTGGTTACTAAATGATTCCATATGTGTTATTACATAGTTTTGATGTCTTCACCATTATTCTACAATGTAGAAAATAGTAAAGAATATAGAAAAATCATTGAATGACTAGGTGTTTCCAAACTTTTGACTGGTACAGTATATATTTACAGTGCATTTGGCAAGTATTCTGACCCATTTAAAAACAAAATCTCATCAATCTACACACAATACCTAATAATGACAATGCAAAATCAGGTTTAACATTTTTAAATATAACTTTTACATAAGTTTTCAGACCTTTTACTCAGTACTTTGTTGAGGCAACATTGGCAGAGATTACAGCCTTGAGTCTTCTGGGGTATGACGCTGAAAGCTTGGCACATCTGTATTTGGGGAGTTTCTCCCATTTTTCTCTGCAGATTCTTTCAAGCTCTGTCAGGTTGGATGGGAAGCGTCGCCGCACAGCAATTTTCAGGTCTCTCCAGAGATGTTCGATTGTGTTCAAGTCCGGGCTCTGGCTGGGCCACTCAAGGACATTCAGAGACTTGTCCCGAAGCCACTCCTGCTTTGCCTTGGCTGTGTGCTTAAGGTCGTTGTTCTGCTGGAAGGTGAACCTTCGGCCCAGTCTGAGGTCCTAAGCGCTCTGGAGCAGGTTTTCATCAAGGATCTCTCTGTACTTTGCTCCATTCATCTTTCCCTCGATCCTGACTAGTCTCCCAGTCCTTGCCACTGAAAAACATCCTCTAAGTATGATGCTGCCAAAGCCATGACTCACCGTAGTGAGGCTCCAGGTTTCCTCCAGACGTGACCCTTGTCATTTAGGCCAAATAGTTTGGTTTCATCAGGCCACAGAATTTTGTTTCTCATGGTCTGAGAGTCTTTAGGTGCCTTTTGGAAAACTCCAAGCAGGCTGTCATGTGCCTTTTAGTGAGGAGTGGCATCCGTCTGGCAACTACCATAAAGGCCTGATTGGTGGAGTGCTGCAGAGATGGTTGTCCTTCTGGAAGGTTCTCCCATCTCAACAGAATAACTATGGAACTCTGTCAGAGTGGCTCTTGGTCACCTCCTTGACCAAGGCCCTTCTCCCCCTGATTTCTCAGTTTGGCCCGGAAGGCCAGCTCAAGGAAGAGTCTTGGTGTTTCCACTGTTTCCACTGAGGCCACTGTGTTCTTGGGGACCTTCAACGCTGTAGACATTTTTGGGTACCCCAAATCAAATCAAATGCTATTTGTCACATGCGCCAAATACAACAGGTTTCACCTTACAGTGAAATGCTTACTTAAGCCGTTACTTAACCAACAACCAAGTTCAGAAAAATAAGTATTTTGTAAAAAAAAAGATAAGTACAAATTCAAAATAAATGTAAAAAAGTATTAAACAGCAGTAGTAAAATAACAATAGTGAGGCTATATACAGGGGGAACCGGTACAGAGTCAATGTGCGGGGGCACCGATTAGTTGAGGTAATTGAGGTAATATGTACATGTAGGTAGAGTTAAAAAAGTGACTATGCATAGATAATAAACAGAGAGTAGCAGCAGCGTAAAAGAGGGTAGCCCTTTGATTAGCTGTTCGGGAGTCTTATGTCTTGGGGGTAGAAGCTGTTAAGAAGCCTCTTGGACCTAGACTTGGTGCTCCAGTACAGATTTCCGTGTGGCAGCAGAGAGAACAGTCTGTGACTAGGATGGCTGGAGTCTTTGGCAATTTTTAGGGCCTTCCTCTGACACCTCCTGGTATAGAGGTCCTGGATAGCGGGAAGCTTGGCCCCAGTGATGTACTGGGCCGTATGCACTACCCTCTGTAGTGCCTTGCGGTCGAAGGCCGAGCGGTTGCCATACTAGGCAGTGATGCAACCAGTCAGGATGCTCTCGATGTGCAGCTGTAGAACCTGATGACTTGGTTTTTGCTCTGACATGCACTGTCAGCTGTGTGACCTTATATAGACAGGTTTGTACCTTTCCAAATCATGTCCAATCAATTGAATTTACCACAGCTGGACTTGTAGAAACATCTAAAGGATGTGGAAACAGGACGCACCTAAGCTCAATTTCGAGTCTCAAAGCAAAAGTTCTGAATACTTATGTAAATAAGGTATTTCTGTTTTTTATTAGTAATAAATTTGCTAACATTGTGTGTAGATTAATAAGGGGCGGAAAAAACGATTTAATACATTTTAGAATAGGGCTGTAACGTAACAAAGTTATGAGGTCTGAAAACTTTCCGAATGCACTGTATATTCCGGACTCTGACATTGATCGTTCTAATTTTTCTACATTCCTTAATTCCTTCTTTATATTTTTGGGATTTGAGTGTATTGTTTTGTATTGTTAAGAATTGCTGCACTGTTGGAGATAGGAACATAAGCATTTTGCTACACCCGCGATAACATCTGCAAAATATGTGTATGCGACCAAAACAATTTTATTTTGTTTTATTTTGATTTGGTAGCAGAGTTGGTCCGGTGTCACCTACTCAATTAGCTATCGTATCTCCCTGAGGACTGCAGCCAGAGACACCATCACATCACTTCATTTAATTAAAAATCACTTCACCGTTTAGCCCTCCTCTTCACTCTGCCAGGTAGATGACATACACACACGCTGTTCTGCCGTGTAGAGAGGAGGAAGCGTTGTTGAGGAAGGTTCGCAAGTGACTGCTATTTCACTCTAAATCCCCATAATCCCTTCACATGACGCCTCTATCACTCTCTCTCACACACACACACACACACACACACACACAAAATACAGTAGCTAATGTGTCCTTCACACTACTACTGCATCGTGCATCCATGACACACACACACCCCTACCATCAGACAATAGCCAGGTTATGCAACAGTGAAGAGCCAGCGTTTTCTGTATCAGTCAGTCTCACTCTAGAGGACTGGAATATGCTGAGGTGGATGAGACTCTTCCCTAATCAACTACATGCTGAGGAAAGCAATTCAGAGAGCTCAAATAACAGTAAAACAGAACAGCTCCTTAATATTTCGATTTAGGAGGTTACCACAGTTCAAACACTGTCTGAGATCCAATTAAACTATTCCTCCAAGTTCAGTAGGTAAATTGACTAAGACAATTGTCCAGTATAGACTGAGCCTCACAGCTCGACTGAATGGGAAATAGGGTCTCTGTTGTGTTACTACTCGGTACTGACATCTCAACTGAATAGGAAACGAAGTGTCACTTATTGATTGATTGAGTACAGACCTCTTGATAGGCTCTGAGTGCACCAGGGCAGCATCTGTCATCACCTTCATCCATGACTCCATGTCTTTGGCTGCGTCTGTGCAAAAGTAGTACGTTCGCATGTTGGGATGTGTCGCCTGCCAGATCAGAGTTGAAGAGAAGAGACCTGGAAGAGAAGAGAGAAAGGGCAAGAAGCAGGTTAGTTGAGTCAACTGGGATGTGGTCTCTTTTACTCTGGTTTTATTTAAGTTCTAAAGCCAACACTGTATATGTGAACAGTCAGTCAGAATAGTTTGCTACAGCCGCATCTTCTCTTATCAATGATGGACATAACCAATCTCAGTTAATTTGTTATGACAGAATCATTGACTAGTTAAATTCTTCCTACTGGTGTGAATGTTTTTTTTTAGGACACATAGAAAGTATATTTTAGGACATAATATCATCCTGACATAATTATATCCTGACATAATAAAATCCACACCACCAGGCCAAACCCATCTAAACCCATGACGCATCAGATTTGAAAACTACTACATTACGGAATTAGGACTCAAGACTTACCATGCAACACTTGGACTGGTAAACAGGCTGCTAATTCTCCTCACTCAAAACCCGCTCGCAGTAGACAAACAAAGGCATTGTTAGTGTGTGCATGGAAGAAGGAGACAGCAGAGAGAGAAAGACAGTATTCTGTTTACCAGGGATTGAAGACTAAAGGCAGCCATTCCTGTGTCATCCAAAAATGTATTTGTAACAAAAGTCCGTGAGGAATGAACAGTCAGTGAGGCTTATGAAACTACCATGTTTGCCACAAGAGACAGGAATATGGAGAGTTTAAAATGATTGGCATAATGTTGAGTTAACATCATTCCATTTCCTTTGAGTTATGTAAAATATTGCTATTATTATTAATCCTAAAATCTACAGGGGTCATGCACAGTTTTCTTCCTCCTCCCCCTTCATTTTCCTTCCTCCATGATCTGTCTCCCTCCCTCCTTCTCTCTCTGAGGATATGGAAACTGAGTATGTGTGGTTGGTTAGAGAGACCTTGGGAAGACTCCTGGGCATCTGTGTGGCTGTGCTGTTTTGCAGGGCTGAGCCGAACCCTCGTCTCTCTCTGTGGCTTTGGAAAGGAACCCGACCAGAGAGAAAGCCACAGCACCGAGAGAGATGCCATAAAATTAAATAGGACTGGCTGCCACTGGACTTGCAGGCTCTAGAGCTGAATGCGGTTCCTGCTGCTTACTACCAATACTCTATAGCAGTAGCAGCAGATAAAACAGCCTTATTTTTCCTCTCTTTGACCAAGACTAAACTCTTAGCTTACTAACAATGCTTAAAGTAGTGGTAGCACACACCAGAAAAAAACTGCATTTTCTCTTCCCTCTTAATCCTTGACTAAACTAACTATTTTCTTCTTGTTCTCGCATTTTTTTTTTTTATATATCAAAAAAACTCACATTTTCACCTCCTAATGAATCTCTCACTCGTTTCCCCTTAACTCGGGAATCTCAGACACCAAATAAAAATAATCAACCACTGTAGCCAAACGACAATATGACAAAAGAATGAAAACAAGTACTGACCTTGAAGGCATATTTCCTGTTGATGTGGTCGTCGACAGACAGCATAGATATATGAAAGCTAGGCAGGAGGATGCTGCCGAGGATACCCTCCTCTTTCTCATCTGAAGGAAACAAAAACAAACAGGAAACAAAGATGAGTTGTATTTCATCTGTAGAGTAGACCCTTATTTTATCTTCTTCAGGAGTTTGTCTATGCAGTTATTGCTGCTGTGAAACAAATCCCTCTTCCTCACTGGGATAATTATATAAAATCATATTAAGGAGGTTACCTAGTGATTTAAATGACAGGCAGGAAAAGAGATTAGCATATATCCATTGATTAAACTCCAGCAGAGAGATAACCTTTCGCTAAGCCGTATTACATCCAGCTGAGAGACCATACTGGGTGGAAGTGTGTGTGTGTGTTTGTTCTCGCGTGCATGTGTGTGTGTAATCAAGTGCGTGTTCCTGTGTGTGTGTGCGCACGCGTGTGTGCGTGTGTACGTGTGTACTGCGAACCGTGTGTGTGTGCTCTCTGTAGTAGGAAGTGGATGGAAACCGTTTGTCCTGGGGCTCTGACTGGGAGGCCTGGTCTCCAGGATCGATCGGTGTCCTCCAACCTGTTTTGTTCTCCATCCTTCTCTCCCTCCCAGCCTCTCTCTCACCCTCCCTCCCTCAGGCAGTAAAGTGCAGTAAATGAGATTTCACACTAACTGGGGGAAGAGTGTGAGACCAATCTGGCCCCGGAGGACTGGAGATGCCCATCCCTGACCTAGACTATGGGTGCGTCCCAAATTTGACCATATAGGGTGCCATTTCAGATGCAGCCATACTATATGTAAGCTATACCTGCTGTTCAAAGGGCTCTGTGTATTTGATGTATCACTTACCATTTTCCTGTGGAATCACTGGTTTGTAATAAAACTGTTTCCGTTTCTCTCTTACTCTACCACTCACTGCTGCCCCCAAGCTAGCAATGGCACCCTTGAGACTAAAACAATTGACCTCTCTTTTCCCCATTTGTTTTTCAGTTCAAAGTAAATGGCTCAGATCCATATAAGTAAATGGTCTATTTGCATATAGGCCTACTGCAACTGAATGGTTATGCCAGCACCGTCTGTGTCGAGCACATCTGTGTAGAGTCGTGTGTGTCAATGCAATAGAATCCTACTCCAATGCGTTCTGCCTACAACACAATTTCTTGCATATCTAGTTTTGCATACTAAGTGTTACATATTCAATTTTGTTTCGGCATGTTGCATTGACTACGTTACTAACTACAATTTGGAACAGATAACTAGTAACTTTAACGGATTACATTTAGAAAGTATTGCATGAGTGTGTGCGTGCATTATATACAGTAGATCTGGTATAAGCCACTCAGTGTTGTTGTCTACCAGGTTATTTATATGTTTTATTTATTTATCCGTTATTTTACCAGGTAAGTTGACTGAGAACACGTTCTCATTTGCAGCAACGACCTGGTGATGACCTGGGGTTATAAAACAGAGGTGCCTAGTTATTCTTCAGTTGTTGATATCAAGTAAAGTGCAACCTAACCCTGGCCCTGATATGTCTCTAAACCCCCTCAGATTTTAAATCTAGATCTGGTTTTGGTATTTTTCATGTAAATGTGGGCAGCCTGTTGTCAAAAATTGATGGGGTTTGGATTTGGGCGAGATCAACTGATGCTGATGTAAGTGTGTTTTCTGAGACCTGGCTCAGCAAGTCTATTTTTGATAAGGATAATTGTATAAATGTTTACAATGTGTATCACACTGACTGAGTTAAGAAAGATAGGGGTGCGGCTATATATGTGAAGACTAAATTCCTTGTAGGTGTGGCAAAGTCTGAAACTATTTGAAAACAGTTGGAATTTCTTGCTTTGAATCGTGAGGTTTCAAAGGGTTTCTCTATAACTGTGATTGGCTGTTATAGACCTCCACTCTGTTCTCTGTGATGCATTTTCTTCTCTGATGCACCTTATGTCTAAACTTCTTTACAGTGAAATTATCTTGATTGGTGATCTCAACTGGTGTTGGTTAAAGCCGGTGTCTGATGATTTTAAAATGTGTTGTAATTCTATGAATCTTACCCAGTTGATTAACTCACTCACCAACCCAAATCTCAAATGTCCAGAGAAATCTACCCTGATTGATTTGATATTGACAAATGTTCCACATAAATATTCTGCGGTTGGTGTTTTTTGTAACGATTTAAGTGACCATTGTGCAGTTGTTGCTGTTAGAAATTCTAAGGTTCCTAAGACAAAGTTTTAATGAAAAGGCTTTCTTTCATGATTTGTTTTATTTTGACCTGAGCAAGATTGAGCTTAATCCTGATGTGGAAACTGCCTGGAAATTCTTTCATGATGTTTTTTTTTTCCAAATAGTAAACAAAAATGTCCCATTCCACAGGTTCAGAGTTAAAGGAAGGGATAATCCATAGTTTTCTTCTGAGCTGTCTTGTATTATTCACAAACATAATCTTGAAAATAAAAAGGCAAGGAAATCATGTTCTGATTCTGATTGGCTTCCTTTTAGGCAGATACGAAACAAGTGTTATTTTCTTCTCAGGAAGGCCAAGTCTGAAATATTTTATGTCTGTTACCACTGATGACCATAGAACGTTTTGGAAGGCTATTAAGTCTATGTCTGGTAACAGTAATGTTAATGAATTACCGTCATGTGTATTGAAGGACTCTGTTGCTGGATATGACAAAACTGAAAAGCTGAATTGTTTTAATGAGCACTTCGTATCATCTGGTATGCTGTTTGATTCAGTATCCTCGGTCTCTGTAGAACCCTGTCTGGATGAACCAGTGAGAGCTGGTCAAACTTGTATCTTTTTGCCATTCTCAGTGCAGGAGGTACATAAAGTCCTGAAATACTTAGATCTGTTATGAACTTGAGTGAAGACCCAAAAGCGGTTTTAACAGAAAACAGAGTTCTTTAATGAAAAACAGGAATGGCATAAATCCTCTTCCAACGTTGTCAGCGGAACAAAAAGAACGTTAGCATAGTGCAGGATACACCTGCCAGGCAGACTCCGACAGGACAGGACAAGGTGGAAGCAAACGAGACGACAGCTTGCTTCTGGCATCAAAAAACACAAACAAGAATCAGACACTGAAAGTAGCAGGAACAGAGAAAGAAATAGAGACCTAATCAGAGGGGGAAGAGAGAACAGGTGTGAAAGAGTGAATGAGCTAGTTAGAGGAGATGTAGAACAGCTGAAGAATGAGAGACAGAGAAGGTAACCTAAAAAGACCAGCAGAGAGAGAGAGTGAAGAGAAAGGACAGGAACAGACATAACAAGACATGACAGTACCCCCCACTCACCGAGCGCCTCCTGGCGCACTCGAGGAGGAAACCTGGCGGCAACGGAGGAAATCATCGATCAGCGAACGGTCCAGCACGTCCCGAGAGGGAACCCAACTCCTCTCCTCAGGACCGTACCCCTCCCAATCCACTAGGTACTGATGACCACGGCCCCGAGGGGCGCATGTCCAAAATCTTACGAACCCTGTAGATGGGTGCGCCCTCGACAAGGATGGGGGGAGGGACGAGCGGGGGCGCGAAGAACGGGCTTAACACAGGAGACATGGAAGACCGGGTGAACGCGACGAAGATAGCGCTGGAGAAGAAGTCGCACTGCGACAGGATTAATGACCTGGGAAATACGGAACGGACCAATGAACCGCGGGGCCAACTTGCGAGAAGCTGTCTTAAGGGGAAGGTTCTGAGTGGAGAGCCATACTCTCTGACCGCAACAATATCTAGGACTCTTGGTCCTACGCTTATTAGCGGCCCTCACAGTCTGCGCCCTATTACGGCAAAGTGCCGACCTGAACCCCTTCCAGGTGCGCTCGCAACGCTGGACAAAAGCCTGAGCGGAGGGGACGCAGGACTCGGCGAGCTGAGATGAGAACAGCGGAGGCTGGTACCCGAGGCTACACTGAAAAGGGGATAGACCGGTAGCAGACGAGGAAGCGAGTTGTGGGCGTACTCTGCCCAGGGAGCTGTTCTGACCAAGACGCAGGGTTACGAAAAGAAAGACTGCGTAAATGCGACCAACAGTCTGATTGGCCCGTTCGGCTTGACCGTTAGACTGGGGATGAAAGCCGGACGAGAGACTGACGGAAGCCCCAATCAAACGGCAAAACTCCCTCCAAAATTGAGACGTGAACTGCGGGCCTCTGTCGGAAACGACGTCAGACGGAAGGCCATGAATTCGGAAAACATTCTCGATAATGATCTGAGCCGTCTCCTTAGCAGAAGGGAGCTTATCGAGAGGAATGAAATGAGCCGCCTTAGAGAATCTATCGACAACCGTAAGAATAACTGTCTTCCCCGCTGATGAAGGCAGTCCGGTGATAAAATCTAAAGCGATGTGAGACCACGGTCGAGAGGGAATGGGAAGCGGTCTGAGACGGCCGGCAGGAGGAGAGTTCCCAGATTTAGTCTGCGCGCAGACCGAACAAGCGGCGACAAATCGACGCGCGTCACGTTCCCGAGTGGGCCACCAGAAACGCTGGCGAATGGAAGCGAGCGTACCCCGAACGCCGGGGTGGCCGGCTAACTTGGCAGAGTGGGCCCACTGAAGAACGGCCGGACGAGTAGGAACGGGAACGAACAGAAGGTTCCTAGGACAAGCTCGCGGCGACGGAGTGTGAGCGAGTGCTTGCTTTACCTGCCTCTCAATTCCCCAGACAGTCAACCCGACAACACGCCCGTCAGAGAGAATCCCCTCGGGGGTCGGTGGAGACCTCAGAAGAACTGAAGAGACGAGATAAAGCATCAGGCTTGGTGTTTTTGAGCCCGGACGATAAGAAATAACAAACTCGAAACGAGCGAAAAACAGAGCCCAACGAGCCTGACGCGCATTAAGTCGTTTGGCTGAACGGATGTACTCAAGGTTCCTATGGTCAGTCCAAACGACAAAAGGAACGGTCGCCCCCTCCAACCACTGTCGCCATTCGCCTAGGGCTAAGCGGATGGCGAGCAGTTCGCGATTACCAACATCATAGTTACGTTCTGACGGCGATAAGCGATGAGAGAAAACGCGCAAGGATGGACCTTGCCGTCAGAGAGAGAGCGCTGAGAAAGAATGGCTCCCACGCCCACCTCTGACGCGTCAACCTCAACAACAAACTGGCTAGAGATGTCAGGTGTAACAAGAATAGGAGCGGATGTAAAACGATTCTTAAGAAGATCAAAAGCTCCCTGGGCGGAAACGGACCACTTAAAGCACGTCTTAACAGAAGTAAGGGCTGTGAGGGGAGCTGCCACCTGACCGAAATTACGGATGAAACGACGATAGAAATTAGCGAAGCCCAGAAAGCGCTGCAGCTCGACGCGTGACTTAGGAACGGGCCAATCAATGACAGCCTGGACCTTAGCGGGATCCATCTTAATGCCCTCAGCGGAAATAACGGAACCGAGAAAAGGGACAGAGGCGGCATGAAAAATGCACTTCTCAGCCTTCACATAAAGACAGTTCTCCAAAAGGCGCTGGAGGACGCGTCGCACGTGCTGAACATGAATCGAGAGAGACGGAGAAAAAAATCAGGATATCGTCCATGTAAACGAAAACAAAAATGTTCAGCATGTCTCTCAGGACGTCGTTAACTAGTGCCTGAAAGACAGCTGGAGCGTTAACGAGGCCGAAAGGAAGAACCCGGTATTCAAAGTGCCCTAACGGAGTGTTAAACGCCGTCTTCCACTCGTCCCCCTCCCTGATGCGCACGAGATGGTAGGCGTTACGAAGGTCCAATTTGGTGAAAAACCTGGCTCCCTGCAGGATCTCGAAGGCTGAAGACATAAGAGGAAGCGGATAACGATTCTTAACTGTTATGTCATTCAGCCCTCGATAATCCACGCATGGGCGCAGGGACCCGTCCTTCTTCTGAACAAAAAAAAACCCCGCTCCGGCGGGAGAGGAGGAGGAGACAATGGTACCAGCGTTGAGCGTAACCGACAAATAATCCTCGAGAGCCTTACGTTCGGGAGCCGACAGAGAGTATAATCTACCCCGGGGGAGTAGTTCCCGGAAGGAGATCAATACTACAGTCATACGACCGGTGTGGAGGGAGAGAAGTGGCCTTGGAACGACTGAACACCGTGCGCAGATCGTGATACTCCTCCGGCACCCCTGTCACCGCCAGGCTCCTCCTGTGAAGTAGAGACAGAGGAAACAGGAGGGATAGCAGACATTAAACAGGTTACATGACAAGAAACATTCCAGGATAGGATAGTATTACTAGACCAATTAATAGAAGGGTTATGGCGCACTAGCCAGGGATGACCCAAAACAACAGGTGTAAAAGGTGAACGAAAAATTAAAAAAGAAATGGTTTCGCTATGATTACCAGAGACAGTGAGGGTTAAAGGCAGCGTCTCACGCTGAATCTTGGGGAGAGAACTACCATCTAAAGCGAACAAGGCCGTGGGCTCCCCTAACTGTCTGAGAGGAATGTCATGTTCCCGAGCCCAGGTCTCGTCCATAAAACAGCCCTCCGCCCCAGAGTCTATCAAGGCACTGCAGGAAGCAGATGAACCGGGCCAGCGGAGATGGACCGGAAAAGTAGTGCGTGATCCAGAAGGAGAGGCCTGAGTAGTTGCGCTCACCAGTAGCCCTCCTCTTACTGATGAGCTCTGGCTTTTACTGGACATGAGGTGACAAAATGACCAGCGGAGCCGCAGTAGAGACAGAGGCGATTGGTGATTCTCCGTTCCTTCTCCTTGGCCGAGATGCGGATACCCCCCAGCTGCATAGGCTCAGCATCCGAGCCGGCGGAGGAGGGTGGCAGTGATGCGGCAGGTGGCAGTGATGTGGAGAGGGGAGCAGCGGAGAACGCGGAGCTCCTTTCCACGAGCTCGGCGATGAAGATCAAACCGTCGCTCTATGCGAATAGCGAGAGCTATTAAGGAGTCCAGACTGGAAGGAACCTCCCGGGAGAGGATCTCGTCCTTAACTCGACGAGGAGACCCTCCAGAAAACGAGCGAGCAAAGCCGGCTCGTTCCAGTCACTTGAGGCAGCGAGAGTGCGAAACTCAATAGAATAATCCGTTATGGATCGATTCCCCTGACATAGGGAAGACAGGGCCCTGGAAGCCTCCTCCCAAAAACAGAACGGTCAAAAACCCGTATCATCTCCTCCTTAAAGTCTTGATACTGGTTAATGCACTCAGCCCTCGCCTCCCAGACTGCCGTGCCCCACTCACGCGCCCGTCCGGTAAGGAGAGAAATGACGTAGGCGATGCGGGCTGCGCTCCTGGAGTAAGTGTTGGGCTGGAGAGAGAACACCACATCACACTGAGTGAGGAATGAGCGGCACTCAGTGGGCTCCCCAGAGTAACACGGCGGGTTGTTGATCCTGGGCTCCGGAGACTCGGAAACCCTGGAAGTGGGCGGTGGATCGAGGTGGAGTTGGTGAACCTGTCTTGTGAGGTCGGAGACTTGGACGGCCAGGGTCTCAACGGCATGTCGAGCAGCAGACAATTCCTCCTCGTGTCTGCCTAGCATCGCTCCCTGGATCTCGACGGCGGAGTGAAAAGGGTCCGGAGCCGCTGGGTCCATTCTTGGTCTGATTCTTCTGTTATGAACTTGAGTGAAGACCCAAAAGCGGTTTTAACAGAAAACAGAGTTCTTTAATGAAAAACAGGAATGGCATAAATCCTCTTCCAACGTTGTCAGCGGAACAAAAAGAACGTTAGTATAGTGCAGGATACACCTGCCAGGCAGACTCCGACAGGACAGGACAAGGTGGAAGCAAACGAGACGACAGCTTGCTTCTGGCATCAAAAAACACAAACAAGAATCAGACACTGAAAGTAGCAGGAACAGAGAAAGAAATAGAGACCTAATCAGAGGGGGAAGAGAGAACAGGTGTGAAAGAGTGAATGAGCTAGTTAGAGGAGATGTAGAACAGCTGAAGAATGAGAGACAGAGAAGGTAACCTAAAAAGACCAGCAGAGAGAGAGAGTGAAGAGAAAGGACAGGAACAGACATAACAAGACATGACAAGATCAGAGAAAGCCTGCAGGTCCTGATCTTCTTGATCCCTGCTTTTTAAAACTGGCAGCTGGTTAATTTTTTGTAATTCATTAACAAAAGATTTGATCATATTAGTCCAGTGCTAGCCTCTCTACACTAGCTTCCTGTTAAGGCAATGGCTGATTTCAAGGTTTTACTGCTAACAAAGCATTACATGGGCTTGCTCCTACCTATCTTTCCGATGTGGTCCTGCCGTACATACCTACACGTATGCTATGGTCAGAAGACGCAGGCCTCCTAATTGTCCCTAGATTTTTAAGCAAACAACTGGAGGCAGGGCTTTCTACTATAGAGCTCAATTTTTATGGAATGGTCTGCCTACCCATGTGAGAGACGCAGATTTCTGGACTATTCTCGGCCTTGTCTCAGGATAGTAAGTTGGTGGTTGAAGATATCCCTCTGGTGGTGTGGGGGCTGTGCTTTGGCAAAGTGGGTGGGGTTATATCCTGCCTGTTTGGCCCTGTCCGGGGGTATAATCGGATGGGGCCACAGTATCACCTGACCCCTCCTGTCTCCGCCTCCAGTATTTATGCTGCAGTAGTTTATGTGTCGAGGGGATAGGGTCAGCCTGTTATATCTGGAGTATTTCTCCTGTCTTACCCGGTGTCCTGTGTGAATTTAAGTATGCTCTCTCTAATTCTCTTTCTCTCTTTCTTTTCTTCTTTCTCTCTCTCAGAGGAACCTGAGCCCTAGGACCATGCCTCAGGACCACCTGGCCGTGCTGCTGCTCCAGTTTCAACTGTTCTGCCTGCGGCTATGAACCCTGACCTGTTCACCGGACGTGCTACCTGTCCCAGACCTGCTGTTTTCAACTCTCTAGAGAGAGCAGGAGCGGTAGAGATACTCCCAATGATCGGCTATGAAAACCAACTGACATTTACTCCTGAGGTGCTGACCTGTTGCACCCTCGACAACTACTGTGAAATTATTATTTGACCATGCTGGTCATTTATGAACATATGAATATCGTGGCAATTTTCTGTTCTAATCTCCGGCACAGCCAGAAGAGGACTGGCCACCCCTCATAACCTGGTTCCTCTCTTGGTTTCTTCCTAGGTTCCGACCTTTCCTAGCCACCATGCTTCTTCACCTGCATTGCTTGCTGTTTGGGGTTTTAGGCTGGGTTTCTGTACAGCACTTTGAGAGAACAGCTGATGTAAGAAGGGCTTTATAATTTTTTTGATTTGATTTGATTTGATAGTTGAACCACTTACATATGTGTTACATTTAACTCTGGAATGTAATGCAATTCCAAAGATCTGGAAATCAGCATTTGTCCTACCAATTTTAAAAGGGGAGATCCAAATCTTTTAAATAATTATAGACTAATCTCAAAGCTGTCACCCCTGGTGAAAATACCTGAAACCCTTGTTGTGAACAGCTAAAATAGTTTTACATACTTTATATACTGATTTTATCAATGAAGGTTTTAAATAATATCACTGAAGCCCTTGACAAAAATCAGCACTGTGTCTCACTTTTTTTTTACCTCTCTAAGGCTTTTGATGCACTTGGTCATTCTAAACTGAGGCAGAGACTGTCGAGCGAACTGTAGGTCTTTCGGAGCATGAAGCTGCTTGGTTTGCTACAATCTGTCTCATAGAACTCAATTTTATGGGCTCATCTGTTTGTTAAATTGTCTGTCTGTAATGGTGTGCCCCAGGGCTCTGTACTTGGTTCCCTCTTATTCACTATTTATATAAATAAGTTAGACAAAAATGTGCAAAATGCGCAATTTCACTTCTATGCTGATGATACTGTTATGTATTGTTGTGGCTCTCACAAAAGCTTTCCAGAACTTGCAAACTGCTTTTCATACTGTTCAACATACCTTGTGTCAATTGAAGCTTATCCTCAATCTGACAACTAAGCTAATTGTGTTTTCTAAAGCAAGAAATAGACCTCTGAATCTTTCACCTATTACTACCTGTCAGGGCCATGAGATTGCGACAGTAACAGTAATTATCTTGGAATTTTAATTGATGATGGTTAAATTGCATATTCAACAATTTACAAAAAAATTGAAGCTGAAGTTGGGATTTTATTTTAGGAATAGGGCCTGTTTTTCTTTTGAAGACAGAAGGACGCTTGTATCAGCTACATTTATGCCTTTACAAGACTGGGGATATTTTATATATGAATGCTTAGTTCAGTGTTTGAGATCAATTGACACCCTTTACCATGGAGCATTGAGATTTATTTTAAACTGCAAAACCCTTACGCACCGCTGCACTTTATATACAAGGGTTGGCTGGCCTTATCTAGTCAATCGTAGGCTCAGTCACTGGTATACTTTTATTTACAAAGCCATTTTTGTCACGTTCGTTATAAGAATCAAACCAAGGCGCAGCGTTGTATGCGTACATTCTTATTTATGGGTTCACATTCTTATTTATTTAAAGAATGAACACAGAACAAACTAACAAAATTAACCGTGAAGCTATACAAACAAGTGCTGACAGGTAACTACACATAGACAAGATCCCACAAACACCAAAGGGAAATGGCTACCTAAATATGATCCCCAATCAGAGACAACGATAAACAGCTATATCTGATTGGGTCCCATATCAGGCCACCATAGACATACAAATCACCTAGACCTACAAAAACCCTAGACATACAAAATATCCTAGACAATACAAAAACTAGCGTACACACCCTAGTCACGCCCTGACCTAACCAAAATATAAAGAAAACAGAGATATCTAAGGTCAGGGCGTAACAATTTGGGGTTTACTACCATTTCATTTGGCCATTTTTATTGTTCAGAAATGTGGTGGGTACTTCGTTTCTAGGACGTTATCCTGCTAATTGTTCCAAATGTCCGAACTGAATTTGGTAAAAGGGCTTTTATGTACTCTGCGCCATCGGTTTGGAGCACCTTATAAAGTACTTTAAACTGGAAGAACTTGTCCCGTTTTTTAAATCATTGATGAAGGATTTTAAGGCTGATTCCCTGACTTGTCAATGTTTTTAAATAGCTGTTTTATGATTTTGTTATACTCTTGTGAATTCTATGGTTTTTTACTAGATTACCTGTAGTTTTTCATGTTGTCTGTCTGTAATTGTGCAGTGACTTGGTGCTGCCTATCTTGGCCAGGACACTCTTAAAAAATAGATTTCGAATCTCAATGAGTCCTTCCTGGTTAAGCCAATAAATGTTTACTTCTGACAAGTTACAGCAAGAGATTCAAGACACCGTGAACATCAAAATGGTATTTCTGTACCACACATTTGCAGATATAGGCAATAGAATCCAGGATGAGGCTAGTATCTATTGTGATATATTTATGCTTACTGTTTAGAAAGAATATAGGTGTTCTTCATAGTGGACTCACCTCTGTAGTAGTACAGGCACATATCTGACAGCACAAACCACCTCTTCTTCCATAGCTTCATCCCCGTGCTGTCCTGAAACATAACAGAGGGACACAGAAACAGTCAGACCAAATTATGTCTCCTCAGCTCACCTTACGACTAGTCAAAGACTTGATTATGTAGCAGTTGAATACATGTAATGGCTTTGGAACCCCAAGGAGAGGTTTGAGAAACTATCCCACCTTCTGTAGACAATACCACTGATTCTGGTTATTTAACCCAACGAGTACAAAAAGAGAATAACTTAATTGTTACGATGCATTTCTGCTGAGTCACTCGTTCTAAGAGCTAGAAATAAAGATCATCAGACAGTCTTCTGGTGTTCTGTTCAGACGTAGAATGTGGTTACTGGTACTAAATAAAGAAGATTAAAGAAAGTCAGTTGTATACTCCAGATGTGATAGAAACGTAAACAACCTTCCCCTAAGACAGGGTCATTGTTCTGTATTAAAATAAAAAGGTACACACACATAGTTCTGAGTTCTTTGTTAGATTTAGGTCCACCTCTATGCAGACACCATTCTGTATATTTCTGGCCCTTCTTTGGACACTGTGTTAACTAACCTCCAAACGAGCTTCAATGCCATACAACACTCCTTCCGTGGCCTCCAACTGCTCTCAAACACAAAGCAAAACCAAATGCATGCTTTTCAACCGTTCGCTGCCCGCACCCGCCCGCCCGACTAGCATCACTACTCTGGACGGTTCTGACCTAGAATAAGTGGACAACTACAAATACCTAGGTGTCTGGCTAGACTGTAAAATCTCCTTCCAGACTCATATCAAACATCTCCAAACCAAAATCAAATCTAGAATCGGCTTTCTATTTCGCAAACAAAGCCTCCTTCAGTCACGCCGCCAAACTTACCCTAGTAAAACGGACTATCCTACCAATCCTCGACTTCGGCGATGTCATCTACAACATAGCTTGCAATACTCTACTCAGCAAATTGAATGTAGTCTATCACAGTGCGATCCATTTTGTTACCATCTACAAGTCTATGCTAGGTAAAGCTCTGCCTTATCTCAGCTCACTGGTCACGATAACAACACCCACCCGTAGCACGCGCTCCAGCAGGTATATCTCACTGGTCATCCCCAAAGCCAACAACTCCTTTAGCCGCCTTTCCTTCCAGTTCTCTGCTGCCAGTGACTGGAACGAATTGCAAAAATCGCTGAAGCTGGAGACTTGCATTTCCCTCACTAACTTTAAACAACAGCTATCTGAGCAGCTAACCGATCGCTGCAACTGTACATAGTCCATCTGTAAATAGCCCACCCAATCTACCTACCTCATCCCCATATTGTTTTTATTTACTTTGCTGCTCTTTTGCACACCAGTATCACTACTTACACACCATCATCTCCTCATCATCATCTGCTCGTATATTACTCCAGTGTTAATCTGCTAAATTGTAATTACTTTGCTACTATGGCCTATCTATTGCCTTACCTCCTCATGCCATTTGCACACACTGTATATAGACTATTTTTTTTTTATTGTGTTATTGACTGTACGCTTGTTTATTCCATGTAACTCTGTGTTGTTGTTTCTGTCGCACTGCTTTGCTTTATCTTGGCCAGGTCGCAGTTGTAAATGAGAACTTGTTCTCAACTAGCTTACCTGGTTAAATAAAGGTGAAATAAAATAAAAAATAAACTTGAATAATAAAGCCACTCCACTGCAGTCCTTCTCCGGTATCACTGGATGCTGTGTTCAAAGGGGTTTTCAGGCTACTGTTTGTAACAGGAGGGGGTGGGGTAAGGGGTTGAAAGAGAGGGCAACAACTGCCTCGGTTCGGTACTCTTTATTGGAAAACTAAGTGTTCTCCTTCTTGTTTAAACTCTAAACTCCTTAAATTAATCTAGGATTCCAGAACTACAATCTAGGACTCGATTCTGATTCTGTAAGCAGCACGGACCCCGAGTGATTTTAACTCACTCTCATTACCATTTAGTGGAAAATCCTCAGGCCACCAATGTTTATCCATCTGTAAACTTGCCTGGTGTGTGGTTGGCTGGTTCTGGTGGCATTACACTACAATACATAGATATATGCTCCCAGGACATTTGCAGATCAGACAAATACAAACATTCCCGGGTGGTATATGCATTTGAACATGTGGCATTTTTTTTCTATGGCGGTATTGAGATGTATTGAAATGCCTTTGTTCCAATAACAGAATCCACCACCAACCCAGCTCTCTTATGATTCTATTCATGTCTGTGCTTTGCGTTCATGAATGAGGTACCATTCCATTCTCAAACTGTCATATTTGTCAGATAGATCACACACACGGCGAATAATAGAGCTTGGGCTGGGCGGGAAGAGAAAAATGAGGGTTTGCGTCTCAAATGGCTCCCTATTCCCTACATAGTGCACTACTTTAGACCAGAGCCCTATAGGCCCGGGCTCTGGTCAAAAGTATTACACTATGTAGGGAATAGGGTACCATTTGGGACACATGTTAGGCCTTCACAATGAATCAGTGTGACATCATGTGGTGCTCAGCCTGAATCAATTGAAGTAGTACTGCAGCCCTTTTCAGCGGAGAACAAAACTTCAATAGATTGCACGTTTGAATGAATGGAACCAGAAGAGAAGTGTAAATCCACCTCTCTCCCTCTGAACTTGAACTACTACGATCACCTCGAATGAAGTCCCCTCGAAGAAAAAACAAACTTGCACACACACACTTGCATGTGCATGCCCAGATACCATCAGCTCAAATGGGGTCCCCTTCCAAACATCAGCTGCCAGCTGTTGGAGTGAAAGCCCCGGATCTTGGGTCAACTGTGCACCGTCGTAATCACAACTAAATGAGGAGGCCCTACTTTGTGCACGAGTGTAAAAGAATAAGAAGGACCCCTCTGGTTACCTGTCTCCCTTAGGCTCACCACTCTTCAACCTGGGGCCGCTATTCACAAATAGTCTCATCTCAGAGGAGTGCTGATCTATGATCAGTTATGCTTTCTGAATGATAATGAACACGATGAAATGGGCAGGGTGAACCTCATTCTAGATCAGCTACTCTACTACTTTGAGACGCTTTATGAGTACAGGCCTTGGTGTATGTAACCATGGAAATGTGATTAAGGAAACTGCTATTTAAATACTGCTTTGCATTGCTTGTTTGACTGACACACACACACACACACACACACACACACACACACACACACACACACACACACACACACACACACACACACACACACACACACACACACACACACACACACACACAGTTTGACTGCCAGAGCAGAGCAGAAAGGCTCGAGGCTGTACAAGATCCTGTGCTGCCCGTCTTAAGACTGTTGATCAAACTCTGACAGCACAGGGAGGGAACGTAAGCCCCTCTACATTATTCATGGAAGAGAAGAGAATGGCACACTAGGAGAGAACTTGAAAATAGTGTATATTTTGTGCTGTAGAGTGAAGATTTGAGGTACACTACATTATCAAAAGTATGTGGACACCTGCTCGACGAACATCTCATTCCAAAATCATGGGAATTAATATGGTGTTGGTTCCCCCTTTGCTGCTATAACAGCCTCCACCCTTCTGGGAAGGCTTTCCACTAGATGTTGGAACATTGCTGCGGGGACTTGTTTCCATTCAACCACAAGAGCATTAGTGAGATCGGCCACTGTTGTTGAGCAATTAGGCCTGGCTCGCAGTCAGCGTTTTAATTCATACCAAAGATGTTCGATGGGGTGGAGGTCAGGGTTCTGTGCAGGCCAGTCAAGTTATTCCATAACGATCTCGACAAACCATTTCTGTATGGACCTCACTTTGTGCATGGGGGCATTGTCATGCTGAAACCGTAAAGGGCCTTCCCCAAACTGTTGCCACAAAGTTGGAAGTACAGAATAGTCTAGAATGTCATTGTATGCTGTAGCATTAAGATTTCCCTTCATAGGTCCTCCCAAGTGGAGCAGCGGTCTAAGGCAATGCACTGCTTGAGGCGTCACTACAGATCCGGGTTCGATGCTGGGCTGTGTTGCAGCCGGCCGCGACCGGGAGACACATGAGGAGACGCTCAATTGGCCCAGCGGTTAGAAAGGGTTTTGGCCGGCCGGGATGTCCTTGTCCCATCGCGCTCTAGCGACTCATGTGTCGCCAGCCTCGAAACCTTAATGACTTGGAGAAGATCTGCAAAGAGGAGTGGGACAAAATCCCTCCTGAGATGTGTGCAAACCTGGTGTTCAACTACAATAAACATCTGACCTCTGGGGTTGCCAACAAGGGTTTTGCCACCAAGTACTAAGTCATGTTTTGCAGAGGATTCAAATACTTATTTCCCTCATTAAAATGCAAATCAATTTCTAACATTTTTGATGTGTTTTTCTGGATATTTGTTGTTTTTCTGTCCCTCACTGTTCAACAAAACCTACCATTAAAATTATAGACTAATAATTTCTTTGTCAGTGGGCAAACGTACAAAATCAGCAGGGGATCAAATACTTTTTTCCCTCACTGTATAGTGTAGGTTGAGGTCAGTTGTACCAGCTTTCGAAATAATCAAAAACAATTACATAATTTCTAAAATTACATGTCAAGACTCTGGGTGTATCTCAATATGCATACTACCGTGCTCCACACTCTCATGCTCCGAGTGCATTCTCCGACGACGTACTCTTGAGCATGTTCTTGTGAGGACGAGAGTGTGAAGAATCCATAAAACATTACATTAGAGAAGCACTTGCACTACTGTATTACCTTACGCTTCACCTCCCTATTCACGTTTCCTTCTTCCAGCCAGGACAATGGCAACAATAGACTAAACAAGATATACACAAAGCAAAGGTTTTACTTCATAATTATCAGCTACATATCTGAATCATAATAATCTAGCTAGCCAGCTAGTTAAACAGGCAAAAATGGCCAGATTATGCATTATAGATTCTTCGTGGCTATCTGGCTAGCTAACAGTAGTAGCTAGCCAGTTAGCCCTATTGACTTATTATGGGCTTGTGATAACATGCTAAAATTAGCACAGCATGTATTTATTAACGTATCAATATAAACTATTGTAGTCAGGCAACATATGAGATGTGAATAGGCAACATTTAATTCCAAAGTTTGATTGTATTTTCTCTCGCTTCAGCTCAAATAATGGCCGCCATTGATTTCAAGAAAAGAAAATGTATGCCGTTTCGCATAATTTGATTTGGACTCATACTCAGACCCTCCAGTTCTCCAATTTGCGTGATCAGAGCATGGTAGTATGCATTTTGAGAAACACCCTTTGTCTCCCTGACTCATAGATTGATTCACTGTATACTGCTATACAATGCCATCAACACACACACACTCACCTGTTTGTAAAGCCAGTTACTCTTGATTTCCGTTGCATTTGGGTTCCTTCTTATCAAGTTAGATCTCTTCCCAAAGTTGTGAATTTTTTTAGAGGATCTTGAGGGCTGAAAATGAGTAAATTATACACTCACATTGATGTTAAGTTACTCTAGAATCAAGATCATTGTAGTTTGTCCCTTCATGTGTGTGTTTGTGTGAGTGTGTGTGAGCGTGTGAGTGTCTGTGAGCATGCGTGTGTGTGAGTAATCATGATAACTCACTCTTGCTGCGGGGCTACTGGGGTGAGTAGCGTAGTCTGAGCCGCCTGTGTAGTTGGAGGCCTCACTACTCATGGTGCTCATTGGGCACTCCTTCTCATTCACTGGGGCTTTGGGGCTGGACCTACACAACAGGAAGTAAAAGTGGTAGGACATTATCACAGATGAGCTCCGTATAATTCCGTATTCTACATATTAGAGGCATGTTTGATCTACATAAGATACTTCTCAGCAAAACTTTCTCGAAGCCTCTCAGAGTCACTCATTCTTGGCCTACATCACTGCTGCATAAACTGATGGAGCTCAATTTGTCAGTCAGACTTCTACAGCCTATTTAAAGTTGTTAGAGAGACAAGACAGGGAAATGTATGTGCAGTGACATGGACAGAGTAATTGGCTTGATTCAGAGGGGCCATGTTGAGATTATAGCTGAGGGCTGAGGCTTTCAACTGCTGAAGACTGACTCCCTGAGCACAGTGTAGATGTGTTAAGTGAGGTCAATTTTACTGATTAAAAAAGGGGGTCTTGCTGAAAGGCTGGAAAGATTTAAAAGTAAAGTTTAAAAGAAAAGAAGGTTAAATGTCCATTTCAATATATACCCTTAGGGTTGATGGGACTCCTTGCAGTGAAATAACAACAAGTTCTGTCTTAGCCTACAATCTGTAGCTATGGTACAATGTTGTGGTCTACAAGGAATGACACTATAAAAAGAGAATTGAATAAAAATACTGCAGTAAAAAAACAAACAATGAATCTCTTGGATATATTGGGTTTCAGGACAGTGAACAAGGACAGTCAGAAACCCTGGTTCCAGCTGTACTGTGGGGCAGTCTACAACACCTCCTCATTCTAAACTCAATTCAGCCATACAGTAGCCTAATCCATACCCGGACATATACTACCACTCGATACATCCACTCCTCCCTCCATCAACTCATACACCCTTTGTTCCCTCCCTCAATCCACCAATACAACCCTCAGTTTATCCATGAATGACACTTCAGTGACCCTTTAACATCAAATGCAGATTTGAGTAGTAAGTCTGCATGCTTTTGCTCAACAGGTAGGTAAACACAGAGTAGAGGGGTGAGCACCAGGAGGTTTACACCAACATACAATACTGGGAGGGTCATGCTGCAGTAGCCTAGCCCCAGATCTACTTGTGCTGAATACTGCCCTCCCAAGAAAACAGGCAGTAACTGTTCATAGTGTGGAACTGAGAAAAATGGCTTCAAAGTTTAATTGTCCAGCCAAATTAATTCTAGGGAGATCATTGGAGATGTAGTGTTCTGTTGCCTTACTATGAGTAAATGTTTTATTCATGTTGACCCTGACATCTGACATGACCTTTGACACTTAAAACGGCAGTTACTGCCTTCTTCCTTGCCATGATACAGTATGTTATACATTGCAGTGTAATATGAAAGCAAAGAGCAGTATCTGCCATTTTAATTTGTTAGTTTACTATACTTCTCATTTATGCTATTTATAAAATAGCAGTGTAATTACTGACAGTGTAACAAAGTTGAAACTGCATCATTTGTGTGTCTTCTACTAAGATACCAGTTGAAGTCAAAAGTTTACGTACACCTTAGTGAAATACATTAAAACTCAGTTTTTCACAATTCCTGACATTTAATCCTAGTAAAAATTCCCTGTCTTAGGTCAGTTAAGCAATGCTAACAAATACTAATTGAGTGTATGTTAACTTCTGACCCAAGGGGTATGTGATGAAAGAAATAAAAGCTGAAATATAAAATTCTCTCTACTATTATTCTGACATTTCCAAATCATAAAATAAAAAGTTTACCGCTTGTGTGAAATGTCAGAATAATAGTAGAGAGAACGATATATTTCAGCTTTTACTTCTTTCATCACATTCCCAGTGGGTCAGAACTTTATATACACTCAAGCAGTATTTGGTAGCATTGCCTTTAAATTTCTTAACTTGGGTAAAACGTTTTGGGTAGCCTTCCACAAGCTTCCCACAATAAGTTGGGTGAATTTTGGCCCATTCCTCCTGACAGAGCTGGTGAAACTGAGTCAGGTTGTAGGCCTCCTTGCTTGCACACACTTTTTCAGTTCTGCCCACAAATTTGATATAGTATTAAGGTCAGGACTTTGTGATGGCCACTCCAATACCTTGACTTTGTTGTCCTTAAGCCATTTTTCCACAACTTTGGAAGTATGCTTGGTGTCATTGTCCATTTGGAAGACCCATTTGCGACTAAGCTTTAACTTCCTGACTGATGTCTTGAGATGTTGCTTCAATATATGCACGTAATTTTCCTGCCTCATGATGCCATCTATTTTGTAAAGTGCACCAGTCCCTCCTGCAGCAAAGCACCCCAACAACATGATGCTGCCACCCTCGTGCTTCACGGTTGGGATGGTGTTCTTTGGCTTACAAGCCTCCCCATTTTTCCTCCAAACATAAAGATGGTTATTATGGCCAAACAGTTCTATTTTTGTTTCATCAGACCAGAGGACATTTCTCCAAAAAGTACGATCTTTCTCCCCATGTGCAGTTGCAAACCGTAGTCTGGCTTTTTTATGGCGGTTTTGGAGCCGTGGCTTCTTCCTTGCTGAGTGGCCTTTCAGGTTAGGTTGATATAGGACTCATTTTACTGTGGATATAGATACTTTTGTACCTGTTTCCTCCAGCATCTTCACAAGGTCCTTTGCTGTTGTTCTGTGATTGATTTGCGCTTTTCACACCAAAGTACGTTAATCTCTAGAAGACAGAACGCATCTCCTTCCTGAGCGGCTGCATTCCCCATTTTGTTTATAGTTGAGTACTATTGTTTGTAGAGATGAACGTGGTACCTTCAGGCGTTTGGAAATTGCTCCCAAGGAGGAACCAGACTTGTGGAGGTATACAATTTGTTTTCTGAGGTCTTGGCTGATTTATTTTGATTTTCCTATGATGTCAGGCAAAGAGGGACTGAGTTTGAAGGTAAGCTTGGAAATGACGTCAATTAGCCTACCAGAAGCTTCTAAAGCCATGACATCATTTTCTGGAATTTTCCAAGCTGTTTAAAGGCACAGTCAACTTAGTGTATGTAAATGTCTGACCTACTGGAATTGTGATGCAGTGAGTTATAAGTGAAATAATCTGTCTGTAAACAATTGTTGGAAAAATTACTTGTGTCATACACAAAGTATATGTCCTAACCGACTTGCCAAAACTATAGTTTGGTAGAAAAACTAGTTTTAATGACTCCAACCTAAGTGTATGTAAACTTCCGACTTCAACTGTATATCTGAAATGTTTTGTGAGTACCCGCGCATTTTAAGTGCATCCGATGCAGAGTTGCGTACTGTCTCCCCTATAGACTGCACGCCACAGTGGTTAACTGAACGTATTATGAAGATTGGGACACACAAGTGATGCTCCATGATGATTATAGATTGATTTAATATGAGCATTATTCTGCCCTACAAAAGGAAAAGTGCAGTAACTACGAATTTGGTAAAAAATTTTGATCTGTTGTAATTGCCAGGTAAACACTGAGTATACAAAACATTACCAGCACCTGCTTTTTCCATGACATAGGAAGGACATTTTAGCCTACCTTCACCTGTTTTTGTTGTGTAAAATTAGATGTTTGTTTTTATATTATGTCAAATAGATGCATTGACCAGGTCAATCCAGGTGAAATCTACTGATGTCACTTGTAAAAACCATTGGGTTTTTCACGCTTAACAGTTTCCCGTGTGTAATCAAGAATGGTACACCATCCAAAAGACATCCATTGGTGTCAATGTGGGTCAGTATCCCTTTGGAACACTTTCAACACCTTGCAGAGTCCATATACCGACACATTGAGGCTGTTCTGAGTGCAAAAGGGGGTGCAACTCAATATTAGGAAGGTGTTCCTAATGTTTTTCTCTCTAAGTGTATGTGGTGATGGCATAATTTCAAGTCAGATTGCAGAGTGGAAAACAGTTTGCTAAAGTTAAAATAGAAACTATTACAGCTTCAATCTTTAAAAAATGAATTTGTGCTCACAAAGGGGGGCCATGATGATTTCTATAGAGATGGCTGTTTGTCAGGCTGGTGGGGTACAGAGCTGGCTGTTGATAATGTAGTGGGACCATGTTAGGCAGGGGGTAAGCAGTGCTTGGGCTGTGTTAATGATTAAGCATGGGTAAAGAGGATTAGCCTAGCCGAGGCTGACTGTGCTTTTTGAGGACAGGACAGAGGTTCTTCATGGTGAGTGATTTTTCATTATCATGATGATGAAAAATACAGCAACTCTTGGTTGGACATGGGGAATTGTCTTAAAAATGACTATTTATTGTTGAAATCAACACGTTTTGGGCTTTCGGCACTTGCCTTCATATGGCTTCTGGGTAAATTTGAGTGGTGCTTTATGCCCCAGTGCTGCAATGCCTACACACAGGGGAGACCACCAATTCCTTCCATCGTCACGAAGCTCTGCTGTGGTTGTTAACAAGGAACCCCACATGGTTAACTTCACAATTCTTCCAAGTCTTATTTTGGTCTTCTCCAATATTGCTTTCTCCGCTGCTCTGCTGTGGTTGTCAGCAAGTACACCGCACATGGCTTCACATGGTTTCCCTAGCTCTGTTTGTGGCCTCTTTCCGTCAACACTTCACTGTGTGGGTTGGTGTATCACTCCTCTGTCACAACACTGTTCTACTCTGTCTGGCATAGTTAGATTATTATTCAGGATGTCAACAAGTACACCCCACATAGCTAACTTTACAATTCTTCCCTTGTTCTGGTTTAGTATATCTGTATTCTCCAATATTGCTTTCTTGTGTGGCTTGGTGCATAGCTCCCCTGTCACAACATTCTTCCTGAATGGCTTACTCAGAATGTCAACAAGTACACACCACATGGTTAATTTCACAATTCCTACATTCTTCCACTTCTTGTTTTTGTCTCGGGTCTCCTTGAGTCTTCTCCAATAATTATTTATTTTGTGAGTTGGCACAACGCATCACAGCATTAGTCTTAAAATACATTTGGTAGAAAATAAGACGACAACCCACACTCCTCTAGTTGTGGCAGTCTGCTACACAAGAAATTAGCGTAATTCCCTGCTGTAAATCAAATCCAATTTTATTTGTCACATACACATGGTTAGCAGATGTTAATGCGAGTGTAGCGAAATGCTTGTGCTTCTAGTTCCGACAATGCAGTAATAACCAACAAGTAATCTAGCTAACAATTCCAAAACTACTGTCTTATACACAAAAGTGTAAGGGGATAAAGAATATGTACATAAAGATATATGAATGAGTGATGGTACAGAGCAGCATAGGCAAGATACAGTAGATGGTAACGAGTACAGTATATACATATGAGATGAGTATGTAAACAAAGTGGCATAGTTAAAGTGGCTAGTGATACATGTAATACATAAAGATGCAGTAGATGATATAGAGTACAGTATATACGTATACATATGAGATGAATAATGTAGGGTATGTAAACATTATATTAGGTAGCCTTGTTTAAAGTGGTTAGTGATATATTTTACATCATTTCCCATCAATTCCCATTATTAAAGTGGCTGGAGTTGAGTCAGTGTGTTGGCAGCAGCCACTCAATGTTAGTGGTTGCTGTTTAACAGTCTGATGGCCTTGAGATAGAAGCTGTTTTTCAGTCTCTCGGTCCCAGCTTTGATGCACCTGTACTGACCTCGCCTTCTGGATGGTAGCGGGGTGAACAGGCAGTGGCTCGGGTGGTTGTTGTCCTTGATGATCTTTATGGCCTTCCTGTAACATCGGGTGGTGTAGGTGTCTTGGAGGGCAGGTAGTTTGCCCCCGGTGATGCGTTGTGCAGACCTCACTACCCTCTGGAGAGCCTTACGGTTGTGGGCGGAGCAGTTGCCGTACCAGGCGGTGATACAGCCCGACAGGATGCTCTTGATTGTGCATCTGTTGAAGTGTGTGAGTGTTTTTGGTGACAAGCCAAATTTCTTCAGCCTCCTGAGGTTGAAGAGGCGCTGCTGCGCCTTCTTCACGATGCTGTCTGTGTGGGTGGACCAATTCAGTTTGTCTGTGATGTGTATGCCGAGGAACTTAAAACTTACTACCCTCTCCACTACTGTTCCATCGATGTGGATAGGGGGGTGTTCCCTCTGCTGTTTACTGAAGTCCACAATCTCCTTAGTTTTGTTGATGTTGAGTGTGAGGTTATTTTCCTGACACCACACTCCGAGGGCCCTCACCTCCTCCCTGTAGGCCGTCTCGTCATTGTTGGTAATCAAGCCTACCACTGTTGTGTCATCCGCAAACTTGATGATTGATTTGGAGACGTGCGTGGCCACACAGTCGTGGGTGAACAGGGAGTACAGGAGAGGGCTCAGAACGCACTCTTGTGGGGCCCGAGTGTTGAGGATCAGCGGGGTGGAGATGTTGTTGCCTACCCTCACCACCTGGGGGCGGCCCGTCAGGAAGTCCAGTACCCAATTGCACAGGGCGGGGTCGAGACCCAGGGGCTCGAGCTTGATGACGAGCTTGGAGGGTACTATGGTGTTAAATGCCGAGCTGTAGTCGATGAACAGCATTCTCACATAGGTATTCCTCTTGTCCAGATGGGTTAGGGCAGTGTGCAGTGTGGTTGAGATTGCATCGTCTGTGGACCTATTTGGGCGGTAAGCAAATTGGAGTGGGTCTAGGGTGTCAGGTAGGGTGGAGGTGATATGGTCCTTGACTAGTCTCTCAAAGCACTTCATGATGACGGAAGTGAGTGCTACTAATGGTAGTCGTTTAGCTCAGTACTGTACTGTACTGTAAGTCACAATGATTTACTTTGTCACAGCGACTGTGTCTCAGAGACTCAAATAGACAGAGGAGCATAGAGGAGCATAGCTGCAGGACACCTGATATTTTCACTTTTAATCACAAACGCTGTCACTCCAGTAGTTTAAGAGCCATGCTACAGCCAGTTGGTGTACTAGTTTTAATGTCAGGGCTGTACTCAGTTACACTGGACCAAGTGTTACCCTGCGCTGCCCTCATGTAGAGGGAGGATTATGTGTATGCTCACACAAAATACTACAGGCAGCACCAACAAAGCCCTTTTATTAATTTGTGCACAAAAAGACAATCTCAGATGTGCAGATAGCACCCCATGCTTGGCCCATTGGTGCCGTATGTGTGCGCATGTGAGTGCTCTTGTGGGTATTAAGGGATTACCCAGCCAGAAAAGCACATTGGGGAGACACTAAACTGACTGTCTGTGAATGCAGTTTAAAATGACCATGACAGCATTTCTAATGAAAAGGGGGAGACTGAGGGCTGCTTTCGTTTAGGAGACATGCTTTGTGGTGAACCTGACCCTTCTTCAAGCTCATCATTTCATGACAAATTGGCAACTAGACAAGGGCCTATATTCATAAAGTTAGATCACAATGAATATGATTATTTGGACACAGGGGACCTGATCCTACATACAGGCCCATGACAGGTTAGTAAGACACATCTGCTTGCATACACATTAGACCTATAAGAGATTGCCTAGCATAGAGACTGCATGTCAGTAGGGAAATCTACAGCTCCCAAACATGTCTTTAAATCGATGCTGTATGCTTAGTTAGGCCCTACTCCTATTGTTTGATGCATGACTCATGTGCGCAGCTCCTGTCAACAGCATGTGTAAGTGACTTTAACGGGTGACAGGCCTTTCAAAGCAGGCTCTGTTATGCATGTTGTCACTGAGTGACAGAGGAATGCTGAGATTGACACTTCCTGAAGTGGGCGGAGCTTGGTATCAACAAAGGTTAGTTTGACAAGTAACTCACTCAGACTGGAGCTGTATAAGTGGATTTTTTACATAGTTTAGAAACAGCGCATTCGGGAGTATTCAGACCGCTTGACTTTTTCCACATTTTGATACGTTACAGCCTTATTCTAAAATTTAATTATTATTTTTTTTCCCCTCATTACACAACACCCCATAATGTTGAAGCAAAACAGGTAAAAATAAAATAAATACTCAGACCCTTTACTCAGTACTTTGTTGGAGTACCTTTGGCGGTGATTACAGCCTCAAGTCTGAAGCTACAAGCTTGGCACCCCTGTATTTTGGGTGTTTCTCCCATTATTCTCTAAACATCCTCGGGAACTCTGTCAAGTAGGAAGGGGTGTAATGGTTTTCTTCCGTTGAAGGAGAGGACCAAAGCGCAGCGTGGTTAGTGTTCATCTTATTTAATAATAAATCCAAACTAAACACTTCAATTTACAAAAACAACAAATGTGAAAACCGAAAACAGTACCGTGTGGTGAAAAACACAGACACAGAAACAATCACCCACAAACAAACAGTGAAACCCAGGCTACCTAAGTATGATTCTCAATCAGAGACAACTAACGACACCTGCCTCTGATTGAGAACCATACTAGGCCGAACACAGAAAAACAACCTAGACACACAAAACATAGAATGCCCACCCAACTCACGTCCTGAACAACTAAAACAAACAATTAACACAATAACTAGGGTCAGAACGTGACAAGGGGAGGGACAGCTGCACAGCTATTTTCAAGTTTCTCCAGATATATTAGATCGGATTCAAGTCGGGGCTCTGGTGGGGCCAGTCAAGGACATTCAGAGACTTGTCCCAAAGCCACTCCTGCGTTGTCTTGGCTGTATGCTTAGGGTCATAATCTTGTTGGAAGGTGATCCATAGCCCCAATCTGAGGTCCAGAGCACTCAGATGCAGGTTTTCATCAAGAATCTCTCTGTGCATCTTTTCCTCGATCCTGACCAGTCTCCCAGTCCCTGCCGCTGAAAAACATCCCCACTGCATGATGCTGCCACCCCCATGCTTCACCGTAGGGATGTTGACAGGTTTCCTCCAGACGCCAAAGAGTTCAAACTTGGCTTCATCAGACCAGCGAACCTTATTTATCATGGTTTGAGAGTCCTTTGGCTGCCTTTTTCATGTGCCTTGTAGTGAGGAGTGGCTTCCGTCTGGCCTGATTGGTGGAGTGCTGCAGAGATGGTTGTCTGTCTTGAATGTTCTCCCATCTCCACAGAGGAACTCTGGAGCTCTGTCAGAGTGGCCATCGAGTTCTTGGTCACCTCCCTGACCAAGACCCTTCTCCCCCGACTGTTCAGTTTGGCCGGATGGCCAGCTCTAGGAAGAGTCTTGGTGGCTCCAAACTTATTCCATTTAAGAATGATGGAAGCCACTGTGTTCTTGGGGACTTTCAATGCTGCAGAAATGTCTTGGTACCCTTCACCAGATCTGTGCCTCGACACAATCCTGTCTCGGAGCTCAACCAACAATACCTTCGACCTCATGGGTTTCTTTTTGCTCTAACATGCACTGTCAACTGTGGGACCTTAAATTTACCACAGGTGGACTCCAATCAAGTTGTAGAAACATCTCAACGATGATCCATGCATACAGGATGCACCTGAGCTCAATTCCGAGTCTCATATCAAAGGGTCTAAAAACATATGTAAATGTGTCCCCTGTTTTTTTATTTTAATACAGTTTCAATTTTTTTTATTGAATAACTGTTTTCGCTTTGCCATTATGGGCTATTGTGTGTAGATTGATGAGGAAAAAACATGTATTTCATCAATTTTAGAAAAAAGGTTGTAAAATAACAATGTTTTTTTTAAGTCAATGGGTCTGAATACTTCCCAAATGCATTGTATAAGTCTGATCAAACAGCCACAGGAATCAATTTGAATAAACAAAGCCCATACAGAGCGAGCCTTGGAATTGTAAGAGTATTAGGCAGTACTTCCAACTGGCCTCACTACCGGAGACTATGTTTAACCACGCCATCCCAGGACCTCCACATCCAGCTTCTTTACCTGCGGGATCGTGGGGAAAACTCATTCTGATTGGTTAGGCCTGGTTCCCCATCTATATTGAACAAAAATATACAGGCAAAGATTTCCACAATTTTACTGAGTTACAGTTCATATAAAGGAAATCAGTCAATGTAAATAAATTCATTAGGCCCTAATCTATGAATTTCACAAGACTGGGCAGGGGTGCAACCATGCGGTTTAGAAAATATTTAGTAGTCGCCAAAGTTCCGGAGCATGTATTTAAATTATTGTACTGTAAACCAATGTATAATACAATCCAAATGTTACTGTATATAATGATTTACTCAAATATATTTGTGCATTTATATCTTGTCTAAAGAAACTTTTTCCAAAACAAATACGTTAAGTGAGTTTAATTTAAAATGAAGTGTGAGGAGATCCTACAGTCTTATAAAAATAGAATCAGGGTGTAATCCCAACTTCATTGTCTGGGTTTCACAAGCCTCCATCTTACAATGTGACATTTCCAAGATCCAAACTAAGATGAGGTAATCTTTTTCTGCCCATTTTCCTCCTGAGCGCCGGATTAAACAGTGATTTTCAGAAAGGTCTTTATGCAGGGGGTTTGAGGAGAGCGGAAATAATCTTCCTCAGCCTTTTCTCTACTGATCCCGAGTGAAAGATTTACTCCTATTAATATTTTTTTCTCCAAACACTATACATATACCTTGGCCTAAACATCAGCGCCACAGGTAACTTCCACAAAGCTGTGAACTATCTGAGAGACAAGGCAAGAAGAGCCTTCTATGCCATCAAAAGGAACACAAAATTCGACATACCAATTAGGATCTGGCAAAAAATACTTGAATCAGTTATATAACCCTTTATAGATGTGAGGTCTGGGGTCCGTTCACCAACCAAGAATTCACAAAATGGAACAAACACCAAATTGAAACTTTGCATGCAGAATCCTGAAAAAATATCCTGTTTACAATGTCAAACGCCAAATAATGCATGCAGAGCAGAATTAGGCTGATACCCGCTAATTATCAAAAATTCAGAAAAGAGCTGTTAAATTCTACAACCACCGAAAAGGAAGCGACTCCCAAACCTTCCATAATAAAGACCTTAAGAGAGATGAACCTGGAGAAGAGTCCCCAAAGCAAGCTGGTCCTGGTGCTCTGTTCACAAACAGACTGCACAGAGCCCCAGGACAGCAACAAAATTAGACCCAACCAAATCATGAGAAAACAAAAAGATAATTAATTGACACATTGTTTTTTGTGAATTCTTTCCAGAGCAAATAATGCTATTTGGCCCTAAACAGAGAGTACTCAGTGGCAGAACACCTGACCACTGTGACTGACCCAAACGTAAGGAACGCTTTGACTATGTACAGATTCAGTGAGCATAGCCTTGTTATTGAGAAAGGCTGCCGTATGTGCACACTGCCCATAACATGAGGTGAAAATTGAGCTGCACTTCTGAATCTCCTGCCAAATGTATGATCATATTAGAGACACATATTTCCCTCAGATTACACAGATCCACAATGAGATTTATTTTTTAAAGTTTGATAAACTCCCATATCTACTGGGGGAAATACCACAGTGTGCCATCACAGAAGCAAGATTTGTGACGTGCTGCCACAAGAAAAGGACAACAAGTGAAGAACAAACACCATTGTAAATACAACCCATATTTATGTTTATTTATGTTCAATTTTGTACTTTAACCATTTTCATATTATTACAACACTGTACAGTCGTGGCCAAAAGTTGAGAATAACACAAATATTAATTTTCACAAAATCTGCTGCCTCAATTTGTATGATGGCAATTTGCATATACTCCAGAATGTTATGAAGAGTGATCAGATGAATTGCAATTAATTGCAAAGTCCTTGGAATCATTGTTCTTCCTCTGTCAATCATGGTTAACTTACAAGAAACACATGCCTTCATCATTGCTTTGCACAAAAAAGGGCTTCACAGGCAAGGATATTGCTGCCAGTAAGATTGCACCTAAATCAACCATTTATGGGATCATCAAGAACTTCAAGGAGAGCGGTTCAATTGTTTTGAAGAAGGATTCAGGGCGCCAAAGAAAGTCCAGCAAGCGCTAGGACCGTCACCTAAAGTTGATTCAGCTGCGGTATTGGGGCACCACCAGTACAGAGCTTGCTCAGGAATGGCAGCAGGCAGGTGTGCGTGCATCTGAGAGATGCGAAAGGTGAAGACTTTTGGAGGATGGCCTGGTGTCAAGAAGGGCAGCAAAGAAGCCACTTCTCTCCAGGAAAAACATCAGGGACAGACTGATATTCTGCAAAAGGTACAGGGATTGGACTGCTGAGGACTGGGGTAAAGTCATTTTCTCTGATGAATCCCCTTTCCGATTGTTCGGGGCATCCGTATAAAGGCTTGTCCGGAGAAGACAAGGTGAGCGCTACCATCAGTCCTGTGTCGTGCCAACAGTAAAGCATCCTGAGACTATTCATGTGTGGGGTTGCTTCTCAGCCAAGGGAGTTGGCTCACTCACAATTTTGCCTAAGAATACAGCCATAAATAAAGAATCATACCAACACATCTTCCGAGAGCAACTTCTCCCAACCATCCAGAAACAGTTTGGTGACAAACAATGCATTTTCCAGCTTGATGGAGAACCTTGACATAAGGCAAAAGTGATAACTAAGTTGCTCGGGGAACAAAACATATTATTTTGGGTCCATGGCCAGAAAACTCCCCAGACCTTAATCCCAATGAGAACTTGTGGTCAATCCTTAAAAAGGAGAAACAAAAACCCACAAATTCTGACAAACTCCAAGCATTGATTATGCAAGAATGGGCTGCCATCAGTCAGGATGTGGCCCAGTAGTTAATTGACAGCATGCCAGGGCAGATTGCAGAGGTCTTGAAAAAGAAGGGTCAACACTGCAAATATTGACTCTTTGCATCAACTTCATGAAATTGTTAATAAAAGCCTTTGACACTTATGAAACGCTTGTAATTATACTTCAGTATCTGACAAAATTATCTAAAGACACTGAAGCAGCAAACTTTGTGAAAATGTATATTTGTATTATTCTCAAAATTTTTGGCCACAACTGACATTTGAAATGTCTTTATTATTTTGGAACTTCTGTGAGTGTCATGTTTACTGTTGATTTTTATTGTTTATTTCACTTTTGTTTCTTATCTATTTCACTTGCATTGGCAATGGTAACATATGTTTCCCATGCCAATAAAGCCCCTTGAATTGAATTGACAGAGGGTGCAGCTATACTATTAGAGGAGTAATTTTCAGGTCATTGATCTGAGGCATAGATAGAGAGAGTGGGTGGGAAACTAATGCTGCAATTATGGCCAAATTGACAGTAAATAACAGACAACTTCCTGCTTTTCACGGAGAAAAACAAAATAAATCATGATTAGGTCATAAAGCTTTGGAATGCAGTCTGGAAAAACTTTTCCCTGTATTCCAAGAGCTCTTGAAAACATATGCTCTATCCATCAATAAACTGTAGGTCGAACATTTTGAAAATGGCACAGCAATAACAGCTTTGCTAATTTGCATTTGAGACACAATAATGACATCCCTATGTAATAAAATACAAACAAAATGTAGAAGCAACAGTCACAGCCATTCACCAGTGAACTAAACACATTTTGCAACTGACATCAAGAGTTGAACAACATTCAACACATCGACAAAACATTATGCATACTCTACGCAAACAAAGATAACAGGTTTTCAAACCTGCAGAGGTCTGGAGTGTTTTCTTATATTCGCCTTTAGACAGAGAGAGGGGGGGGGGTATCTGTACTCTACTATTTATATTTTTAACAACTTCTACTTCACCACATTCCTAGATAAAATAATGTACTTTTTACTACATACATTTTCCCTGACACCCAAAAGTAATCGTTACAGTTTGAATACAGGACAGAAAATGGTCCAATTCACACACCTATCAAGAGAACATCATTGGTCATCCCTTCCCCCTCTGGTCCGGCGGACTAACTAAACACAAATGCTTAATTTGTAAATGATGTCTGTGTTGGAGTGTGCCCATGGCGATCCGTAAATAAAACATATTAATATACATGCCTTATATTGCTTAATATAAGGCATTTGAAATGACTAATACTTTAACTTTTACGTTCGATACTTATGTTTATCTATAACCAAATACTTTTAAACTTTCACTCAAAAAGTATTTTACTGGGTGACCTTCACTTTTATTTGAGTAATTTTCTATTAAGGTATCTTCACTTTCATCAAGTATGACAATTTGATACTTTTTCCACCACTGCCAATGCGTGAAAATGACAACATCAAAATCGCTATTACATAATGAACTCGCATCTTACTTCTATCACACACACACAATTACGCTAATGTGCTATTCCTATCTAATGCAAACACAAACAGCGCCATAAATAGCCAAACCAAGCATTGCAAAATGACACATCTACTTACAATGAAAAGCTTCCACAAAAAAATCCAGACAGGTGGTGCAATAATATCTTCGGTAATCTATTAGCGAAGAGGAATCTTCTAAACCCTTATCCAGATGCAGATCAGAACAACGGAACATCAGTTGTTGGTCGGCAGGAGAGAAACAGCAGTGTAGAAGAGTTGAAGGAAAAAATATAATAACAAGTGGAAAGATAGTTCGTTGCTAGGAAGCGTCTCCTGTGAAGAGCACTACGATGGCACAGAGCTCGCGAGGAAGTAAAGCGACACAGCTGTCAAGATGCCTGGAGCCTTGCTCCCTGCCCACGTACCATGTGGTGTGGTTGCAGCCTGGAGTAAAAATGCTGCTGAAACCTGAGAGGCAGGGTGTGTGACGTCATGCTCCAGCTCCAGTCTGAGCTCTATTCAAACCAAAGTGGCCAGCGCTCTCTCTCTGTTCCCTCTCTCAGCACAAATCCAAACAAAGGGAAAAGAGAGAGGAGTCAAAAAAACGGTTACAACAGCATTTACGGTCTCTGTGTGTGCAGGAGCCAGTGAGGGGATGCACAACCTGCATTGAGATAATCACCCTCCTATTCCCTTTAGAATTAAAGCGCACTCTTCTGTATGTCAGTTGCTCCCAGTGGCTCGTGGTCAAACCAGGGTGAGATAAAACATTTTTTAAACTTTATTTAACTAGGCAAGTCAGTTAAGAGCACGTTCTTATTTACAATGAAAGCCTAGGAATGGTGGGTTAACTGCCTTCTGCAGGGGCAGAACGACAGATTTTTACCTTGTCAACTCAGGGATTTAATCAAGCAACCTTTTGGTTACTGACCCAACACTAACCACTAGGCTACCTAGCGCCCTGATTGAGAGGAAGGTGTTACTGGAACGATGAGAGGAAGGTGTTACTAGAATGTTAATAGAAGAGAAAGATAGAGGTGTTAAAAGAACTATAATTTAAATCAGGATTAAGGAGTTTTCTGATGAAAAAATCTGCTCACAGCAATATTAGTAGGAAGGAGCCTCAATAATGACAAACTCCATAGCTGTGCTATCACCCCAACAAGTGAGTATAGAGGTTCAACTATCTAACATAATAGTGTGACTCTTTTTGCATTGACATGAAATAGGTATAAACTATACTGAAAAAAATATAAACGGAAAATGTAAAGTGTTGGTCCCATCTTTCATGCGCTTAATTAAAAGATCCCAGAAATGTTCCATATGCACAAAAAGCATATTACATTCAAATTTTCTGCAGAAATGTGTTTACAACCCTTTTAGTGAGCATTTCTCCTTTCCCAATATAATCCATCCACCTGAAGCTGATTAAACAGCATAACACAATGCCACACAACACAATGCCACAGAAATTGTGAAATTGGCATGCTGACTGAAGGAATGTCCATCAGAGCTGTTGCCAGTCAATTGAATGCTCATTTCTCTACCATAAGCCGCCTCTAAATCGAGGGTGCTGTTGCAGAGTCACATCACTGCAGCACTAGACATTTTTGCAAATGTATTAAAAAACAGATACCTTATTTACATAAGTTTTCAGAACCTTTGCTATGAGACTCAAAATTGAGCTCAGGTGCATCCTGTTTCCAATGATCATCCTTGAGATGTTTCTATAACTGTGGTAAATTCATGATTGGACATGATTTGGAAAGCTGGTGACTGTAACTGTGCAGCTGGCAACAATTTAATTACTTTTTTTGCCAGCATTTACCGACACCGACCATTTTTAACGGGTGTTGAGCGTTCGTAAATTTGTCAGTTATTCTGCGCTCTGGCACACTCAGACGAGAGTGCTCAGATATTGGAGTAGATAGCCAGAGCAAATTTACCAGCTACGTCTATCAACAGCTGTCGCAGTGACATCAAAACTTTCTATTGAAATACATAGTTACTTGCATAGCAGAGTCTTTTGTTAAGACATGTATCTATGACACTGTAGGCCTATGTGACAGTCTCATTGTATAGTTATGTTTTCCTATCACTCTGTTTAATTAACTTTGAATACTTTTGCTGGAGCAAGAAAATAAATATTGTTTATACATATCAAGTCACCTGACAATAATGGGCCACTCTCTCCTTTTATTTGCCTGTCACTCTCCTGCCATGTCTCTGACAAATCCCTTTGCTTATATTCTTTTGAGCTGCATAACCAAGTCCAAGTTCATGGGCTGGAGGAAGCATCCAAACATTTATATCAAATGCCACTCCTGGAGAAAGTGTAAACACTCCTCCTAAATTCATCACGATCACCTTCAGTCTGCACATTCTGCCTGGTGAACTTTGGAAGAGTTTAACAGGCCACATTCCATTATATTTACATAATACAATTGTTGAATTAAACATTAGATAAAAAATTCCCAATATCTAAGATAGGCCTCAAAAATGAATGTATTTAGTAGGCTATATACTCGTATGGTCTAAATGAACAAAAGCCTGAATTAACATCATAATGAAATTCTTCTTGGTTGGGGGCAGTATTCGGAAGTTTGGATGACTGAGGTGCCCAAAGTAAACTGCCTGTTACTCAGGCCCAGACGCTGGGCTCTGCATGTAATTGATAGTATTGGATAGAAAACATTCTAAAGTTTCTAAAACAGTTAAAATAATGTCTGTGAGTATAACAGAACTGATAGGCAGGCGAAAACCCGAGGAGAATCCATCCGGAATTTAGTTTTTTGAGATCACCACTCATTATAACGCTGTCTATGGAAATATAAAAGGAATACTTCCCAGATTGCACTTCATAGGGCTCCAGTAGATGTCAATAGTCTTTAGAAAGAGTTTCAGGCTTGTTTTTTGAAAAATTAGCTAGAATTTCTAGTTTTTCTAGGTGGCTCCCTTTTTGGCTGTAGTATTGTGGCGCACTTCATTACTTATCTCCGGTAATGAACATGCTATTCTCCGTCTTAAATGTTATTGATAATTTGCATATTAGGGTACCTGAAGATTGATGAGAATTGTTTGGACAAAGTTTATTGTTAACTTTCGGGATTCATTTGTCTGCATTTTGAATGACGGAAACCGGTGGATTACTGAGTCAAGCGCGCCAACTAAATATACTTTTTGGGATATAAAGAAGGACTTTATCGAACAAAAGGACCATTTGTGATGTAGCTGGAACCCTTTGGATTGCAAACAGAGGAAGATCTTCAAAAGTAAGTGATTTATTTTATAGCTATTTCTGACTTTTGTGACGTCTCTGCTTGGTTGGAAAAGATATGTAATGCTTTTGTACGCGGGGCACTGTCCTCAGATAATCGCATGGTGTGCTTTTGCTGTAAAGCCTTTCTGAAATCTGACAAAGCGGCTGGATTAACAAGAAGTTAAGCTTTTAAATGATGTAGGACACTTGTATGTTCATGAATGTTAAATATTACAAATACTGTATTTTGAATTTCGCGCTCTGCAATTTCACCGGATGTTGGCGAGGTATGACGCTAGCGCCTGGGCCTGAGTAACAGGCATTTTACTTTTAGTTACTGGGTGTATTTGTATTGATACGCCATCCAAAGGGTAATTAATAACTTCACCATGCTTAAAGGGATATTCACAGGCAGTTTTATGTTAACACATCTACCAATCAGTGTCCTTCTTTGCAAGGCATTGAAAAACCTCCCTGGTCTTTGTGGTTGAATCTATGTATAAAATTCACTACTTGATTGAAGGACCTGTGTGTGTGGGGTACAGAGATCGGGTAGTCATTTAAAACCTCTTTGGGATAGGTGGGATGCTAGTCCACCTCGTTTAAAAGCTTAACTTCTTGTTAATCCAACTGCATTGTCAGATTTCAAAAAGGCTTTACGGCAAAAGCATGCCATACAATTATCTGATGACAGCGCCCCTCTTACAAAAACATTTTCCAAACCAACAGAGGCGTCACAAAGGTCAGAAATAGTGATGAAATAAATCAGTTACCTTTGAAGATCTTCCTCTGTTTGTAATCCCAAGGCTCCCAGCTACACAACAAATGGTCATTTTGCTCGATAAAGTCCTTCTTTATATCCAAAAAAAGTCAGTTTAGTTGGCGCGTTTGATTCAGTAAT